>NW_005187476.1:1212638-1217414 GCF_000239375.1 Pundamilia nyererei | reverse complement strand
TTTTTATTTTTTTATTTTTTTATTTTTATTTTTTTACATTTATGTTCATTAACATGCACTGTCCTAAATAAAAAAAATAAAAAAATAAAATGGTTATTCCCACCTCTAATGCACAATGCTACACAGTCACCCAAAGTGTCACTTAACAATCGTGGGGTTGCACACAATCCTGGTAAGTGTGTGAACTCCTAATTGCATTCTGTCCCCACTGCTACCCTTCAAGCTGTGAACATAATTCATTAATGTCAAGAGGAGAAAGGAAAGAAACAAAATTAATGAGAAAACATAAACAGGGCACCAGCTCCCTGTGTCTAACAGGCCTCCCATATGCTGTAAAGCTAATGCAGAGGCCCACGTTTGTGTCCAAAGGTCGTTTTCTGTGTGTCATGCCAAGGCTCTTTTTACTCAGCTTTCCATATTTGCTCCACCATCCTATCCCAGTAAAGGCTAAAAAGCACCCTAAAGTATTAAAGCATAAAGAGGCCAGTACACCTACCGTCTATAAGAAAATATTTTGTGTTTTAACGTAGGTTGTACACTGACCGTCAAATGTAAATGCTATTAATTAGAGATCTCTAAACTTGAGCGAGTTTGTTTTTGCAGCCTCTGTGAGCCAATTCTACGGTTTTACTGTGGTGAGACAAAAGTAAAAGTCAAACTGTAACTGTCTATATGCCTGAGCAGCCAGGCAAAGGAAAGGAACACTTGGACGCTTCTTGCATAAACCCCACCCACCCTTTCTCAGAGGGCTTGAGCCCATGTGTGACATCATGGTTATAATTATCATGAAGATGCCATTTTTGTTTGTTTTTCCCAAGCAGTCAGAAAAATATCACACCTTTGTTTAAGGATTTAAAAGTATTATCTAAAGCTGCACTGTTGCCCACCCACATGAAGCTTCTTTTTAAAAACACTCTACATTTTCTCAGTAGGGTTAGAGAGAGGCCTCCTTGTGATTATTCCCATTGCAACTAAAGACAGGATTGTTTTCTGAAGCATGAGGTGGTGTACTTGCCTATACCATATAAAAATAATTTTAATAGGGTTTTTGGATGGAGCTTCACATATCCGAACAAAGTGACAGTGACACCCTCAGGAATTCTGCAAAGACCTACCATCTCACTTCCCATATTAAAAGCTAGATCATCATTCTGCCACATTCTTGTTGATGTTTGCAGTTTTGCTTAAATGTGGCTCCCATTCAACAGCCTTCCCCAGCCATATCCATCTGGACCAATTAGTGTACACAGCATTCATCAGTGAATAAAACAATATGAAATTTAGTCTTCATCACACAAATGAGCCTGCTGCAAGTCAGCTTTGGTTATGAAGGACCAAGATGAAACATACATATGGTTTTCCTGCCTCTTGCAGAACGTTGCACTGTTTCACCCTGTTCCTCTCCAGAAACATCTTTCCTCTTACCCGTGTTTCCTGAGAATTGTGACTTTCATAATGGTGTAAAACAACTTCTCTTCAATCAAGATCGCCTGACAAGCGAACCTAAAACCAGATTTAGAAATTATGAAAAACATAATGAAATATTCAAAATGAAGTGTTTTGTGTTTCTGAGGTATCAATTACATAATCACTGGAGCACAGAGTAGGCAAACCGGATGTTCTCCATGCCCGTCAAACCCTAACCTTCTTGATCCCTTTTATTGCTCACATTTCTCTTTCTCATCTTTCTGTTCTTTGCAGCCTCATGCGTTTTCTCTCTCTCCTCATTCTGTCTTCCTTTGTGTGCGTCGGTATGCCTGTTAGTTGTTGGTAGAGTGAAGTGGCTGCATTATCTACATACATTATTGATGCTTGCAGCACTTTAACACACACATGCACAACCACACACACACACGCACACACAAAATCCAGCTTACCGCTCACATAACAAAAACTTACATACAGTTATACAATCACACACACATACAGTCACAAAGAGCACACGTAGCCTCACTTTTGAATGAAAAAGTGAATGACAGCGCACACATGTTGTCGTTTTTTTAAAACAGCTGATTCCCTGTTTTAAGAAAAAATGAGGAAATTGTGACATTCTCAGACTAAAATTAATTCACAGTCACATGCTGGGCTAATAGGTTAAGACATGAATAGAAAGTGAGAGTTATGAAAGAGAAGAGACAGAAGGATTAGAATTTGAGTAGCAGGGAGTTGGAGATGGGAATAAGGGAGTTGGAGGGGACAGAAGAGTTCCCAGCATCTCTTTTCCCAGGGCTTTGTGAGGGCCTCATTAAATATGGATGGTGCTTGGATCAGAGCAGGGGTAAGTGGGACTCCACAAACAGCACATGCAGCCGATGCAGGCAGCCCCATCCTGCTGTGATGGAGCTCGGTGTGTTTTTTTGCTTCATTTGTCTCTCTGTACTCCTCCTCCCTTGATTCAGTTTACTGCCCTCAACCCTTTTGTCCAGCCCCTGTCGCTGCCATCATGTGGCACTGTCTGTCAAACTCTTCTTCTTTTTCTCTGCTTGTCTGTTTTTGTCTTTTTCTTAGACTCATTTTCTGTCTTCTGCCTCAGTGCCCCCCACTCTCATTCCATCTCCAGTTTGCTTGTTTTTCCCCATGATTCACCGATCTAAAAGGAAAGCTTTCCTCCATTATTCACACCCTAATCGTAGTTTTTCAGATGAGAAGATAAAAATCATGTTTCAAATTGGCAATAATATTACAATGCTGAGAGACTCAGGCTCCAACAACCCTAACTCTTAATTCTGATTCATGCCTGTCGTCAGGAGATGAAGACACGTCACCCTGGTCCTCTTCAGTGGAGTGATGGGCGAGCAGCGAGGGCAGCGGGACTGTAACTGGCACCTTCATGGAGCCCTGATACCCAGGGCAGAGAGCAGGTGTGTGAATGTCTGTCTCTCTAATACTGAAATGAAACAGATTGTGTTTGTGTATGTGATTTGTGTGTGCACACAACAAAAGATGGCAATATTAGAGGATTTAAAGACTGTGGGATAAACACAGTGAGACAGACGCACAGTGGAGAGGTAAGTGAGCAGTAAACTAGTGTCTGTCTAGTTTAGCCAGTGTGTTACTCCAAACAGACCTGTAAGGCTAAGGTGAAGCTCAGTCTAATCTGGCTCAGCAGGAGTGACGCACAAACTCCCTGTCACAGCCTGCAGACACACTCTGTAATCCCATTTGCCTACTCTGCGCGCCTGTGTGTCTCTGTGCGTGCAGTAAGAGTGTTAGGCAAAAGTTGTAAGTAATGCATGTTTCAGAATTTACTATACTCACCGTGTATGCATAGCTAATTTAGTTAACGTTCCAAAAATACAGAGAAGTCACAGGGAGGGTGCATGGGCGGATGGATTGTTCTGTGGAGTGCCAAGACTTGAGTTTGCAGCTTTTCTCTAGAGCAGGGATGTTAAACTCATTTTATGTACACAGTAACCTGTAGGCCCACCTATAATCAAGTAACCTGTACACAGGTTACTTTGATTATAGGTGGGCCAGACTGGCGAAACTTCCCTTTCTGTCAGTGTAAAGTTTAACTATACATTTAATTCCTGAGATATTTTATTAAAGGAAAAAGAAGTGAAGGAAAGAAATGTGTCAGCACAACTATTTGGGCTTAAAATGTAATAAATAAATATGTAAAACTAAAGAAGAAAGTAATAGTAGCTCATTGGGCAGTGTCCTGTAATTTTAAAAGTCCCAGAACATGTCCTTTGAAATTTCTTTAGCCCAAAGTAAAACAACAGGAGCCTTTCAGTTATTTAGTTACTTTGGTATAGTGTGAAAAGCTGTGGGGAAGGTCTTTATCAGTAGGAAAACCTATAAAACGTATTAAAATAGGTTTAAAAGTCAAAATATTTAAGCCCTATTTGACATTTTCTAAAGCAATTTAGGGGCTAGAGTTTTCCTGGACCAGTTCTGGTCCCTGGGCCTTATGTTTGATACCTCTGCTCTGGACATTTTGAGTGAATTGTGTTTTTGGATAATATTATTTATGTCATTATATTTCTTTAAGACTACAAGTGCCATCTGACTTTACAGACAAATTATTTTTTTAGCTCAGTTCAGTTATATTAATGTAGCACCAATTCAGAACACAACAGTTGCTTCAAGGTGCTCGGTCTATTCCCAATGCTAACATGTTTGCTGTGTCAAAGCTACAAAATGTTTAGTGGTTATTACAGTGTTTCCCACACTTTAGTTGGCGAGGCCACCCAAGTATATTATCAGACGCCTGTGTATATTTTGTGACTTATTTTGGATTATTTGTATTTTCCACTGTATTTTGAGAGTTCAGTCTCTGCTCACAGCCTTTCCTGTCAACAGCAGCCACAGTCTTTTGAGAGACAAGAGACTGTCGTGTAGGGGTGGGTAATATAGCTTCAAAATGATATTGCAATGCTTCAGTAAATTTGCAATAAATATATTTTTAGTGATAAAAAAACATCAAACAAAATAACAAAACAAAATACTGCGCAACAGTTGGGGAGTGCAGATTAAAGGTAGCAGGATTTAATAGTGCAAGCATAATCAAAGACATTTTCCATCTTCTTTTCCAATGAATATTTGCGTTGTTTTCCGATGTCTAAGGAGCTTAGAAAGAAAAGTGTCTGGACTTCTTTAAGTTGCTTGAAGACGTTTCACCTCTCATCCGAGAAGCTTCTTCAGTTCTAAGATCAAATGGTGGAGAGTCCCATATTTAAGCCCTATGGGAGTGTCCTCCCAGGAGCACAATGGACCCCCTAACGATCCTCTACCTAATCGCACAAGCCAAGGTGTGAAAAGGTCACAATCAGC
>NW_005187476.1:1199646-1211659 GCF_000239375.1 Pundamilia nyererei | reverse complement strand
GGCGCGCCGCTGTGACGTAATCGGCCTTGAAATGCGTACTTTAAGGCTGCAGACCCTGAATTGGGATACAGCCATCGTGAAACCTAGCCCCACCCTATCATGTGATTTCCTAAGGTCAGAAGGTCCAGGATGTGAGTGGGCGTTAAGGCGTCTGGAAAGGGATCTCAAAACTGGATTATAGATGGGAGACAGTTGGTGTCATAAACCACCGCCTCTGTTTTATGAGGATCATTCACAGTGGACATAGATGGCTTCTTTCACTCCTCTTTCAAACCATCTGTCTTCTCTGTCCAAAATGTGAACATTGGTGTCCTTGAAGGAATGACCTTGGTCCTTTACGATGACCTGGATGACTGAGATGTTGTTTTCTGATAATCCTGAGGTCAGAGTGTGAAGTTGCTAAACTGGTTAAAACTTTAGTTTAACAATAATTAAACTTATTTAACCTTATAACAATACAGGAGCTTCACAGTAATGTCCAGAATAAAATGTTTTCTACCTGGGATGTTGTATCTGGGGTTGACCTTTTTTGCTAGCTGCTTTTAGGACTTTTACGACCATTTGGTTTGGAATCCTATCCTAGACCGATCAGTATGTAACTGCATCCATGCACAGTTTGCTTTGGCTCTCAACACAGCCCCAGAGCTATGATGATGCTTGGTGGTGTCATTTATTTACTTTTTTGTTGCACATCACTGGCTACCAGTATCTCCTCCTTTATAGAACAGTTGTACCTCAAGCAGTGAAACAATTTTGTTGTTTCCAGTTTTCCCAGAACCAGTTTTGTGGTGTATTGTGACGTATTGGAGGCTGTGGAAATGTTGCTCTCAGACATGTGTTAGCTTATCTCTTTGTTTTGCTCATAAATGCGGAGCTTTTCTATGCCATTGATGATTAATAGGACGTTTTTATATAACAACTAAGAATGTAGTTTTATTGTCATGGACAGTATATACACACATACATTTTTACCATGATATACATGATATTCTTACATCTAGTATTGATTTAAGCGCAATTGCCACTGAGCATCATCCCCAGAGATTAATGTCACAACCCTCTTTCACATCATGGCTATACTACGATTCCCAGCATTCACCCTAACCATATTTGACTGTATTTGTACACCACACTGCTTTAAGCTGCTAGTTTTTATGATGTCAAAAATTCTTTAGACGACTTCAATGTTTAACTTGTGTGAGAGGTTGACATGGTTCACATGGAGAAGAAGATGATAGAGGGAAATTCTAATAAGCATCTATTGTGTACAATTAAACGAGGCATCTAATGAAAATAAGCTTTTAATGGCCAAAAAACAAAACCAGGAAACAAAAAGACTGTAAGAATAAAAACGAAATTACACATGAGAAAATAGAACTAAACAGAGTAGGTTTAAATTGTTAGCTATGACAAACATGTGGAACATCTTCTTCACAGAAGAAAGATCACTATAGATACAAACTCTGCAAAGACTAAGCTGCAGGTAATTAACACAGGTGAAGGATGTTAGAAAAACAGGAAACAAAATCCAGAAAATTAAATGAGAAGATCAACTCAAATCAAAGTAAACAAGAAACAACCAAAATATAGCTATCATGGCAAAGTGAATGAATAAATGTACATGAGAAAACACAAGTGTGGGGAAGGAGAAGTGCTGCTGTAGCCCCTTTAGTCAGCTTGTGTGTGTGTGTGTGTGTGTGTGTGTGTGTGTGTGTGTGTGTGTGTGTGTGTGTGTGTGTGTGTGTTTCTCTGCAGCATTTCTTACCCTGCCCAGCTTCAGCATTAGGTAAAACTATTCTGGCAGAGATTTTTGTTTACTTCTCTAATTTTATAGCAGACACAGCTATCTGAAAAAATACAACCTGAGCTAATATATATGTAATTTGATTACTGTGTTAATATTGTAATGATTATAGTGTGTATTGCATATCACAGTGTTGGGGGAAAAAACAACCTTGTAATAGATTTTTAAAAAACTAGGAAATGCAAACAGCACATTTATTCATAGTTTTCAGAGGATGTGTGAGGAAAAGCTCAGCACACCGGCAGTGGCATTTTACTCATTTACAGCCTGAATCATATTTTAGTTTCTAATTAAGCATTGACCGGCTAGCTCATGGTCTTATGGCAGGAGGCAGGACTCAACAAGTGGTAAGTCTGTTGTAGGGCCATGTTTAACTCACATTTTACTACACCAAACTGTAGACATTTTGTGGCATAAATGCATTCAGGGAGTCATACGGCATTAAAAAATGACTTGACTTTTCAACTAAATTTAACCGCAAAGGTTTTCTTCAGACAGATATAAAAAAAATGCCACTAATGATCCTGATCAATAACAACGGCACAGAGCCAACCTTTTTTAACCTTTTTTGTCTGGATGAAAGCCCACTAACCAATTTCCAGTGGAAACAAGAGTCAGATTACTGCACAGTCAAATATTTGACAAAAGTGATATCGTGTGCAAAAGGTAAATGTTTCTGAATCGCATCTTTTATCAGAACTAAAGTACATATTACACAAGATGAAGCCTCCATGTCATTGAAAAAATGCATTAAAAATGCATATTTTACTCTAATGTGACATCAAATTTGACCACACCCTATGGATCGCTTTTGAGCTCTTCTAACTCTGTGGAAACGGACAGAATAACAAAGGCAAAAACGTCATTCAACAGGAAAATGACACCATCATGCAGTGTTAATCTAAATAATGTTCTATAAATACATACACATTTTAGCATTGGATTAGAAAATAAGCTCCACTTTGAGCTGTTGCTAGTGTGTGTGTGTGTGTGTGTGTGTGTGTGTGTGTGTGTGTGTGTGTGTGTGTGTGTAAGCACACTGATGAGCATCATTGTATCACAAAATGAATTAAAAATTGTACTGAACTGGATGGTACTTATCAAAAATAACATAACAAAGCAATTGTATCAGGTGTAATAGACAATTTTCTGGTTTCTTCTTTCAGCTCCATTTTTCAGTATCGTTGAGACACAGAGAAAGCAAGGAACAGATGTGAGAAATCTGATTCCTCCCACATGAGCAATAATCTAATAGAACGAGATGGAAGGGGACACATGATTGAGTGATGACATGGTCAGTAGTTGGATGGCTGCAAGACATTCATGGGTGAAAAGGAGGGAGGAACATAGTTACATGGACAGCACATCTTAGTCCCTGGTTATTTTGTTTATCATGCTTACTCACATTGATGTCATAAATATAATGTAATTAATTGTGGGCAAGTTTAGAGGTGATTCGGTAGACCTGAAGTTATTTTTTTGTATGACGAGTACCTCATAACACCTGTCCCAGCAGCAGGGTTGCCAGATTGGCCCTGCGTTGGAACTCTGCCAGAAACGACATGCAGGTCACTGGGTAGTGCTAATACTTGGCAGTGCATGCTGTTGCTGTCAGTACAGTAGAAGTATTTGTTGTGTTGTGGACAAACCACAAAATTATACAGTGTCTTTTCAGCTCAAATTCCAAACTCTGTTTAAATTTACATTGTACATACATTATTTATTCATGTAAAAACATTTTTTATTCATTGTCCTAAGGTCAGTTCCTGACTGTGTGCATAAGTTCCATTCATAAAAGATGATGGGAATGAAACAACATGTTAAAGCAGGTTCTGAGAGTCGCTTTTGCATCTTAAGCACCTGTTACCTGTAAATCTCCTAAGGCCAGTCTTAAAATCATGGAGAAAAATGTCTTTGTGGTTTCTCAACACTCTCCATTATCTGGATCATCTAAAAGTATTGCTTTGGTAATGCAAAAAACCCAACACAGATTCTGGTTGTACTTCCTGGTTTTTGTATTAAGATGATGTTTCCTAAGTAGAGGCTATCACGTGAATCAAAACAAAAACAGCAAAGTCTATCAAAGATAAAGTCACTAGATGAGAGGTGGAATTATACTTTTTAACACTATCACATTTTAGATCATGGTCCATTATCTTAGCATTATTACTGGCTATCATTAGGCACAGTGATTCAGGTACAAATAACCTCACAATGTAACATGTGATGGACAGACGGGAGTAAAAATGGGATAGATGGACACAACTTATGTTGAACTTATGTTTTGTGTCATTATCTTGCTGTAAGATGAACCCCTGACCAACTAGGTGCATACCAGATGGTATTTCATGGCACTGTAGAAAGCTGTGGTAGCCATTTTGATTCAGGCTGCCTCCTACTCTGCACAAGTCACCGACCCTGGATCCATTAAAAACAGTCCAGACCATCACCCTTGATCTCCATGTTTGACAGTTGATGCCACACACTGTGGAACCATCCTTTCCGACTTGATGGCATACAAAGATCCTGCGTGATAAACTGAGGATTTCAAATTTTGATTCATCAGTCCATTATACCTTCATCCAGTCTTCAGTAGTCCATTGGCAGTGTTGCATGGCCCAGGCAAGCATCTTTGTCTTATTCTGATGTCTTAGTAATGGCCTTCTTGCTGCAACTTGTCCTGTCAAACCTGCAGCATAAAGTCTTCTCTTCACAGTTGAAACTGAGACTTACAGTAGCTTGCAAAAGTATTCCCCTTGAACTTTCCCACATTTTGTCACATTACAGCCACAAACATGAATCAATTTTATTGGAATTCCACGTGAAAGACCAACACAAAGTGGTGTACACGTGAGAAGTGGAATGAAAATCATACATGATTCCAAACATTTTTTACAAATAAATAACTGCAAAGTGGGGTGTGCGTAATTATTCAGCCCCCTTTGGTCTGAGTGCAGTCAGTTGCCCATAGACATTGCCTGATGAGTGCTAATGACTAAATAGAGTGCACCTGTGTGTAATCTAATGTCAGTACAAATACAGCTGCTCTGTGACTGCATCAGAGGTTGTCTAAGAGAATATTGGGAGAAACAACACCATGAAGTCCAAAAAAAACACACCAGACAGGTCAGGGATAAAGTTATCGAGAAATTTAAAACAGGCTTAGGCTACAAAAAGATTTCCCAAGCCTTGAACATCCCACGGAGCATTGTTCAAGCGATCATTCAGAAATGGAAGGAGTATGGTACAACTGTAAACCTACCAAGACAAGGCCGTCCACCTAAACTCACAGGCCGAACAAGGAGAGCGCTGATCAGAAATGCAGCCAAGAGGCCCATGGTGACTCTGGACGAGCTGCAGAGATCTACAGCTCAGGTGGGGGGAATATGTCCTTAGGACAACTATTAGTCGTGCACTGCACAAAGTTGGCCTTTATGGAAGAGCGGCAAGAAGAAAGCCATTGTTAACAGAAAACCATAAGAGGTCCTGTTTGTAGTTTGCCACAAGCCATGTGGGGACACAGCAAACATGTGGAAGAAGCTGCTCTGGTCAGATGAGACTAAAATGGAAGTTTTTGGCCAAAATGCAAAACGCTATGTGTGTCGGAAAACTAACACTACACATCACTCTGAACACACCATCCCCACTGTCAAATATGGTGGTGGAAGCATCATGCTCTGGGGGGGCTTCTCTTCAGCAGGGACAGGAAGCTGGTCAGAGTTGATGGGAAGATGGATGGAGCCAAATACAGGGCAATCTTGGAAGAAAACCTCTTGGAGTCTGCAAAAGACTTGAGACTGGGGCGGAGGTTCACCTTCCAGCAGGACCTCGACCCTAAACATAAAGCCAGGGCAACAATGGGATGGTTTAAAACCAAACATATCCATGTGTTAGAATGGCCCAGTCAAAGTCCAGATCTAAATCCAATCGAGAATCTGTGGCAAGATCTGAAAACTGCTGTTCACAAACACTGTCCATCTAATCTGACTGAGCTGGAGCTTTTCTGCAAAGAAGAATGGGCAAGGATTTCAATCTCTAGATCTGCAAAGCTGGTAGAGACAGACTCTAAAAGACTGGCAGCTGTAATTGCAGCAAAAGGTGGTTCTACAAAGTATTGACTCAGGGGGCTGAATAATTACGCACACCCCACTTTTCAGTTATTTATTTGTAAAAAATGTTTGGAATCATGTATGATTTTCGTTCCACTTCTCACGTGTACACCACTTTGTGTTGGTCTTTCACGTGGAATTCCAATAAAATTGATTCATGTTTGTGGCTGTAATGTGACAAAATGTGGAAAAGTCCAAGGGGAATACTTTTGCAAGCCACTATACTTACTACGACCACTATTAAGCTAAAATTCTTATTTTCTTAACTTTTCATTACAATAAACCAGGAGTTAGAGCTTTGAAACACTAACAATGGAGCTAGAATATTTATGAAAGAGATATTTGACATGTTGTATCATTGATGAGAGAGGAAAGTACAGTCTCAGTTTCCTTTGCTGCCTTGATTTCTGCCTTGAATATGTCCATTGGAAAATAGATTTTTTCCTATGTTTTACTGTAGTGAATTTAATTCCCTAGGCTTGTACTTCATCAGTATACTCAATCAAAGCTACTTAGGAAGGAAACCATGTTTATGGGATTAGAGGGGATTGGATGTAGATGAATGCTTTGTCCCAGTGTTTGTATTTTAAAATGCACAGACATTTGGCTACGATCCATCCCTGATTAATCTACTTTTAGAAGTAAGTCACTGCTCTGTAAATCCATTACTTCAGTGTCTCGGGGTCTGTACCTTTTCTTATGTAACCATTTAACTTGTGTGATCTTCGTGCTGCTGCGGTTCTTGGGTTAGTCAGTCCCTAGCAAAGCTGAGTACACTTCTGTTTTGGGTCTGTGCAACCTGAGAAGTGAGATACTGCAGATGAAGCAAATCGGTAGAGTGTGATATGGAATAGCAAGAAGTGAGGTGCCGATAGGATGAGAACAGAGGGAACAAGAGGAGGAGAGAGTTATTCACAGACAGATGGATGGATAATGTACTTATGAGTCAAGATCCCCCAGGAGCCACTGCTGTCTGCTTATGTCACTCACCACTTTCATCACTAAGCCCGCCTCCTGTCTCACCTTCTATCACACTTGCCTGTCTTCTGCCCTTTCATTTAGTTTCCTGTACTTGTCACACATTTCCTCCCGTCTCCTCTCCTCTCTCTAATCTTTTGTTTCCTCTATGTCCATCATTACGCCCATCTGGGGGAAATTCCTTCCTGCAGCTGCTCACTGGGATGGCCTTGTGAGATTATTCACTCATTGATTACATCTCTGAGTCCAAACTTTATTCATTAATTCATCCATCCTTCTGCTCATCACCTTGTCACAGGGCTAACTGTGCTTTACGTCATTGTTCCATTCAGAGTTTCTCCTTATCCATTCATCAACCTGTCCAGTTACTCATTGATTCTATATGAAATCATTATCATTAATACATTTCTAAAATAAATCAGTCATTCATTCATTTGTTCACTTTTTCATTCACCCCTGTATCATTCATAGTAAGTAAGGTGATTCTCCATGAATGCTTACTGTCAGAGAATCTCTTTCCCAGTCATAGTCAGTAGGTTCAGCTCGTAAGGATGTGAAGGGGGTATAAGGTATCAGCTAATGCCCAGGTCTTTGTCTGACTGCTTCAGTCATCTGGGAGGAAGGTTATGTGTATGTGTGTGTATGTGTGTGTGTGTGTGTGTGTGTGTGTGTGTGTGCGTACTTGTGTATGTGTGGTTAGGGAGTGAGGGAAGCCAGATTTATGGTCCCATGTTGGTTTCCATTTGCATAGCTCTTTGGTTGTGCAGAGAGAGGGATTGTGGGAATTCGGCCAGTGCAGAGGTAGTGGAGACTCACTTGTGTGCACTCCTCCAAAAAGCCAACAGAGCGTTGTGCATAGGTAGAATCCTGATTGGTTGAAAATTGAAACAAAAGGGAACCACAGAAGAAGAGCCATGGAATGGCACTCTGTCAGCAAGAAGTTCTTCAAATATGGTGACTGTTGTCTTTTCTGTGGCAGGGGCTAACAAAGGACCAACAATGGCACAAACATGAGCACATGTAGCACAAATATACTGGTCCACATTCCACACAGTATCAACACTGCCACTGGGTGACAGCTAACAGCTACAGCATGTAGATGTGCATCTGCAAAGCTCTGCCTAGCACCTTCAGGTGCTACATTTAGGCTTTTTGAAAACCTGTTACTTTTCTTAAAAGACAATGGATACACCTTTCATCACACAATTAAGTGTGTTACATTTAATTAATTTAATTAAATGTGTTACATTTAATTAATTTAATTAAATGTGTTACATTTAATTGTATCAGTGGAGCCCAACCTATGGAACTGTTATTTTATGTAGGCACATGACCCATTTACACGATAAAAGCAGATCTGTAATCTGTAATGTTTCAGATGATATTTCCTACACATCCACTACAAATCTCATGTAGTTTGAGCTATTTAAGTTGTGTAGCTCGCCTCCTCTTCAGACCACTTTGTAACCCACCTTTACCTCAGCTCCTCCTGTTCATGATGTGCCTGACTTAATTGCTGTCAACACTACAGTTACTGATGACTGATCTTGTTTTTCTCACCCCGTTGCTTCACTGAATGCAACATTTCCTTTTGCTACTATCATCTGCCTGCACTGGATTTTATAGCGGCATGTAAGAGATGCATATGGTGGAGATCTGCTTTACGAACACCAAAATTGACTGGCTGCAGCATGAGTAAATGTTTTGTGACCACTTTTGTAAGGTGCAGCCATTAGGGAGACAATCCAGAACCCCTGTTTTGAGGAGACGTGTATTTTAACTTTCATTCAACTGTTACGAGGCATCAGCAGCAGAACTTGATATTCTGTGTCAGCAAAGTGATGTCATGCTGCTTTTCTTTGCTGACATGTTGCAGAGGGAATTGTCAGGAAGAAAAATGCCTTTCATACTCTTTTTTTTTTCAGCCTGCTTAACATTCTTCTTAGAACTGACTCAACTTTCGCACGGGTTTTCGCACAAAACAAAAGCTAGAATGTCCAAAATTGTGGAGATTTCCCCAAGTCTGTAGGTCTTAATGAGCTCACACGTGCATGTAAGCTGATATTGTATTACCTCAAATACTGTATGGCTCCACAGAGGCCCATTAACTTAGTATTGCATCATAGGCCCGTGCATTAGTCTGACCGAGCCCCGCAGACGCCAGAGGTGTCCCATGTCCATTACATCTCTCTCACCAACCAACAATCATTTATAAGTACCACCTGTCTCACAGCAACACAACAGGGACACATTTAAGGGAAACACCATTGTTATTGGAATGATAAACTACCAATATTGATGTTTATTGAGGCACCATGCAGTAAGTGATTGGTTCATAATTTGGGCTAAGAGTCTTTTAAGTAGCATGATGCAACAAGTAACATCATTGCTGGCCTCAGTTGAAATATTAAATATCTAATACCCAGTGTGTGTGTGTGCTTGTGTGCGTGTGGGTACTGTGTCTCCACTTACTGTTTTTCCTTTATTTTTTTGCAGGGTGTTTTCATTGAATTTGTATTCTGCATACACTAATGTAATAGAGTCTGATTTGTACCCCTAACATCATCATATCACAGCACAGATTTACGCATAAGCACACAAATGCCATGTGCAGGATTGTTTGCATCTGGAGTGTAGTCTTAGTGTTGCAGCTGGGCTTTCTTTAACACGAAGCAACAAAAGCTGAAAACTGTAACTCTGACCAGCTCCCTGGAGCTCTGGCTGAAGAGGGATTGTCTCTCCTGTCATGAGAGTGATTAAGGGCTTACACTCTTACATTTCATTCTAGTCAAACATGTGCTGCAGCTTTGCCAGGTATTGCCTCTTGTGTTTGCACACTTTTGTGAACGGTGCTTGTGGTCTTAGGCTTGTTTGTCATGTTCACCTAGAGGGAAAACAACCAGGAAGCTCTCCAGCCTCCTGTTTAGATTCTTTTATGAAACATTTACATTGTACATTGCATATTTGTTTAATGTGGAGCCATTTAACTAAATCTACGACACAAATGGCTCCTTTGATCTACAACCCCTGCCAGGTAAATGGAGGTGCAGGACAGGAGCCGCTCCCCGTCTCGCAGGACCAGCCGAGTAGAGCAGGTAGTGGGACGATGGCTGAGACGGTCCAGAGACTTGGGCAGCAGATCTCACTCTCTGAGCAGGTATTATGTCTTTTTTTTGTTTTTTGTATAAATCCATTATTTTACCATTTTTACTATCTTTGATATATTTTGCCTTGAGATGCACCTGTCTACAGTCATCATCAAAGGAAGCCCATATTTGTAAAGCCTTCTAAAACAGGTTCTCTCATCCAGTAACAAATAAATTAATGCTTTAATTTGTGGCTTTTCACAATTATTTCCTTGTTTTTGTTATCCCCACAAATATAAGGCTGTTCACAGTAGTACTGCTCTGTCAGAAATACAGATACTGCAGTAAGATGTCACTCCTGAATTACTCCTCCAGGGATCGGGCTGCAGCAGAAGGGAAGACAGCAGAGTCCAGTAGCTCTGACCAGAGGAATTATCCCTTCCGCTTCAATATTCAGATCCAGCGCGACCCAAACCTCAACTCTCATGGCCTCACGCTTTCCTCCCAGAACCCGATTCTGGTGGAGGAGGTCACCTCAGGTAACGTTTGCAACAGCACCGTTCTAAGGAAATAGCCGTGACACAGATTTCCGAACTTTAAATCAAATGGGTCTCTATACTAAACCTTGTTGTGTTTATAAATAGCTATTCTATGCTGTGATCTGTAGCCCTCTTGTCCCTAAATCTACTGCAGCACTTTTCACTACCTTGGGAGTAGAAGGAGTGCATTATTAGTTTGAATCAGGGCCTTTTGTTTTAAAGCTGACACTGCATGTTCACCTGAGCCCTGCTATAGGAACCTCTTCACCAGCTTAGGCTTCTTCTCCCACAGAGACTTCATCCTACCTGCCAAGAGTCAATTTCTATTGCCACAGTCTGCAGAGCTCTAGTACTTTGTCAATGTCTCCCACCTAAAATCACACCTTTATTATTCTTTCTGTAGGTGAAAACTTACGACAGCGTTAGCCACTGTACACCTCATGAGTGGAGAGTAGCAAAGAACAAGTAATTCCACAGCCACAGCATAAATTAAAGGATTTTGGTATGTAAACCTACAGAATCATCATTTAATGCACCTCTGGTTTTATTCTACTTTATGCTTGTATAAGCTGCTATTACTAATATGTTTAGGACTGATATGTTTACTCAGCTAAAAGCTTTACTGACAACGAGGCTGTGATTGTTAGGAGGTAAAATACTGTATATACAGTTCACTCAGGAACAGAATATTGTTTGGCTCATTCTCCCTGTTGTCTCTAGAACCATGCCCTTATTTTGCATAAAGTAAATCTCCTCAGCAAATGAAGGCATGGAGCTGTGCCAGACCCCTGCAGGCCTCTGGCCAGTGTACTGTGCAACACAAACTGACAAAAGTGAAGCCTCCAAGGCTGCAGATACTGCATACATGCACACAAAATTATATTAACAGAGGAAATGAACTGTGGTGCTTATGTGTTTGTGTGTGTGTGTTCCAAAACACATTTGGAAGGATTCAAGGAAGATGGAGTTTTTAGCCCTCGATTGAGGCTCTCAGGGAGCACATACATTCGGACGATGCACTGTCTTCAAGAATCACTTCCAGGCAAATGCCTGATATGCAATAGACGGATATGACTAAGATTAGAAGTATGGTTCGGGTTTCAAAGAGGTGGAATGTGTATGCAGCTGGGGGGTGTGGTTGGAAACCTTAAATCAGTCCTCTTAACTAAATTAATTTACAGAGATGTAAGGATTTGCCAGCACATGCTGCACAAAAGGCTTCCTCAGTCAGAACCTTGTTTTTTCCCTCTGGCAATAGCCTGCTATAAATCACTTCTAAAGCAGAGGTGAAATCTCTCCTTTAATCAGTTCCTTTTTAGAAGTCTGACGTTTAATAAATGTATACAGAATTTTTTTACGCCACACTATTAATCACAAAAAATAAAAAGGAAAATTATAAATATATAACTGGATGAAAAATTTTTAATTTCAACAGCACAACAGATTTTATTTCGGTTTGATGACACCATTCAAAATTGTTTTGCATATTTTAAAAAA
>NW_005187476.1:1193963-1199342 GCF_000239375.1 Pundamilia nyererei | reverse complement strand
TTTTTTAGCAAACTTGTCACTGTGAATTACAGCCAAGCGTATTTGGACTCTGTCAAACAAGACATAAGTCTGTTGTTTGTTCAGCTGCAACACTGCAAATTGTGCTGCCATGTTCTTGAAGAGAACAAACAGGGTTGTCATAACATAAGCTGTGTCCCAAAACGTCGGCTGCATCCTTCAGAGGACTCGGCCTTCACGGTCTACGTGGGCCGGGTCCTTCGAAGACCAAGAAGGCCAGAAGTGCGAGGCTGTGAAATGGGACGGTCTAGCCTTCAGATTTGCATCACCGCTGTGTCAGTGAAGTTTAATAAACTCGGCCATCTGCTCCTTGCTATCTAAAATATAACAGGACACTGCCATAAATTCTCGACCGTCTCACACTTCTGTTTAATCAGTTTTCTGTTTGACTTGTATTCAGCTGTGTGAAAATCCCAGAGGAACCCACCTGATGGATTAATAAAGTTGTATTTAATCTAATAATCTAATAACTTTTTCACAGCCAAACCGATTTACTCCGGAACAAATAAAACACTGAAAAAAGCCAAACAATTACATTTTTAAGTTATCCGAGTGATGTTTAACCTCAGTAGCGAAAGACAGCATGTAAACAATGAAGCTGGGAGTCCGCAGCTCTCGCTGGCTCAAGTGACCATTGAACCCCCCGGCTAGCTATTGAGCGGGTGGGTAACAGACGTCTCCGAAAACGTCGGCGCACTTTTGCAAATATGCAATGTCTTGATAAACCAAGCAGATATTTGAAGTTTACACAGCTACTTTCTCGCCTGAAAATATGTTAAAAGTTTCTGGGATATGGTGGGCCACGAAGGATACACCCGACCCATCCTTCAAAATCGGGGAAATGAACGACGCATTTGTCGGCCGCTTTTGAAGGACTCGACGAATTGGGACAGCCTTCGTCGGCTGGCTGTGACGTAATCGGCCTTCAAATGCAGCCTCCGGAGGATGCAGCCTATGTTTTGGGACACAGCTATAGAGTTTCATACTCAATACTGATACCCAGGAAAATACTGGATATACCATTTTTGATAGCGTTGGACAGATAATGGCGCCATCCTGCACCTACAGAAGAAATGGTGAAATATTCACAGATGCTCTGTGAATAGCAACAAAAACCATTACACAGAGGTTTTTAGTAGTTTCTCCAGGCTTGTGTGTCTGAAGTGTTATTCTGTGACCCAACATTGTCACAGATCTGAAATGGTAGAAAAGTTATCATCATGTGGTCAGCAGCCTGATGACTTCAAAATTTCAAGAAATAAAACCTATATGGTTTCTTTATGCATCCTAAAGTACAAAGATGGGATATCAAATACTGTAACATACAGACTCTGAAAAGAAACACTGAAATGTAACTAAACAACAGTTATTGCTATTAAAAGCATATCTGTATTATATCCTACATTTATTTCTCCTAGAAAAGCGCATGGGTCTGAATCCCCCTGAGGTCCAGGGTCAGATTACCTTCTTTCTCTTGTCCTCTTGGTCACCATCTGTTTCTGCCTGTCAGACACACACACACACACACACACACACACACACACACACACACACACACACGCATAAAGATGCTGTTGCTCATGTCTCCAGTGGCCCCACCGAGTCTTGGCTCAATTCGTTCTCCCTGTCCGTCTGTCCGTCTGTCTGCAGCACGTGTTGCAGCATCTTGACTGTGAAATATGAATCCATTATTCGATAGGCTTTTTCAGGCCCATCAATATCGCCCAACATCTGTCTATGTTTATTTTAGTTATTTAATTGTGATAACATACTAGTATTCAATGCTTTCTCTGAATTATATGGTTACCTGATGTACAGAATAAACACATGTTGGTGGATGATATGGTTTATTAATAAGTAACAGAGATGATGGATGTCCCTCAGAATAGATTCACGTATGCTATTTGTGATCTGAGGCTCAGTTCTTTTGCTTTCCTGTTAGCAAGTCAGATCGATTGCAGTTTTGTTTTTTAGCCGAAATCACAGACGGAGCTTCTGAAAACGGCTTGACTCCCATAATTTGTAAACACAGTAAACAAATTTCAAATGATTTTTTTTATCTTGTTTGCTAGTGTCTAGTTTTATGGAATATGATGTAATGTGCGTGCTGTTCCCGTTAGAGTTAAAAGCGATGATAAAGCAAGACATGCTGTGGGATGTGATTGACAAGTCACTACCCTATGAGAGTGCAGCATCTTTTGGTTTCTCATTCACATCCACCCTTTGCTTGTCACGCCTGACTTTAAAACACCAAATCTGCCGTGGGGAAAACACTGAGCTTAAAGTAGCACAGCTCTAACTGAAGTAGCTATTATATGCAGTCTATGGTGAAAAGTGTGATGTTGTAAAATGTAGTAATTTATCAGCTAACTGTATGCAACACAAAAATACAGCTTCTTTCACATCTTGTACTGGTTCAACCAGAGCATAGTTTAACATGCAGAGTTCAAAGGCACAGCAGCAGCAATAATGTGTAGTAGTTGAATATAATCTGTGCTTCTAATTATAGCTTTTGATCGCCACTGAAACACATTTACATGTTCATTCACCGAAAGGACAAAGATAACAGATGTCGTCAGTAGCGCCGACAGCAGCCAATCGTTTTTGGATTATAGAGATGATAAATAAAATATTATGTCGGTACTGAGAAGTACAGTAAATGAGGTGGAGATAGCACAGTTGTTATATGTGCCCAAAATTGGAAGCACAATGATTGGTCGTCCCACAGTTAGATTTGGAGAGCTGTATGAAAAATTATGCACTGAGTGAGATGAAAGGAAATCACTAGAATACAAGCTACAGCCTGTCAGCAGCGCCAGTTGCAGTATGAGCGCAGGCTGATTGAACACCCTCGGGCACGACAACACAAGGACATTTTGTGTGTGCAGGTGGGCCTGCAGATGGTCGGCTCGTCCCTGGCGACCAGCTTGTGAAGATCAATAACGTCTCTGTCGATGACCTGACACCAGAGCAAGCTACTGAGATAATCAGGTCTGCACAGACAGCTGCATTCACAAACACACATGCATATGCCTGATGATTGGTACATACTCTGCAGTTATTTAAAATTAAGCAATGCATACCATGTGTCATCTTAACACCCTCCCTTTCTGTACTTTTTTTTTTCAGGGAGTGCCCAGATACGTTGACTATGACGGTACTCAGAACAATGCTGGTGAGTCTGCCCAGCAAAGAGAAACACACTTCAAAGACATACACAGCACAAACAGACTTACAGTTAAGTGGATAATGGCTGGTCCTCTTCCAGCAGCACTTTAGATGAACTTAATGTATTTCTTGTTTCCTGTTTTCATTAGGTAGTAAAAGCGCACTCGCACAATGTGTCTACTGTGAACACACGTGAATACATACTGTCCATATACAGTGTTTTTATGTATGGAAGCCTGTCAGCAAACGTATTCAGATACCTCGGGATCAGGCATCCTTGCTTACAACCGTCCTGTCCTCAGGGTCTCACTGCTATATCCCCATTAACTGTGACACCATAGTACACACATTCAAACTGGCAGCTCTTCTTCTGCACACACATCCTTCATCAGTCAAACTGTGCGTGTGCGCGGGCACACGTTGTGGACCTCAGCCTGTATTGGTGAAGTTGACGTATGTGTTTGCACTGAGGTGAAATAGATCAGTAAATAAATGGCTGCATCAGCACTTTGGTGATGGAAGCGCCTCTACTGTGTGTTTCATAGCTCACAGCTCCCCCAAGAAATAATTACTGAACTCTAAGGAATTAGCAGCATTTCTTAGAAAATTTTCGTCTCTGTCAAATCAAGAGTTTGAACCACGATAAAAAGAGACTTTTCTGTTATAATTAGACAGTGAGATAAGAGAATTGCTTGGCAGTTTCTTTAAGAGCTTTAATCTGCCAACTGTCACTTGTTGTGCAGCAATGAAGGCAACAATGTGTTTATCTTTGTTACCACACAGCATGATTCATATTGCAGTATAAATTTATGATAAAATAATTGTATATAAAGGCTTCCACTTGTATGGATATTCCAGTTTTAACATCTACTGTATACAGTATATGATTCGATGAGCACAAGATTCACTCAAAGAGCTTGAGAATTTTTTACAAGCAGCATTTTTAAATGTTAAACACAAATCCATAATATATTGCATTAGCACCATGTATTTGTAATGGACAACCCTGCATTTTGGAGGTCATTGCCAAAACCAATATTCTTACTTGAGTCTACATTCTTTGGAGTCATGCATTAGTTTGTTTAGATTTGTAGTTAAAGACCATCGCTCGTAGTTAAGTCGTAGCAGTTTAGGATGAAGACATCACCCATTGTGGGGAACCTGTTTACTAGCTTGCTGATTTGAAACAGATTTTTCATTATCGCTGCGATACGATTATCTGTTTCAAGAGCCATGACCCATGCATCGTTCACTGTTTATGAATGCATTTTTCTTTTTAAAAAAAAGGTCCAACAAAAAAACAAACAAACAAGAAATCCTTGCTAGATGTAAGTTGATGGTTCATTTTGGAAAATTTATTCTCCCCTCTGCACATTAGCTTTTTAAATCCATGCATAAAGCTTCCTCAAACATTACTGGTCAAGATAACTTAGAATGCAAGACTTCAAATGAAAACCAGCTTCTGATACTAAAAAGATACTAAATTTCCTGTACATGCAAAGGTTGCTTATTCATATGCAGTTATTTGTTTGATTCTGCACCACTGTAAATAAAGACACCAGAGCCATACTGGTTTATAAACTGTGGTGAAAGCTAAATTAGCAAACATCTTCCAGACAGTTTTTATAGGAGGCATATGATAACTTATGTGTAAGTAAGTAAGTAAAAAAATTTTATATAGCACATTTCACAGATAAAAATTACAAAGTGCTTCACAATAAGATCAGACATACAAGTTAAAATTAATTAAAAGCCTGTTTGTATAAAAATGTCTTCAGCTGCTTTTTAAAGGAGTCAGTAGATGCCCACGTGTTTTAAACCTAGTACGTGGGACCACCAGTAGCCTCTGACCTGAAGACCTAAGTGCTCGGGATGAAGCATGAGGTTTCAACAGGTCAGAGATATACTGGGGAGCTTCACTGTGCAGAGCTCTAAAAGTTACAACTAAAATGTTAAAATGAACCCTAAAATTTACTGGCAACCAATGAAGAGAAGCCAAAACTGGAGTAATGTGTGACCCTGGACACAGTCTGTTTGACCTGCTCCCCTCAGGCAGGAGGCTCCGGTCCATTCGCACCAGAACCTCTCGCCATAGGGGCAGTTTCTTCCCGTCTGCTGTTGGACACATGAACAATAACCATATGACTGTTCCCACCACTAACACATGACCCTACGCTGTGTCACTGCATCATT
>NW_005187476.1:1171501-1193432 GCF_000239375.1 Pundamilia nyererei | reverse complement strand
AGAACGTGTGATCAGGTGCAATAATCAAAGTTTCTGTTTTATCTGCATTTAACTGAAGGAAGTTGTCATTAACCATTGTTTGATTTCTGACAGACAATTATTTAAACAAGACAATTTATAAAACTCAGAAGCTTTGAAAGAACAGTATAACTGAAAGTCATCAGCATAGAGATGATAAGAAATATTATTGTAACGTCTGATAATTTGGCTTTAAGGGAGTATATACAGCAAAAAGAGAATAGGACCTAAAACAGATCCTTGAGGTACCCCAGAAGGCAGAACTGATGTTTCAGACAACACATGATTCATACAGACAGTAAAGGATCTCTCAGATAGATACGACATAAACCATTTTAAAACAACACCAGTAATCCCAAACAAGTCCTTCAGCCGATTTATCATGATGCTGTGATGTGATGACCAATATTACAATCATCACATTCATGAACCTTTTAGACATTTTTTACATATTAGTGTTGTTACATGTTATAAAGAACAACAGTAGCAAACAGTGGTCATTTATAACCTTGAATGTTATATGTATATATAGATAGGTAGAGATAGGGAGATATAGAGATATATATATGTGTGTGTCTTATATATGAAACTCAACTCCATGTTATAAGTGCTTGTTTAAACTACAGCTTGGAAAAACAAAAGCCAGAGAGTGTCTTATAATGTCCTTATATGTATTTATACATCTCTGCACTGCACCAAATTCAGCCCTGATTAGATTGTAAGAAAGAAAGAGAACATACGTATCCTGTGAGAAACTGCTTCACAGCTTATTGACTCGTATTTCTCACAGGGCCCAAAGTCATCATTTATCACACCGGAGAAGAGGGCCAAGCTCAGGTCCAACCCTGTGAAAGTCCACTTTGCTGAGGAGGTGGAAGTTAACGGACACACACAGGTGAGTTTGAAAATATACTATGCAGCTATTCGTGGCTGCCTCTGCAGTGTATCATTGTGTCTCTGAGACAGCTTATGTGATTGTGGATAGATGATGTCACATTTGAAGTTTTATAGAAATGTCATGTGATGGTAATAGATCATGCTCAGCTCTCCACATTTACATCAGTGCACAGGAGTCATTAACACCCCATCTAAACCAGCTCTACACGGTCTGGGTGATCAAATCTGATGACAGCTACTTGCATTTACGTCTGTTATAAATAATTCTTCATGTTATTTCTTTCTGCATTGTGTTCAGGATGCAAATATTATGGACTGATTTAATATAGAGAAGCATCAGTGTACTACAGTCTTGATTATGACTTGCTGAAGCACATTTTACACGACTCAGTTCACTGATTGTATTCAGTCACCTATTTTCCTGAATGGAGTCAAACTGCACAGATAATATTTAAACATGACTCTATATACATGAGGGTCTGACTGTTTTAACCAAAGGATATATCGTTACACGTTTGTCTTGCTTATGGCCAGGTTGACACTTTCAGTATTTAATTCATTATCTCCATCAAGGAGATTATGGTTTTCATAGCATCTGTCTGTAAACAAGAGAGGTCAAAAAGTTGACTGTTAATTCTGATAAAACTTCATTTGGCTGTAGAGCGGGGTCATGTTAACAACTCATTAAAATTTGATCTACATCTACCAAGGTCTTCAAGGTCAGCATCATGATTTATTGGGTGAATATTGACAAAAAGCCTTATAACTTAGAAACTAGATTTCTTACAAATGCGATGTGTATTGTCAACATTTAAAAAAACACTGTAACATTTGACCTTTGGCCTCACCTTCGAAGTCAGATAAGGTCAAACTTTCATGTCTTTTGTCTTTAAAACTTAAAATTCTACTGCACTTGTTTGCATTGGCATCGTTTAGGTATTCATGCTCACATATGGGGATTTTAAATATCACATTATAATCTGCATCTGAATGTCACACCACAGTTTTTATCTGTGATATCACTTTTACATTTCACATCTGCCCTTTTTTCAGGTTGGCCTCAAAATTTGTAGAAATAAAGTATTGTCATCACAAAGAGAATGAGCTGCCCAGAGTGTTGTAGTACAATAATACATAATAACCTCAAGTTATTCATGTCCAGTTATCTACAAATGAATACCTATTATCCATTATCTACTCCAAAATAATGTTTGTATACAAAATACAATGCTATTCCCTAAAAAGTAAATACTGCCCAGAGAGTGAGGGGCCTTGGCAGAGGTTTGCAGTCTCAGAGTGCTTCTTATATTTTCACTGTAACCTGATGTACATTTGGAATATACTGCATATACAAGTGGGCTTAGGCCACGGGCACAACACAAAATAAATCCATATAAGGCAGTACCAGAGTGCTGCATAAGCATCTCTGACCAATGCATTGTCCAAAAATAGAAAATAATTTTATCTTTATAATCTTCACTCAGCCTTCCACTGTCAATAACGAGATATACACATGACCAGAATTGACATTAAAATACCAGATTAATGGACCTAAAAGCTCATAGTATTCTGATATATTTTTCAAAGCTTTTGAGACAAAGTCTATTTTTTCAGTTCTGAGACACTTCATGGATAATTTATTCTGACAGGTTTCCTGATTTGATGTGGGGTAGCACAACAGAGATGCCATTTAGTGAGCAGGTTCAGAGTCTGTGGTGTGCACATGCAGGCATGTAGGAGGTTGATTTAATACACAGCAAGTGAACATGGCTCTCATCAATGCTGCATTTCAAAAAATATATCATAATGTGTGTTTTTAAAAAAGGCATTCAAAGCTGTACTTAGATCTCAGTCATGCACACTGTGTCGTTCTCTCAATAAGACTGAATGTAAAGCTCATTTATTTAGAAGAAAAGTACTTTAAGAGATTTTAAGTGCTTGAACCATGAAAATTTCTGACTGCTTACATTTAAGACATAATGTTGGTTTTTAGGATTTTTGAAACTTTCTCAGATTTTTTGCACTAGTTTGCAGAACAGAAGTTTAGTTGATGCCATGTATCACAGTTCAAAATCAAAAGCTTTAATCCAGCCAGCTGTGGGTCATTAACAGTAGATCAGACAGCGATCAGACAATTAAAGTGAGCGGCAGGCAAAATCCAGAAACAGTCCTAGGTGTCATTCACTGTGAAAACAAAGAATAGTACAGGGACAATAAGAAACTGCAGGCAGTAGTTGGGAAAAGCTTGACTGGTGTGAATATGGCACACTTGCAACAGGAAGTATTGCACCAGGGGTATAAAAGGAAGTCTGACTGGCTAATTGGGAGCAGTTGTAGCAAATCAAACACAGATAAGAACTAATAAAGGCAGGTAGTAAAATTATGCAAAGAGACCGGAGTTCTATTGAAGAAAGGGATATTAATGGTTAGTGGCCTCTGTGATGAGTTTTCAGTCACCCAAAGGTGGCTCTCTCTTTTTTATTTAGCTCGATCACCATGGTAACTAATGATGAACACATAACTCGGTTATAGAGTTCAGATTTTTTTCTTTAAAATCGGCTGTAAGCAGGATCTTTCCTCAGATTCTTTTACTTACAGAATGCCTTAAGTGTCATAAACATGTATTCTGTGCTATAGGAACACATTTTCGACACAACATACAATGCTAACAGCACCACTTGAAGTGGTGTGTCATATTTGTGAAGACCCAAAGAAATTTTTCATTTGGAATTTTATTGTCCTGAACAAGAAAATAGTGGAAAGCGCAGACAAGCTTTAAAACGTGATTTATGGTTTCTAGATGTTCCTTTGCACTATGACGATGAGTGCTTGTCAGTAAAACCAACATTAGATTCAGCTTTACTGCAAACTCGATGCACTTTGTTCCTTTATAAATCTGCCTGTGGTTGTTCAGGGTTCCTACCCTGCAAGCGGATGTGAAATTAGCAGAACGAGGAAAACCACTGAGGCCGGAGAGCCCATTACTAAACACAGAGAAAACACAGATCAATATCCTCCCCATTCTCCGGTCCTAATGTCTGTGATTACAGGACAATAAATATCAGATTAAGGAGAAAAAAGGGTAGAAGGAGATGGTAAAGAGACCAAGAGAGGTGGAGGGGAGGGGGCGGGATGTTTTTATCATCGTTAAAAGGAAGACAAAATATGTAACGGGGGATGGGAAGCTAGCAAGGGAGGGGTTGTCTAAAATTTGAACGCCCTCTGTTTCAACTTCAAAACATGCAGACATCAATGTTGCATTGTATCACAGTGTCAATACAGAAAAACACTTTCTTAAATCATAAGAGAAGAGGGATGTAGCGGGAAAGATGAGTCACCGCGGAGAACGAGCCGGGTAGACAGAAACAGGCCAGAGGATATGATGCGAAGAAAAATGCTCTGTGAGAAGAGCTGAAGATGAAATAACACTGCTCTCTCACTTTATGGTCTGTTATAATGTGCTAAACATATTCAGTATTCTCAGTCTGGATTGCCAGCATTTAAAAATAACAGTGGTTGTGTTCAAGCGACAAACATACGTCAGGAAAATTTCAGCAAATCTGTCTCGTGACCAGGACTCCCACTTGATGTGTCCCACATTTTAAAAGGCTCCGTTTTTCCCACTTTCCCCACTGGATGACAGACAAGACGAGCTTAATTCAAAGGCTGTGAAGAAATCAGGGTGACCGGGTGAAGCTGGCGGAAGGCAGTTCCTTGAGTTTTTTGCTTTTATTTTTGTGAAATTGATATATTTTACTCATAAAACATTGTTGGAGGTTTCATTCTGTTTTGGATGCCAGCGATGTGGCGGTAGAGAGAACAGTGCAGTCGTCTCACAGCAAGAAAGTTCTGGAATGAAAACTTTCTGAAGAGTTTCTTCCTAAAAGACAAGCATGTTAGGTGAAAAGGGTTAGGGTTAGATGCTATTGAAACAGCATTGAGTGGTGCATTTTTGGTGGGGTTCAAGATGGGTCTCTGAGGGTACACTATTTTGGTGATAGACTGTGATAGTGCTGTACCACTAATGTAACTTTCCCACCATGAATATATACCTACTGAAACCCAAAGATGATTATCAGACAGATCAGCAGCTAAAGTCAAAAGTAATGCAACATAAAATTAAACACATAAGTGTAAGAAGTTTTTTTTTTTTTTTTATGGAGAAGAAACTTCCAGACTACAGCTCAATGATGGCAAGACAGGAATTACAGATTCAGACATGAACAGCTGCAGGTGCCACAGATCAGCAGTCAATCCTGTTATACTCTGAAGTCTGCCTGCAGGAAGCATGCCTCGTTGGTACATTGTAGTACAGTCTCTCTGCGGACAACTCTGTACCGTCATAAAAAATTAACAGGCACACGGACATTCGCTCCCAAGTGGACCCTAACAGACTCATAGACCCAGAAACTGCAACACACCTTTAAGATTTCCCACATTATTGCACACAGAAAGAGCCACCCTGCTCCCTGTCAGACTTTTACTCCTGAAACCAACTAAATTCAGACTGCTTTTATTTTCTTCACAGGGGAACTCCCTGCTCTTCCTGCCCAATGTACTGAAGGTGTACCTCGAGAACGGGCAGACCAAGGCCTTCAAATTTGAGCCCAGTACCACAGTCAAGGTACTCTGTAGCGATACTGGAGTGTGGCATTATAATGAGCAGCTCTAGCAGAGTTTCAGAGTTGAAGCTGAGGCTCGTGAAGCAGGAAAAAAATCTCAGATTTCCTCCTGAGACAAAAACTAAATCAAAGTTTTAAACTAGACCCTGTAGGAGTGTGTTTCTTCCTGAATGTCAATCAGTCTGACAGCAAGCTCCACATTAAACTGTAACCATATAACGTTGAATTGAATTTACCAGATACAGCTGAGTGATTTACTCACTTCCTCAGCAGTTATTAGTATTAGGCATGCATTTGTTTCCTGGATTTGACAGCTACTCTGAAACTTTCTGTTACCACTCTGACACCTTAACACCTTAACTCAGCTCACCTCAGCAAATGTGTTCCCTGATGTTATAAAATATTATCTCTGAAGGTGTAATTTTCTTTGCACATCAGGACATTGTGATGACACTGAAGGAAAAGCTTTCTCTGAGCCGCATTGAGCATTTCTCGCTAGTGCTGGAGCAGCAGCACAGCATCAGCAAATTGCTGTTGCTACATGATGAGGAGAGGATACAGCAGGTATGCACACACACACACAAATTACATTTAAACAAAAAAAAGTATAAAATGCATTCCAAATAATATAAGCATCCGTGTTTCTGCAGGTGGTCCAGAAGAAAGAGGCCCATGACTACAGGTGTTTATTTCGTGTTTGTTTCATGCCCAAAAACCTTCAGATGCTGCTGCAGCAGGATCCCGCTGCCTTTGAGTACCTCTACCTGCAGGTAGACTGATGAATGTGCACACTGCTGGGCTTGTCAGATCACTACTCTCTTTTATTATCTGTTATAATTATTGTTTTTCTATTTAAGGATATTAATAGTTACTTTATTCATATGAAATGGCTGCTATTAATATCAATTCTGATTAATTGAGTCACTGCAAACTGACCTAAAGCATCAATAGGAAAACATGATTCTCAACTCTGAATCAAATCAATAGGCAAAGTGTTGTAACACTTCCAAAAGTACACTTATTGCTGCAGTTGGCTCATTTCACCGTGATGCAAATCATCAGACTGAAAGGTCAGCTTGTTTGTAAGTGTGCAGTTTTTCATTAAATCCCACCTGCACCGTGATTCTCTTAAAAGAAGGAAGTTTGTGTTTGTTTTAATACCAAAGCTGACCCTGCTAGTTTGGACGTTTTTCTCCAATTAGCTACAAACTGCTGCAAACAAGACAAATCAGTTGCTACACAATGATTAATTCTGATGTATGTTGTCTGTTTGTGCTAGGGGGTGAACGATGTACTGCAGGAGCGTTTTGCAGTAGAGATGAGGTGTAACACCGCCTTGCGACTTGCTGCACTACACATTATGGAGAGGCTAGCGAGCTGTGGACAGTCACCCAAAACCAACCTGAAGATGATCACGTGAGATATAGACACACCTTTATACGTGGACTGTACAGAAAAGATGGCGTAGCTAATGTGGAAGTGCTGTAAACCTGCTTTCTTTGTTTGGTCAGCAATGGCCGACAGTAGTCGCAAGAAGACATGCAGTTGTCTGTGTTAAAACCCTCAGCTGCCTGTGTCTGCGACTGTAGTAACATACTAATGTATTGTCAGAGGCCATGAAGCTGAATTTGTGAAGGTCCACCACTAATAGTTACATGTTACACTACAGCTCATGAGAAATGTTGTGTGCTGTCTATGGTGCTGAAGTTATAAGTTATAAGTTTAGTTTGAGTGTAATAAAACTTTATTAACAAAAAATTTGTTTTTTTTATCTTCAAATGTTCAATAAAAACATGAATCGCTAATTCATAACGAAGAAAGCTTGGTAACTACCCTTCAAGGACCTGCAGTTCAAAAAAGCACCCTTTCAATAGCCAAACCCATCTGTTCTCTGATTGGATTGTTAAATTTGTGATTGACATGACATTGACCAATCAGATGAAAGGAAGAAAAATAGGGTCAAAATTTGTACTTGTAACTTGAAACTTGAGTGCAGTTTCACACGTTTTCTTTTGGCACACACAAATCTTTTTACACATACAAATCCTGATTTACAAGTACAAAATATTTATGACCGCAATTTGAGCCCATAGGGACCTCCAGGACAAGCTACTTTCAAAGCTACATGACCGTGACAGCTCATTATATCACAGTGGATTGCGATATAATGAGCGGTATGTATTATTGTAGAGTCTACCTTACAATATAAAGAGCCGACTGTTTTTGTGATTTGGCGCTTTATAAATAAAATTGAATTGAATTGAGTGGTAGATACAAAGACCTATACTGCCCTATATTGTACCATAATTGTTATTTTTTTAATAATTGCGTGGAATGAGTCTTCAGTTGAATGTTTTAACAGGCAAAAAATACTTCAATAAGTAAATGTTAAATTTTGGTCTTTTTTCTTTTTTTGCTGATCCGAAAATTGATCCGATCCGTGACTTAAAACCCTGATCCGATCCGAACCGTGAGATTTTTGATCCGTTGCACCACTAATGTCAAATGCAAAAAATATGTCATGGACATCAGGCACAGGAAGTCTTAATAGCCCATTTTTCAATTTGATGTTTGGAATTGGTTTGATAGTTTAAAGGTACTATTTGTTTGTTCTGACCAGCACATTTACATTAATATGCTTTAAAATACGTTTTCCTTAATAAAGTTTTATTGCGCTCAAATTTAACTGTTCTAATTTCAGGACCATGGACAGGGCACACAGCTTTCTCATGAGCTGTGCTCTAACACGTTTTTTATTTCGAGCCTACACAAATTCAGCTGCGTGCACGTTGACAGTACGTGAGATGTAGATCACAGATACACACAAGCCTTAAAAAACCTTTTTTTTTCTAAACAAATCACAATTAACAACCTGAGCCAGCCCTATTAATGCATCGCCTGCAGCTAAAATCATCTCTTAGTTTGGGACCTTGTGGAGCCTCTGAGCCTCTTTTTTGTTTGCAATGGTGATGAATAGTTTGACAGGCAGGAGTGTCTTTGGACTGTGATGTTTGCAGACAACATTGTGATCTGTGGTGAGATTAGTTTAAACAGCTGGCCTCTACCATTTAAAGCAGAAGACAGTGCACAAGAGAGTTGAAGAGGAAAGTGCAGGCAGGTTGGAGTGGGTGGAGACGAGTGTCTCAGATAGCAGCAATAGTGAAAGGTGAAGTTTACAGGATGGTAGTGACACCTGTCATGATTTATGATTTTAAGGTGTTAAGGGTTTCATTGGGTTTGTTCAGAAGGGAGAGTATTAGAAATAAGTACATCGGAGGGACAGCTCATGTTGAGCGATCGGGAGACACATAGATGCAAGGCTGAGATGGTTTGGACATGTGCAGAGGAGAGATAGTGGGATATACAGTATATGTTGAAGAGAAAGAATGGATGTAGTGAAGGAGAGCATGCAGACGGTTGGTGTGAGGGAAGAAGATGCAATCGAGATGGAGGCAGATCATCTGCTGTGGCGACTCATAAAGCAAGCGGTCCAAAAATGAAGACGACCACAAATCTCTTTTTGCTTAAATGAGTGCCTTTCCCTGTTTAACATGCAGGTTTAACAGGCTAGTTGTTTTGTGTGTGAAAAAGTTTTAATATCCTTTTAGGCAAGGCAAGGCAAGGCAAGTTTATTTGTATAGCACAATTCAACAACAAGGTGATTCAAAGTGCTTTACAGAGACATTAGAAACATTTTAAACAAAAACAAACCCTTTCAATCTGCATTTGTGTGTTTCCCTCAGAAAGACTTGGGGCATAGAGAACTTTGTGTCATCCACCTTGCTGAGGAACATGCGAGAAAAGGATCTGAGAAAGGCCATCGGCTACCACATAAAGAAGAGCCAATCCCTGTACGATCCCAAGCAAAAGGGCCTGTCAGTCGATCAGACACGGATCAACTATCTGGAGGAGCTGAGTGAACTCAAATCATTTGGAGGGAAATCTTTTGGTGCCACCATGATGGTAGGATTTGATCTGTATACTTTTGTTCTTGAGATTTGGTTGTATATTTAAATTTGAATCATCTTCTTTCTCTGCACTTTCTCCACCTCCTCTGTGTTGTTCAGCTCCAGGACAGGGAGTCGATGGTGACCCTATTAGTGGGAGCACGGCACGGGGTGAGTCAGATCGTCAACCACAAGCTGAGCATCCTGTCCACCCTCACAGAATTCACCAGCATAACACGCATCGAGCTGCTGCCTGAATCGGAAAAGGTCAGCCTGGTCAAAATATACCTGCAGGACATCAAGGTGAGACCTAAAAGGATACACACCCAAACCTAATATGCAAGAGGAACAGAATACCTCATCTGCAACACTGTAAACACTTTCCTGATGACATTTCCTGTTAGTTTTGTGAGCTATGATCAATGTTAGTCAAAATGTCACCGGATGAGGAAGCCATCTCCCACAGTTTGTCACTCACCCAGCTTGACGTTTAGGATAGCCCTTCATTAAATAACGTCTTTCTCACATTAGCTAGATATTTTATATCAATGTCTATCCACAGTCTATCCATTTTTGTCAGCTCTGGAGGTTTCTGCTTAAGCTGGAAACTAATTAGTATTATTTTTTATCTCTTTATTGGTGCATTTTGTATTTAGCACATGTTGTTTTGATCTGCATGTTTCCCCTTTTCATTAGGTGAACACGAGTAATTGTGCAGATCCTTATCAGTTTTGCAGTTTGGAAACAGTTTTGTTCTGTTTGGATGATTGTTAATTAGCTTTAAAAGCTCTCTTAATAAGCTGCTGACTTCCAGACCTCCTTAACTGCTTAAGCACAATATTAATTAGCATTCATCTTAACACGACCCACCTTTACTGCAGTGTTTTAATGAATTAAGATGAACAATTTCTGTTTTTCATAACCTCTTTATATTATTCTCTGCACCCCCTTGCATACAATATACAAACCTCAGCAGAAACAGTGGTTGAACTTTATGCTAAGTGCCTTTACACTGCTGAATTGTCTTTCCCCACAACCTCTCTTTTTCCATTCTCTTTCATAAAGCCCATTACTTTACTACTGGAGTCAGCTGCGGCTAAGGATATGTCCTGCTTAATAGCAGGGTACTGCCGAGTGTTTGTTGACCCTGACCTCAACGTCTTTCCCTGGATAGATGACTCCAAGAAGCACAGAATCTCTGCTGAGGAAGGTACAAAGACAACAATGCGTTCATCACACCTGTAACAATCAATAAATGTTATCTCGTTTTAATTTGGATTCATGTTCACAGGTTATGTTTCACGGTGTGGCAGTGACTCCGATGAATCCTCAGACTTAGACATGGAACCGCTGGTCAACCTGGTGTCTGACAAGAAGCCCCGCCTTCGAATCAGATCTTCATCAGATCCAGATGGACGGAACAGAAAAGACAGTCGGAGAAACAAAGATGAGAGTGAAAAGGGAGAGAAACCTGGCGAGGATAAAAGGCTAAAAGATGAAAAGGGTTCTGACACTAAAAGAGAAAAGTTTCAGCTCGATAAGAATGACGAGAATGAAAGCTCAGAGCACAGGAAGGAGGTGAAGAGAGTGCAGGATTGTGGACAAATAGAGATCCACGTAACGGACAATGATTCGGGGAGACACGCTAGACAGGAAGGGGAGATGGGATGTGACGAGGATGTGCGAGCAGCTGAGGAGGAACCGTCTGTATCAGATTCATGTCATACGGACTCTCATGTTCTCACCAGCGCCTCCAGTGACACTCTCGATGGCCTGGAGGAAGATGACTTGATGTCATGCTCCTCTTCCTCTATCCACCCCAGTGCTGCTTCACAAAGTCACACCAGTGTCCACTCTTCGTTTCACCTTCACCCTTATTCTCATGGGCATGTACAGCCTCACCTGCTTGCCCCACCACCTGCGCACTCCCATCCCCTGATTCACCTCACAACTCCTGACAGAGGAGGAGGGGCCTGCAGGAGATCAGGCGATGGAGCCGATCCCCAGCTCACCTCACCCGTCTCCACTTCTTCTCAGAGCCTTGCTGATGCCCAAAGATCTTCAGGTAACCTCTGCACTGATGACAGCTCCCTGTGTTTCGCGGAGCTCTCCCGCCTCGTGGACTTCCTGCCGAGCCCTCCAGAGGCCAGCGAGGAAGACGACGACGAAGAAGAGTTGAGGAGGAGGAGGAATGCGTTAAAAGAAACAGATGGGGGAAGAGAGGGAGGAAGTGTAAGCAAGGAAGGTGGTTTTAAAGAATATTCGTCATCGCCTTCCCCGTCTTCAAACACAGACTTTGTGTTTAACTTTGACCAGAGCGACGCACGCTGCTACTACAACATCTGCTCCAACATCACCCCCGACAGTGCACGCAGCCTTTCTCATAAACAGAGAGAAGAGAGGGAGGAGGGAGAGGAGACTCAAGATGAAGACCTGGAGCCAATACCCATCCTGCACCCGCCCCCTGGCTTTGGAGACAGCAGCTCTGATGAGGAGTTCTTTGACGCCAGGGATCGTTTCACCTCACCTGAAGACCCGACATCAGGGGCTGTGCCAAGAGGTGATTTACTTTTCACTGTGAGGCTGATCTCAAGAATTTTCAAGTCTTGTATACTGATCAGCAATAAAGGTTGTAAATTCTGCTTTGTTGCCATCTAGTGGCTGAAGTGGTTACTCCCTAAAAGAGTTAGAATATTTACTGGATTACTGAAAATGTTACATAATTGCCAGAACATGTTACATAATTGCCACACCTAACAATAATGGTAGATGTGGTCTACTGATCCTGATGACACTCTTATGCAAGAAAAAAACTGCCATTTCCTTTACTGCATCAGTCCAGGTGGGATAGAAGTATAGTCTAACTGCATCTGAGGGCTTTTATGATATGCCTCAAATAAATATTTCCAAAGTCCACTACAGTACTTCATACCGTCATTCTACTACATTTAAGGGGTTATGTTCTTACCGATTACTTTCCAAAGGCAAAGAATTACAGGGGATTATTATTGGAAAAAAGTACCAAAGTGAATATAATCTTCTATAACTGCATGTTTTCTCCACACCCCATTAATATTCGGAAGACACCATCTTATTTATCTTATAATCTTTTGGTGGATGATCCAGCTTTGACTAGCTATAAAAGTTAGATTTCACTCTATTGACTCATCTATTAATCTAATGCATAATTTGGACCTATATAAACATGTCAATGGAAGAACTATTTTAAATATAATTCATGAATAATGCTTATGTACTTTTCCTTTACATTGTTTAATGTTTTTGTTCTACATTTGACATGTAATGTTATGTTTTACCTCTACTCCCATGAAGGAAAAAGCTTAAACTGCTCCAATTTACGGGATTTTTTGTTTTAATTTGATTTGATATAAAAAGCAAGCTTATTTCAGAGATGATGAGCTGATGGGCTACTCAAGGCCCCCTCTACTCTAGTAGAGTACAATAAAAATATGACACTGGAAATGAGCTGAATATATCCCCTTTAAGTAGAGTGTCCATCTACCACCACATTAGCTGCTAACAGCAAACATTGGAGCAAAACTAATACAAAAAATTGCAGACAAATAGTTTAATGGCAACTGCTGTGCAAAACGAAAAGCTAACCTTAAAGGAAAAAGTGATGCAAAACCTGTAATTTTCATTGAATGTACATTTATGGCCTATTTTGTGTGTCTGTGCACTGCACACAGAAGAATATAAATTTTGTTGTGATATTTGTTCTGCTTTAAACACAAAAGCTGAAATTTTTGTGCTATCTTGCAGACATTTGCACAGAGATGAAGCTGGACTTCCTCAGCACACTGAGCCTCAGTGATATCAGAGTCTCTGTGCCGGACACAGACAAAGTTAGAGAAGCAGAAGATGATAGAAAATGGAGAGAGGAAGAAGGAGGAGGCAGAGAAACTTTGTTCCAGCTCAGGAAAAGATCGAAGAAGCGGCGTTCCTTCATGGAAACCGATTACACGTCCAGGGTGTCGTATCCAGAGCCAGATCCAGAGTCAAAGCAGGCCCTGGCTTCCAAGCGATGTCATAAAAAACATTTGGAAGAAGTTAGCGATGCCCAGATCCTCAGTTCAGATCCTGAACCTTCAGAGCAAACCAAGAATCCTAGCCCCACTGTCTCCTCACTTACTCACTCTGAAGGGGAACCTGCTCAGCTTGAGTCAAAGCCCATTCTGTCAACACTCTGCTCGCGTGCACCAGGTTTTGGTTCTCTTGATCAGCCTAGAGACCCAAAGCCTGCTCCCAAAACCAGGAAACAGGAAATGGAGATGGAACCTGACGCAATGGAGTCCAAATCGGTCACCGATCTGGTGAAATCAGTGTCTCCAACCATTACTGTTGTCCGCTGCCGTGTGGATCCAGACGGAAAGGAGAGTGCCGATCGGAGGGGTGACGGAAAGGAGGAAGGGGAGGGACAGGAGCAGGATAGGGAAGGGAAAGAGGAAGGGAAGCCGGAGTCAGCAGGTTTGACAGGGAATGGACCGTTCACTAGTCATATGTTTTTGCAAGAAATCACTAAACAGAAGATTAAAGAGGAGGAAGAGAAGAAAGAGGGAGTGGGAGCATACTCGTCTAGCTTGAAGAGACCACTTGTGGGTGTGCAGGTGCCACCAGAAATCCACATACTGTCTACGTGTTTACCAGACGGGAATAAAAAGGGCAGTAACGGCCTTTTGGTGTCCAGTTTGATTGAACCAGAGATGAGAGATGCAGAGGAATACATGCTTAAAGGCCCCTCATATTCACCACCACCACCTCCACCTTCATCCCCTCTACCCTCAGTACCAGTCCTTCACAAATCCCAGAGTGGCTGTCTAGTGAAGGAGGAAGAGGGCAGCGAGTACATGGAAATCCAAAACAAAATTACAGCTTCAGATTATATGGAACACAATCCCAAGACAAGCAATGACAAAGAACAGGCACACGTAAAAGTCACAAGCGTTAATGACGATGATGCCGTCGGGGCTGTGACCATAAGCGATGAAGTTACAGACAGCACCACTTCTGACAATGTTTTTGATGATGATGATGATGAAGTGAGTAATTCACTGAGTGACAGGAGAGATGACAGGACTAAAGCTGCAAAGTGTAGAGCTAAATCAGCAGGTCAAAGCGAGTCACAAATCAAGTCTCACACAAGAATTCATTCTGATTATACTCGTGCTATAAACTCAATTACAGCAAAGCTCGGAGCTGCAACAAGCGCCACGTCTCCTACTTTTAATTCAGGTGTTGGATTGAAAAGCGAGATCACATTTCTCAGTGCTTTAAATCAAACCGTGGATAAACCCAGAAGTGAAACCCAAAGTGCTGAAGATAAAGAAAGTTTAGCTAGTTCTAAGTTAGAAAAAACTAGCATGGCTACAATCACCGATCTCGCTAAACAACCTACTTCTCCGACTCATTTCCTCTTCCAAACCTGTTCCCCTGCCATCATGGGCCGATTATCTGCATCAACGCTTAGGGGGAAGATTCAACAGCTGCCTCTTTATTTATCACGATCTCAAGAGTCTCTCAGTCAACCCGGGATTGGGAACGTGGCCCAGAGTCCTGCTGAGGACAACACCAAGGAAGAAGCAGAGGTCACCATTAAAGTAACAGACGTTAATGATGTCAAACAAAATGCCGACTTAGAAGTTGGCAACATTGCGGAGTCGGTAGAGTCAGATGATTCGGATACAACGGTCACAGGATCAGAGGTGGACGGGGAGTTTTTTGTAGAACTAACATCAGCAAAGAGTTTTAATTCAGGGACTGAGGTGAAGGAGGAGGTCAGCTCTGACCTGCCTGTTCAGACTGAGCCTAAGCCCCAACATCGAAATTTGTTGTACTCTGGATCTGATAAGGACACACCAGGACCAATAACAGAGCCCCCAGCCTCCATAGTGAGTCAACTCCAAAGAGATGCCGCAGGTTTAAAGATGGACACTCCTGGTCCCATAAAAGACTCTCCAGAACCAAACTCCAAAGTCACAAGTCCAGATGCAGACGTACCAGGTTATAAAACAACCAATCGATCACCTTCCATCCCTCCTGCAATCGTGGTGACCACAGAGAATCTAAATGGGCCCAGGCTTCCTTTTCAGCCACAGAAAATAAGAAGGACAAGTAGCGACAGGCCTTTAATGGATCTTTGTAGACCTTCAGAGAAAGTTTCAGGCTCACCAAAAACACCTCCTTCAGGCTGCAGAGTATTCACTATCTGTGAGGATCCAACAGAGACAAAGGCCCAGGCCGAGGTGGTGTCTGCTCCACCTCTGAAGTCAGAGTTTGGTTGTGGTTCTGTGCTATCTTCTGGATGTGAGTCGATCGTAGAGGGGGTGCAGGTGCCACTGGATGCTTGTGGTTGCCCAGCTGTTTACACAAACTGCTTCGGCAGCGAGGACAGCTTCGATGATGAGCTGACGGTCTACGAGTTCTCCTGCCGCACACAGAGCAGCGGAGTAACGCAGACTTCTGGGGCAGGTCTTCCTCTAATGAGCTCTTCCCCTGTTCCCTCCTTTCTTTCCCCTACGTCCTCCCATTCCCCCTCTTTTCCTCGTTCCATTCTTTTCTCCTCTTCTACCTCTGAGCTCAGCCCTCTCCTCTCGCCTCTCTCCGACACCTCTGACCCTTTCACTTCTCAAACGCACAAGGACACCATGAGTCGGCTGGGTCAGCAGCGCTACCCAGAACCTCCCACGGGTTTCCAAGTTCTCCGCTTAGATGTAGACCAGCTTCTTTCCATTCTAGAAAGTAGCAATGCTGACCGATCTGTAGGAGGACACAGAGCTCGTCACCCAAGAGAAATGTGCCCTGCTCACTTTACAGAGAACAAAAGGGTGCTCCAGATGGAAGCACGGCGGCTGATGTCAGGCTGCCAAAAGGTGGTGGGGATCGGACAGAGCCCAGAGGAGATGCTTCACTCTCTGGCCAACAGTTTCCGGACCCTGGTGGAGCTGGCAGGTGTGTGCCTCTGGTTTTCTGGGTGCGACAGGTGCGACCGGAGGAACGCAGAGGCCGTCGCAGGTCTGGCAGATGTGGCCCGCTCATTCAGGGACTTCTGCCTGGCAGCGGAGCGTGCCAGCAGCAAACGCAGCTGCCAGGACCTGAGCACCAAGCTGCTAGCCAAACAGTGCACAGCACTCACCGCCTCAGTCTTCTGCCTCACTCAGCTGTTCCGCACCCTAACTGCACTCTGAGGCGACCACAGCCCTTCGAGAAATTACCTTCAGCCTTGCGACCTGTGGTGTTCAACTCCACATCCGTGAGGTCACCAGTGAGCTCACAGCTGCTGTAGGTGTGGATAAGTGTGACCTGGGACTCTTGGCTTGCGGTGCTGTTCCTAGGAAGCTCAAAAAACTGGGGCCGGTTAACAGTTTTTTTTCTGGTTATCAAGGCAGAGATCGCCGAGGCGCATGTGGTGACTGACTAGCTGTGCACGTACTGTACCAAACAAACCAGATGGATAGCCAAGAGCCAGACTGTAGAGTGCTGCAAGCTTGCATTCCAATATCAAAGCTGATGTACTTGAATGTATTCTATGTTATTATCTGTTTATTTATTTATTGATTGGTTTATTTAATGAGATACTGCAGTTTGTCTAAGGAAGAAAGGAATGTCAAGGAATAAATATGGAAATGTTTACAGTCATAGACAGAGGAGCAGTGGTGTGTCAAAGTAGTGGGCCTTTTTCACACATGCACAAGCACACATGTAATCGATTCAGAGTAACTCTGACTCATCCATTCATACACTGGCCTTTTGTTCAACAGACTGACCATTTTAACTCTTCTGATCATCTGACTGCAGTTTACGGATTCTTATATACTGTATCTTAATAGGACGTCAGTGAAGACTTTTTCTGAATGTTAATGTTTACAAAACCAAAAACTAGTGTGGGACATGATTTGATGATTTCAAGCCTGAAGCCATTTGCTGTTTTATAAACCTAGTAGTGGAATGCTCATGTATGCGCGTTGCAGGATTTTATGAAACGGCACATTGAGTTTTTTGTCCTTTTACACCAACATTTGATAGGATCTGTGGAAACGTCAAAGATTCTCAACATTTTCTTTCATTTATTTTCTCTTTGACTGAAACCTTCCAGTGCATGGTGACGTTACCATTACAGCTCCTTGCATTTATTTCCATATATTAATTTATTTTTGTATATTCCACAACAGTCCGCAGGCTACAGAAGATATTTATCAATAGGTATTTATGGTGTGTGACAGTTCTTGAGTTTCTGATTGCTTTCAAGATTATAAAAACCATCACACCTCTGCTTGAGTTCTGAGGATGAAGAAAAACGACTGTCCCTTATACTAAGTGCATTATTATGAATTTCCCAGTATGACTACAAGTACTACTTGACCAGTGACATAACTTGGCCACAGAATGCAGTATTGTTAGCTTTTTCAGCCTTTGACACATTATGTAGGCCGGTCAGACCCAGTGATTGGTTCACAGCCTCTTCTTAGTTTTCTTTAAAATTTGACACGAACATTATGTAAAACGCTGATTTGTGGATAAGCTGCTGTATGGCAGCATTTTCACTGGGAATGTTTAACAGTTAAAAGGCTCGACACACAAGACCTGCATGTTCACTGCAGAAATAACCATCAAAACTCGTTTCACCACTTCAGTTCAGGGGATACAGTAAACTGCAAACGGTGTTTCTTTTTATGATAGCAGCCAAAACGCTTTTATTCACATTACTGTTTTGTTTCATTAGGTTCCAATAGGATATTTTCCTGTATTATTTTTTCCAGTTTGCAGAGAAGAATGGGTTTAGTTTTACCATTATCTCCGTGTGGACGTTTCCCTAAAAGTAATGATGGAAAACCTTTTTTTTAAAGTCCTCTGTGCTCACGAAGCATGCTGTTATAATCCATAAAATGCATTGTTATCTCTTCAGGGATTTTATCTGTGAATGACAGATAGATGAAGTCTGTGCTTGCTTTGTAATGCTCAATTCCCACCATTAAAAACTATGTTATGATCTTTTCATGATTCCTTTTATTGTTCATCCAATATCATCTTTGCTGAGTCAGACAGACAATGCAACAGGGGTGCAAACTCTGAGTAAGGCGAGGGTGTCCAGATCAGCTTTCTCTCTCGTCCTCCTCAATGCAATATTAGAAGGATACCTTTATGATACTAAATATTAGTAATAAGCACTGGCAGCTCTTGTGGTAAGAAAACCAACTTTTGAAGATGAAAAAAGTGGACTCCCCCCTCCTGTGGGTCACAGTGGTTTGGTCCACTCTCTATATCCTTAATCAAAAAGGTGACTTTAGAACAAGGGACAGTATTTACATTCACCACTCAACAGATTAAAACGGTTATAACTATTCTGCATTTTTTTTCTCGGCTGCATTACTTCAAAGTTGAATCTTATATATTATAGTGCGACCATATTGTTAAGATGCAGCTGCTTAATTCATGTTTCTATATCAGGAAAGAGGAACAGCTGAACATAATCAACACAAACAAAGATAATAAAGAAGAGGGAAAAACAGAAAGTTGAACTAAACTGGGAAAATAATAAAATTTGGGAAAAATCAATCGTCATAGTTCAGTGTGCACATATGAAAGAGACTGGAGATGCTGTGGCATCTGTCACATGTGCTCAGAGTGAACCTGCTCTCATCTGTGACGACAACAAGGCGCCAGTGGCAGTCCTGCCAGTTCTGATGTTCTCTGGCGAATGTCAGTTGATCTGCACCGTGCTGGGCTGTGAGCACGTCCCTCTGAAGCAGGGATGGCAATTATATTTCCCAAGAGTCCACATGAGAAACTGGGATTGTTGTGGAGGGCCCCACCTTGAGTCCTGATTTCTCATACAGCCTCTTGGGGAAATTAATTCCCCGCCCATGCTCTGATTCCATGCTCACAGATTCTGTTTCTAACATTTCCACCAAATACATGCACATGGGTTCTCAATGGAGGTCATTCTGTGGGACCCTCGTAATCATCTTCCTCTTGCTTCTTGAACAGAGGAGTAAATACTGGGCCTGCTGCTGGACTGATGCCCTCTACACCCATGTGATGGCTTATCTCTGACGCTGGGTGCTGGGCTAGCTGAATACACCATCTCAAGCTACAAAGACACTTTAAAAAAAAAGCAAATCTGAAAAAAAGACTTTAATTTTCACCACAGCAGGTAAAAATGGATCCACAGTGGTCTGACTGACATCACTGAAGTTTAACTGACTTTGTGTTATAGGATAGTGATGATTACATGTTGTCCTAACCTCTTTTTTTAAACTGGTGTACAATATAATTGAAAGGCAAAAGACATAATAAAATCATGTGACTAAAAATCTAAAGGTTTTCCAAAAGGAAGTACTGAGAGATTTCACCCTGCAGACGCTTAATTCTGTCATTTCGGTTTTCTCTGTCACGTCACATTTTTCAGCCTTTGCGGTCAGCAGCGACACAGCTGGTGGCATTAAATAGTTTTAGCACTAGAGGGCGGCAGTGCCACCTTATACTGTGTCAGCGCCTCAGGCACGAAGGCATGAGCAGAAACTAAACAAGCTGCTGCGTTTCTTGAGACTTCCCTGAGATTTTTTAAACCCAAATAAACAGAAGTTTAACAATTCTACAAACCTGCTGATAGAGATCATGTGACATGATTGAAAAGACCACATCTACTGCTGTAGTCACCTTTAGTCATCAGATCATATGTTGTCTTAACCAGGGGCGATTTTAGCCTATTTTTGGGGGTGCTTCAGCAGCGCCCTTGCTGCCAGAGCGATGGTGGCTGAGCGGAGGTGGAAGTGCCTGGCTTAAAACAGGACATATAATTGCATTTAACCTTCAGTTAGACAGATTTGCCAACCTCAAGGTGACACGGTGTCTCCATTTTTTTAATCTTTTAATAATATTTTGTACATTTCAAGGACTCTTCTATTTTTGGAGTGTATTTTTATGTATCTGTATTATATTATACATACACTTTAAAAGTGAATCTCTGTCCAAAAAGTGCACTCAGTTTACTTTTTACTCACTATGAGCATCATTCATTATTCTCCCGCAGTAATTAACGTTAGGATATGTTTTTTTTTAATTCCAATACATTTTTCTTTTGCTGTAGTAGTCTTTAGCAGCATTTAAATAACCTTTATCAGATTTGATGGTTTTGTTACAGACTTTTGAAAAAAGTGTTTTGCTTTTCTTTCACAAATGTGGGGATTAAATTGTGTTAAAATGTACAAAACAGTGATGTCATGTTTTGTGACGAGGACCCAGGCACAGAGAGACTTGATGAATTTAAGAATCTTATGATTTAATAAAGAAATTCGCAGACTTGCACAGAGAGGGTAAAATTATGATGACTGATAATGGAGATGAAGACAACAGACGATGACAGGGAGGAACAGGGGTTTAAATGCACCAAGGAGACAGTCAGAGGGAACTCGGGACAACTGGAGACATTTAAGGATGCAGGGACTGACAGAGACAGGGAAGAAGTCTCATCGTGACGAGTAAAGTTTACCTTGCCTGGATGGGCAGCTCTCTGGGTGCTCAGCATCCCCAAGCCTCTGATCCTAGAATCGCCCCTGGTCTTAACCCTATTTATGACAATGACAAAAAATAACCAAACACTACTTAATTTATTGATTTGATTTTCGGCAAGCTAAGCTGCTTTTTGTGCACTCAGTCATGTTGCCAGTTAACTTGTTTAGTATCACTTACTTTTCCAGCGTTTTGCGTGCCATCCCAACTTTTCGGGGGGACTTATTCTTGTCTCAAACATGTTGTCAATTCCAAAATGAGCCAATATATATCATGAAATGGTAAAACATCTCAGTTTAAACAATTTTCAAACAGTTTTGTGTGAATAAAATATGAATAAAGTGAAATATTGTTTATATTTTACACAGAGTTCCAGCGTCTTTGGAACTGGGCTTTGGTCTGGATCCTTAATACAGAGGAAACTTAACTTCGAACAGAGTTTTGGATGATGTTTGGTTGCTCCTACCATGAAGAACAAATAATGTATGTTGCTCATCCTGTACCATTCAACTTATATCTGTCTTACTTCTGTGCAGACTACCTTTATGTACCAGCTGCAAGAGCAGTGTCTTTTGAAACCATTTGCTAAATGGTAAATGGCCTGTGTTTGTATAGCGCTTTACTTAGTATCTAAGGACCCCAAAGCGCTTACTGTCTGCTAATGCATAGCCTCTGATGTGAAATCCAATAATAGCCCATCTCTGCTGATGTTTATAGTGATATGTTTGACACTTAAAATTCTGTGCTATATAAGCAACAATGAAAACGTGATTATGTATTTCTTTAAGTATTTTAAACAAAATTATCTCATTTGAATCTTTGCTGTGGCACAGCATAGAGAAGTAAATGTGCAGGGCGCAACACACATACAGGCTTCTTTCTGCATTACATCAAAAGGAAGCCAAGAGGACATTGATG
>NW_005187476.1:1165217-1171221 GCF_000239375.1 Pundamilia nyererei | reverse complement strand
TTTTTTTTACATTCTTCAGGACCATATTCGGCATTGGTCTCGTGATTCTGCTCGTGAGCGTGACGTGGCTGCAATGAAAGCAGAGGAAGACGATGTGGAATAATCTCACAAAAAGCCTGCCCGTATTTTTTTTAAAATAAACTCCAATACATAAACCACACACTGTTGTTGTGAAGACGTTTTTGTTTTCGTTTTGTTTGTTTGTTTTTGTAATAAAACACACTCATGTTTATCGTCAACAGCGTTTCCTAGACGTTTACGTCACATATCGCGTCACGTTTTAGTGGAAGCACGAGGGGATTTCAGTGGATTTCTCCGCGTGGATCAAGCTGTGGGATATCTGCTGTGCCTGACATGTGTCCGTGACTGCAGGGGACGAGGCCGTAAATGGTGTCTGGGATCCAAGTCGGTTTAGAGCGTTTCGTTTCCTGGTCATGGAAGGTCCAGAACCGGTTACCGATTATTTAAGGGAAGTGAACGGACACTTGAATGAACTTCAGAGCTCCGGTGAAGGATGCTCTCCTTGCCGTAAGAGCACCCGTTGTTTGATCCCGCCGGTGTACTGGAATGAGCTGCTACAGCTTGTTAAACTGGCAGGACCGGTGGTAAGACGCATTATTGAGGCACTGAAAAATTATTTATTCCCAACAGTAAAGATGAAATTTTAAAAACCTGCTTCATTTTAAGCTAGTTCTGACCTGCGTGCAACTCCTGTAACAGTCTCGCAAATAAGACCTTTCCAATCTGGTTATGAAATAAAAAGTCAACACTCGGACATAAAGTCTTATTTTTTTAATTTTTTATTTTTTGCTTACTGTATGTTAAATCTTTTATAGCCTTCTGACATTCAGGCCTGAGTTACAACATGCTGCATACTGTTTAATGCTTTGATTCCACATAGCTGTATTAAAAATCAGCATTATAACTAGACTGTCACACATTTTACTAATTGAATGTGTTAAATCTGTTGATCAGAAAGTGGCAGGATCCTGCACGACAGAAGATAAAACACTAAAAATAGAAACTTTAACAAAATAATTTAAATTAAGTTAAATATCTCAATAAGAGACAAAGTGATGAAAATTATAAAATTCAAAAAGGTATATATATAAAAAAAATACACATGCCTGCTTATTTCCCCTTAAGTTATGCCACATTTCTGGGTGGTGCCCATCAAAAACTTAACAGCTTATTCTGCTATTGACTCGTGTTTTGAGTTTCTGGTACTCTAGATGCTGACAATCGGGTGCCTGATTGAAGCCTGATTGGCAGCAGCTGTGAGGGGACAGTTGGTGTCTGCTCCAAGCCGGCCATGTTTGACTGATCTGGATAGGACCTGTGCCTTGAAGGGCAAATTCAAGCGGGTGGTCTGCAGAATCAGGTTGCAGAATTATTTAGAGTGAGCCCTAGTACCATCTCCAATATAACGGGGAATGGTATAAGAACGGTCATAGCGAAGCATTGCGACAATAAAGAAAAGATCCATTGAACACATTTCTTTGCTTTTTATGCAGTTTATTTATTGTAGTGGTTTACACATTACAGGCTAAAAGCCTAACAGGCTAAAGAGACACAAATCTGCCCTCTTTGGTGACCTGTTGTGAACAATAAAATAAAAAAATAAACATCAGTCTGAAAATTGATAGTTTTTCAAGTTTCAGGCCAGCAGCATCAGCATGTTATTTTTCATATGTAAAAATGTATAACACTGTTTTAAAACACACACTTGGTCATTTAAACACTAACCATAAACAAACACATTTGTACAGTCATACTTGCGTACTTTATTGAAGCACAGAAAGAAAATTTCACGTCACAATATTTTAACAGTTCTAAATTAAATTCTTGGCTCAAATAATCTTGGTTTGTCCTTACGTCGGTATTAAATGATGAATTTGACTTCTGGTGCCTTCCTAGAAGCCTGATCTGTGCGTTTAAAAATATATGATGTTAAAAAAGACGGCAAGAAGTTTAGAAGCGAGTATATCATGAGCTATTTCTGACTAATGAAAATTCTAATGAAACAGTTCTTCCTTATTTATTTATTTATGATCTGCTGGATAATAATGCTGCGTTTGATTTTGTTTTCCCAGCTCATTTCTCAGCTGATGGTCTACATGATCAGTACAGTCAGTATGGTGTTCTGTGGTCACATGGGGAGAACTGAGCTTGCAGGAGTGTCACTAGCAGCTGCGGTAAGGAGACGCACTTGAGGCGTACGTCAGCTCTTTTCTGTCGCTGCCTTCTGTAAGTCTTCATTTGGATTCTGAACACATGCTTTTTTAAATGAATGTATCTATTTATTTGCAGGTGGTTAACGTCAGTGGTATTTCTGTTGGCACTGGTTTATCAGCAACTTGTGATACCCTGATATCTCAGGTTGGGGCCTATGTTTTTTTTTAAACAACTTAACAAGGAGATTGTGGTATCAAGTTTGTTTTCCTGAACTGTTACTTTGTCATGTGATCAGTAAGTCTTTGTCTGAATGTTTCATGCAGACGTATGGGAGCGGTAACTTGAAGCGAGTCGGTGTGATTCTCCAGAGGGGAGTTCTGATTCTGCTGCTGGCCTGTTTCCCCTGCTGGGCCGTCCTCATCAACACTGAGCCCCTCTTACTCGCAGTGGAACAGAGTCCGGAGGTCGCCAGGTAAGTTCAACAGGAACAGCTAGAGCAGAATTAGACAAATTCATAATTATCATCTGTAAATGCACAATATATACTTTAAGTCAAAATCTGCACTACAGTAGAAGTAAAGCAGATGTGGTAGATCAAAAGATTTGCGACATTAATGTGCAGCTGACAAATCTGCAGCAACTCTGCAGGTCTTGCATGTCAAAATGTCTGAGAAATGTTTCAAGCACCTTTTTGAATTTAGGCCATAAAGAATCAAATCAGTTTTGTAGGCAAAGAGCACTTGTAATCACACCTGCATTGTAGATATGTAGTTTTTTCACACATTGTGTTTGTCTCTCTGGCCTGAAGTCTCGCCCAGATGTATGTGAAAATCTTCATGCCTGCTCTCCCGGTGAGTTTGATGCATTCAGTTTTCCCTCATGATCTTGTGTGTGAACGCACAAGCTAATGGTGGAAGCTATCAGTAAAATCAGAGAATGTCTAAAAGGGAGAACACCCACTCTGAGCACTTCCTGTTTCGTAAGGGACACTTGCGAAATCATCCAAAATGAACCGGGCCTTAGGGAGGTGAACCACAAAAATGGAACTCTATTTTTTTTAAATGAGCTGTCTCAACGATCCACACAAGATTTGCCTTACTGTTGAACCCATGACATACATGAAACAAACGTAAAATAAAATATGTCAACAATATTAGTCAAACAGAACATAAGTTGCAGTTTACTGATCTTATATCACCTCCTTGATTGTATGTATCAGTTTTAAAATTTTAATAGCCATCCAATTAAAGTTTTTAAACACATTACAAAGTAACAATATACAAAGTTCTTAGAAACAATAGTTACAATCGGCAATCATACGAGAATCAACAGATGTGTTCAAAGACAAAAAAATGTTCAAACTTTTTGTCTGTTTTCTATCTCCAGGCTGCTTTTATGTACCAACTGCTTGGGAAGTATCTACAAAATCAGGTCCAGTATCCTAACATAAGACATGTATGACATTCATGACATGTAACAAAGTTAAGTTTAAATGGAAAACGTTTTGCTCTTCGTTACAGGGAATTATGTGGCCTCAGGTTATAACTGGAGCAATTGGAAATGTCTTCAATGTTGTCATCAACTACGTCTTCCTCTATCCCCTGGAGCTGGGTGTTGCGTGAGTTTTTTTTGTTTGTTTTTTGTTTTAATCCCTTTTGAATGATAAGTGGTTAGAAGGGTGCAGATATGTGTCTTTAAGTGTTTCACGGGAATGGTGTGTTAAAGCTTTAAAACAAAAACAAAAAAACAATTATTTACTGATTTAGATTTTGAACCTGAGAGTCCATCACATAGTTCCAGTGGCACATCTGGACATTTCTTAGATTAGCAAAGACAGTGAAGTATAACTGTGCTCAAAACTGTAAACCTATTGATTCTGATAGATCCCTGACTTTTACTCAGGTATACTTACAGTATAGAATCCTTCCAGTTGCTCTAATCTGGCAAAACCATAAAATCATAAAAAAAAAATGTGCAGGAGAAAAAAAAACTCAAAACAATTATGAGATGTTATTTTAAGACTGTCTAATTTAACGGCTTTTGTGGACGCTTTGTACATGTTTTAATCTTGATATTTTCCATTCATACTGTGTCGTTATATTTCTTAATAAGTGCCTACTTCTATTTTTGGTCACTTCTTCTGCTCATGGTACTACTGAAGTGGATCTGCAGCAGCCAATGCCATGTCGCAGTATTTGCTGGCTTTGTTCCTATGTGCTTACATCTGCTGGAAGGGTCTACACAAAGCCACATGGGGAGGTCAGTTTTCTTGACCACAGCGTGATCTTCGAGTGAATGTTTAAAAAGCTGGCCGTCTTTTAATGGTGTTTGTTTTGTTTTTTTCTTCAAACTTCTGCTGCAGGTTGGACGCTTGACTGTCTGCAAGAGTGGGGTCTCTTCATCAAGCTGGCTATTCCCAGTATGCTCATGATTTGCTTGTCCTGGTGGATATTTGAAATCGGAGGATTCCTGGCTGGTGTGATAAGTGAGGTTGAGCTGGGAGCTCAGTCCATAGCATACCAACTCTGCATTGTAGCTTATATGGTAACTTTTTTTTTCATTTTTCCTTTCCTGTTTTTGGAGAGACTATTTCATCCATCCATTTATTTTCTATTGTTTTCATGAAACAGTGAAATTAATAACCTTAATAACCCCATTAATAACCTTTTAAATTAATCTTAGCTATAAAAATGCTTTAAAATATCTTAATAATCCTTCATAAGAACATATATTTTAAAAAGATTATAACAAAAAATCTTTGTATAATCTATACTTGAGAAGGACTTTGATCCCTTTAAGCATGACCACCATACAACTCTGTATTCCTGATGAATAAAGGACAATGAATGTGGGATTGTAAAATCAGTGACTGTTCACCTGCTGCATGGTTTGCTTCCAGTTTGTGCAGCACACTGCACATGCTCATCAATGCTCACCACTCCAAGGGAACATAGTTGGATTATATGCAATGCAGTGCTGCAGCCCAGGAAAACTACCAGCCTTATTGGCAGTTTCCTTCTGTTCATCTAATGAAGTTGGCAGTAGTTGCTTTGGTTTCTTTGTGTGTTTCTTCGTGTGTGTGTTTGTGTTGTCTTCATCCTAATGGCAGTTTTATTTGAGCTTGTGCAAGTTTACACTACAACAAATCAGACTGGCTCTAGCATCTCTTGCTGTTTTCGTCTGTTTCTAATCTTTGTGCTAAGATAACGAGCTTCTAGCTCTACTTTTGAACTTATCATACCAATGTGGTAGTGGTGCCATGTCCCTCATAACTTTAAACTAACTTTAATGAGATCATTTATTTTCATGAAATTCAATACTTCACATTATCACTGTGTAAATGCATATCTTTTCACAGAGCCCACTGGGATTCTCTGTTGCTGCCAGTGTGAGAGTTGGAAATGCTCTTGGTGCAGGAAATCCAAAGCAGGCCGTGCTATCGTGCAAAGTCTCTATCATCTGTGCATGTAAGAAACGAGTAATCTTAAAAAGAAATAATTGAAAGCAAACGGTTGGTTACATGTGTTATCAACACGTATGCAAACAGTCCCTGAAAACACAGGTCATGTCTTCACCTTCTCTCTTTGAAATTTCTACATGTGAACTGTTCTCTCACGCTGTGCATTTTTACTTTGTTTGTGCACCACAGTGGCAGTTGCCTGTTTGGTTGGGGCTTTCATCATCTCTACCAAGAACGTCATTGGCTACATTTTCACCTCCGAGCAGTGAGTGCACTCACAGACACACACTCAGTTTTAATTTGTTGCAGACACGTGGATGTCTAGCTGAGTCTGTGATGTTACACAAGTCCATTCAGACTATTATACAT
>NW_005187476.1:1162657-1164571 GCF_000239375.1 Pundamilia nyererei | reverse complement strand
CCCAAGAGCCCAGCAAAAAGTGTGGTGGCACAAAACACTAAATCTTCCTAATGTGTGAAGCACGGTGGAGGTGCTATTATGCTTCGAGGCTTGTTCTCTCGGGGGCCAGAGGCCTTTTAAACAATTCCAACTTAATTAAAAGCAGATTTATAGGAGAATGTGACAGGGGTGAAGCATGAGCTGAATATTGTAAAGATGATGGCAAGATGATGACTGAAAGCATATAGGGGTTTTTGAAAATCCAAGTCAGAGTGCTGATTTTAACCCAACTGAAGCCAATCCTGTGGCATTCCCTGAAAATGGCTGTTTAATTATAACAATTATTTATAAACTGGGAGAACTGACACAGTAGCCATCCTTGCGATTGTGCAAATCATACAAGTTGTTCAAGTAAATGTCTGTAACTAGTTTTGAGATTCTTGCTCCAAAAGGGAGATTCAACAATTTACTAAATGAAAGAGATCAGTTGCTTTTATGAGCTTGCAGTGTGAGTGGTTACTCGGTATATTCAATAAACACTCGAGACTGTCTATTTTTGGTTTTTTCAAATTGCCTTTATCATTAAGTACCTGGGCTCAACCATGAATAACTGGACCTTAGACGAAGAGTGGACAATTTCAAGGAATCAAGGAAGGAAAACTAACACTTAATAATAAACTATATTGCCACTTTTTTATTATGTTTAATGTTATGGTCTTACTAAATAATTAAGTCAAGCAGCTGAAGCACGCTCAATAAACTCCGCAGTGAGGAATAACAATGTCAGGTTCAAATGCAGTTTGACTGCTGCAGTTGAACTTGTTCCTTTTATTGGCTTGCTGACTAGAGATAGATGTTACATTGAAAGCATGAATATCAATTTAAAGTATGTTTCTAAAAACCCTTTTAAAGGTCTTATTTCTATATCTTTATAGAGACATCATTCAGAGGGTTGCTGATGTCATGCTTATATTTGGATTCATGCACATCTGTGATGCCATTGCGGTGAGAAATCATGCAGAATAACCATTCACAAAGCACGTGAGACATCCACATGACCAGTGTTTGATACTTGCAGGGCGTGGCTGCAGGTGTTCTTAGAGGTGTGGGGAAACAGCTGATTGGTGCTTTGTGTAATTTTGTTGCATTCTACTTCATTGGCTTCCCCATTGGTGTGTCCCTGATGTTCGCAGCAAACATGGGGATTGTAGGTAAAACCAAACTGTGTGTGTGTGTGTGTGTGTGTTACTGTCTCAGAGGATTTGTTTAGCAGCTTTCAGGAACTTTTTATTTTTATTTTTTGGATCGGTGACAGGACTTTGGACAGGACTTGTCATTTGCCTCTTACTTCAGATGATATTTTACGTCACTTTTTTGTGCAAACTTGATTGGAAAAAGGCTTCAGAAGATGTGAGTAGCTACATCAGTTGCTTTAAGTTTAAAGCTTTCTTATTTGAAGCTAAAATGTACAATCAGTGTCTTTGATGTCTGTGATCAGGCTCTTGTGAGAGCAGGGGTTCACATCACAAAGGAAAATGCAACAGCTGAGCTGGAACACTCAGGTAAGAACTGGTAATAAGAAACAGTCTTGCTTTGAGGCTCGCATGAACGTTTTGGGTTAATCTCAAGTACTCTCTCTCTCTCTCTCTCTCTAACTGCCCCAAACCTCTAGATTCACATCAGAGTCAGGCCCAGGTCAGTGGAGCTGAGTCTGCGTGTTTGAGTGCTGAGGGAGGAAACACAGACCCAACTGTAGCCAGTTCAGGCAGTAGAGCCTTCACCACCACCACCACCACCACCACCACCACCACAGTGGGAGATGTTCTGTCTGTACCACAGTTGGCTGTATGGCGTGGTTTGGCATTAATAATCATGATCATCATCCTTCTTGCTGGAATAATCATCAGTCACTTTCTAATGAAGCTGTTAAAATGA
>NW_005187476.1:1148353-1161695 GCF_000239375.1 Pundamilia nyererei | reverse complement strand
AGGTCTGTTTAGTCAGTGTTGAGACTTTGCTGAACAAATACATTTTTGAGTCATCTGCCATTCTTTTCTATTTCCTCTGTTGTTTTGATGTTTTTGAGTTCCTTCTGTTGGAAATCTGAAAATAAAGAGTTTACTGTTTAATAGTGAAGCATTAAACAATCACAAACTTGTAGTCATACTGGGTGGCTTTTAAGTGTGAGAGTGTATGAATAAATAACTCCTGAACAAAAAGAGGCTTTTCATGAAGCAAGCTTCAAAAAGTTGGCTTATGTAGGGAAATTCCACATTAACAGCAGCTCCATAAAACCCATTTAGAAATGACTGTAGGTCATCAGTCTCATCTCTGGGACAAACAGAGGTCTCACCAATTCACAATAAAGAAACCTGATCCTGTTGATCAGTAGCAATGAGCTCAGCCACCCGTGGAAATGACTTCTGTCCCACTCAACCCCCCTCTTGGTTCAGTCATTTTCGCCAGTTTCCAGATCATCTGTCATGAATGACCGTGTTCCCTTTCTGCATAATCACTGTTAAAAAGTAACTTGTTGCACAGACTGTCACGTAGTCAGGCCCAGACACATTCTGTATGATTTGCATTTTGAGCCCTGCTTCATAACTATGAGCATTTGTTGGAAATGTCATTTAAACATATACCATGCAGTGAAAAATTTCCCCCTTCCTGAGATCTTTTTCTTTTAATTTTTGCATATGTAAAAGGTTTAGGATTATCAAACAAATTTTATTATTGACAAAGCTCATCCAAGTAAGCACAAACTACAGTTTTTAGAAGATCTTATTTATTAAGGTGAAAAACAACTTTCCAAATATACATGGTCCTATGTCAAAAAGCGACTTTCCCCGTTTGCTAAATCATGAATTAAGTGTGACTAACTGCATTTTTTTTTTTTTTTGCAAGCTGATTTTAATTCCTCCACAGTGACGTGAATAACTCATTGCCAGTTCTTTACTACGGCGACTGTAGACAGCTGGAACAGCTGTGGCTCGCAGACACAGCGTGGGCCAAACTGTGCGGTTTATGTGTAACAGTTTGTGTTTGGTGAAATTTGCTGAGCAGTTTCAGACACTACATTTGAAGTTAGCTGCCCCTTGCTTACTTTGTACTTCTGTAGCACCAGCTACATGATGAAACGGCTTCATTAACTGAAGGTGCTCACTTTAACCACCAGCTGTAAAGACTATCCTTGTGGAAATGCTGTGTCAGTCCAGCAGGTACTTTTTTAATCATGAAGGAAAGCTCTTACTGCGGGCCACTCTAATTTAGGTGACTTTCCCATGATAAGTCTAGTTAAACCAGATTAATTTCTTAAACTAAACCTCTTACTGGTAGATAATCTTTATCAACATTATAAAACGCCCTGTAATTGTATTCCTAGACTAAGACGTATTCAGGTGTAGTGAACATGAGACGTAGAAGATCGAAATGACTCACGCCGAAATAAATACATTAAAAATCTGTACATAAATTAAAAAAAAAACCTTTAATTTGACCAATATTTTACAATTAATCTACATATAGTATACTGTTAGTTTTTTTTTGTTTATTTACCCATTATTTAGTTATCATTTATCAATATTTCCAGTCTTTTCTCTCTATGTTAATATTTATGGAAGTCCTGCACCACTTGCATAACCTTGTTCAGAGTCATTTTCAAGAGTTAAAAACATAGATTGTATATAAAAGAGGAATGTTGTGATATTACCATCTTATAGCTACAGATACCTCCTAAGTGCTAAGTAATATACAAATAATGCACAGCCTCTTGGGCAGGCGAACAACACACTGTATTATTATTATTTATCACGCCATTCTGATAAAATTGTTTAAAAGGCACCAACAACACAAACACAGGAGTGAGGATAGGTCAGAGGGAGAAACCAGGCCACCTACAGCTATCTGTGTCTGTGCGCCTGTCAAACAAAGCAGCCATGCTGCTATGTGTAGCATCTTCCTACTCAGCTGACCCAAACACACACGTTCATATATTGCTTTTATCTATACCTAAGGACTTTCTTACAATTTCACACACACACACACACACACACACACACACACACACACACACACACACACACACACACTCGGGGGTCAGTACCCAAGGATCCTGCAAGACAACCTGCTCAACCACCTGAACCAAAGTTGCCCAGATGCAAAACAATCCAGCATCGCAAACAGACTCTGCAGACAGTCTGACCTGCAAAAACTATTAATTTTCAACATTTTTTCTGATGAAAGTATGTTAATGTATATTAGTTTGAGGACCGAACTTTATGCAAGTCAGTGTGAGGAAGACTGTTCTGTTTTTTTGTACCCATACTTCTACTGTTATGAAATTATTGTCCACCTAGATTTTTTATCTTTTTTCCAATTACTGAACTAAAATAAAAATTGTTTGTTTGGTTTCTCTTCCTTCCCCATAGATTAGACAGAGAGTGTTAAACACACACTTAGCGGGTCTGTCGCCGTGCTGTGGCACGCGCTATTTACAAGTGTAAACACTCCCAAACTTCCCAGCAGCAGTATACACATGCACGAGGACACTCCTCAACTTACAGCGCGTGTCTGGCCCCTCCTCATCGTGATCCCGTTATCAAAACATCAGCCTCTACTAGATACAGTAGCTGCTGAGAGCGAAGCAGTGACAGAAAGCAGTCCGGCTGTTTGCAGAGAACACCTGGATCTGTTCAATTATGGACGCTTCGATAAAAACAGCAGGAAAATGCACAGAGGCAGCGAGGGGGGATTTAAAGGAAGGTGAAGTGGCACAGAGCTCCCGCGGCTGTTGCCAGAAATGTGTCCCTGGATTCATTCCGGCAGTTTACCGCAATGAGCTTGTGCAACTTTTCAAACTAGCGGGACCAGTGGTAAGACTGTGTGGACACAACAACTGAATAGCTATATTTAACTGTAGTGGTGTTTTTATTCTGACATTATTTGGCATCCCTCTTTGTCGCTCTCTGTGTGATGTTACTGACAGGAAGAGCTGATTTACTACAGACGTTGTGCCATGTGTCAGTAAACTTGGGACTCGTTCTTAAGACTGTGTTATATCTCGTCCCGTTTGTTTAAACTAAACAAACCCGGGACTGTAGGACCGAGCTGTTTATATCTGTTTAGTTGCTTAGACAGGTTTGTGTTAGGTTTTGTATTGTTGGTTGTCATTTATGCTTAGAAATATTTAACCATGTATGCTTAGAGGTGTATAATTAATTGTGTAGTGATAGGTTGTGTGATCTTTAACAGGCTGCAGAGGCTTGGTGTGTATTCCACACTAGAATGCACACCCACATCCTGGGAGCACGAGAGAGGTCGTACCTTCTCTTATTGTTTTATGGTAGGATTAACGTAGCTACGTCTGTTCTAGTCTAAGTGCTTTTTGTTTAGATGAGCTGCAGGACTTCCTCACCGTGTTATCTAGGGTGAACCATATAGGGTGAGGGGGGGGCTACCCTCTTCCCGTGTCAAGGATGTTTGCCTTTGTGCTTTCATGTATATGACCCTTTGATCAGCAGTACCACACACACACACACACACACACACACAGTATTCTTTGTTCACATGTATACCTATGTAAGATGCTACTGTATATGTTAATGACCCTATGCATATTTATGTAACCACAATAAAAGGAGTGCTATGGGGAGCCTGGCTGAGAGTCTGATGGAGGTCAAGTGGTGGGACGACACTTGGCTCTAGGCAGGTCTCCCTCATGCATGAGTAAACCAGAGAACTTTGGTGCCTTGTGTCTTGCTTTGCTGTGTAATATATATTGTCTTCAACGTTCCAGCGAATAGGTTCAAGCTACATACCTATCAGTTTGGCATCATGTTTATTTAATTTTAGATGCATTAATTGTGTTTTTATGGCTTATTTGGATTATATGTCAAATTAGTCCAGATTTTGCTTAAAGCTCAGCAACATACATTTGCTTCAATATTTCTTAAATGTTTAACATCCTTAAGTTACTAAATGTTTTAACCATATTCATTACTTATTTATTTTTCCTTTAAATGTATTTCTAAATACAACACAGAGTCAGGATCTCCTCTTCTGTGCTTCAGGTCATTTCCCAGTTCATGATTTTCATGATCGGTTTTGTCAGCACGGTGTTCTGTGGTCACCTGGGGAAAACTGAACTTGCAGCTGTAGCATTATCAATTGCGGTGAGCAGACATTTCAGTGCCTTTGTTGTTGAACCGTAAATATGCATCATTTTTTACCCCAGTTTATGCATGTTGTGTTTCGTTTGCAGGTAGTTAACGTCACTGGTATTTCCATTGGCACCGGTTTGTCGTTAACTTGTGATACCCTCATATCTCAGGTAGGGTTCTCACCGGAGCTTTCACTTTATTTGTGTAACCAAGACAAACACAAGCAGCACAGCTGGGTTCCCAGGTTCTCCTGGAATGCCCTTTTAAACATCTCAACACTGAGCTTTTGTGTGGAGTTATTTTTCTATGATCAGTCATACCCTTGTTCTTTGGTGGGATTCTGTGTTTTCCAACTTTTCTCACCCGAGCGTCTGTCTACCTGTTTCACGCAGACGTATGGGAGCGGTAACTTGAAGCGTGTGGGTGTGATTCTCCAGAGGGGAGTTCTGATTCTGCTGCTGGCCTGTTTCCCTTGTTGGGCCATCCTCATCAACACTGAGCCTCTCCTACTTGCTGTCAAACAGAGTCCAGAGGTCGCCAGGTGAGCCGTTATTAACCAGCAATAACAGACGCGTGGATGTTGTGACACTGCTGAGCATGTGTCTGTCTCGCTCTTAAAGAAACTCAAGTTATGCAAAATGCCAAGCACTGTTAGTTTGTGCAAAACAATGCAGTAATCTAAAAGCACATTATACCTGCAGTGGCAGTGAACAGTTAACTGAGCACTGGAAAATTCAGACGTTTTCCTGAACAAAGATTTTAGCTAAAGCCAAAAAGAAAAAGAACTGTGGTACCAGCTGTGTAAAAATATTTTTAAACCAGTTTTGTTCATTTGTTGAAGTATCATAGACTAGAAATGTCTGTTTAACTGCTAAATCCTCCACTTTCTTCACCACCGTTGTTCAGTTTTTAATCTGAACTGTCAGTGTGCTGGTTCTTACTGTTTACTGTTCACTGACTTTTTTCTAAACATAACACAAATATGTGAATTCAGTAATGCAAAGGCATGAATTTTTCATTCAGGAGAACAAATTATGACCTCTTCACACAGATTATGGAAATATTTAACTTTGTACTTGCAGGGCTTTAAAATTAAACTCAGGAAAACAGCAATTTGCATGTCAGCTGTTAAAGTCACTCAGCTTTCTATGCAAGTGAGTTTAGGGTTCATCTTTACTAACCTGTGAGGAATAACTGGTTAGATTTGTGTACTGGTTTACAGCCCAGCAGCGTCTCAGACTACATGCTATGTTAACATGCCAGTGACATGTCTCGACTTTTGGGTAAAGTTGCAAAAAACGTAATTGACATCATGAGACCTGAGATGCATTTTCAGTTTGTCTAAACTATTTGGGATTAGTTGGATCTGATAAGTTCAAAAATGAAGCATCATCATTGGTCACACAGGGTTTATTTTACAGCATAACACAATGAAGTCACTGTTGTTTACCAAAGTAGGAAACAGTAATGTGCAGAATGAAGTAAAAGAACAAGAAAAATACAATGTGCCCATAATTTATGTGCAGCCACCATCAACAGTGTTGCAGGCTTACTTTGTCTTTTCATTTCCACATGAAGCCTTTCCCAGCTCTATGTGAAGATCTTCATGCCTGCTCTGCCGGTGAGTTTGATTTGACAGAGTTTTGAAAGGTGTTAAATAACCAATTTCAGCACAGCTAAAAGATCTGTTAGATCTCTGTTCCAGATGCAAAGTTCTTAACAGTTTAATAGATTTACACATGGTTAGGTTTGTGCGGTCTTTCATGTTTGACGCCTGCTGATCTTGGTTGATGACGACTTTTTCTCCAGAAGCAGCTTAACGTTTTAGGTTGTTATTACAATGTATTAACATCAAACACTCATTATTCCCAGAGGATTCAGTTCAAGCCATCCGTAAATTTTCTTCCACTTGTTCAAATCAGGGTTGCAGGGGCACTGGAACCTATCCCAGCTGTCACAGGTCTAGAGGCAGGGTACAACCTGCACAGTGTATAGCAGGGCTAATGAAGAGACACGAACCATTCACGAACACATTTATATCTCCAGCCAATTTAAAAATCACCAGTTAACCTAATATGCATGTCTCTGGACTGTGGGAGGAAGCTGGAATTCCCAAAGAGGACCCACAGGCACAGGGACAACATACAAGCCTTGCCTAGATTCAAAGGACCTTAGCTAACTGTCCAAATTCTTAGCTCAGTTCATTTTTTTAGCAGCTCCAATTCACAACAGTCACATTAAGGCACTTATATTGCAGAAAATCAGAAAGCAATCCCACAAACTCTGGGACAGAGTAGACAAGGGTTAATGACATTCAGTGGAGGCATATAAATGCAATGAATCTGTAGTAACTGTAACTTATTGTCATTTGACATGTTTCTCAGCTTTGGCTGTTTATTATCTTCAGTAAAAAGTGTTAGCGTGCTGATTAACCTAAGATCCGATCATGTGCTCAAATTTGTTCTTCACTTCTGTCAACGAGTCTCTTATCATTTAATGTTTGCTTTCTTCAGGCTGCTTTCATGTACCAGCTGCAGGGGAGGTATCTTCAAAATCAGGTGCTTGAACGTGCATATGGCCCAACATTACCTTAATAGTTGGCTGTGCATTTAAAACATTAACATGAATGTTATGTGTATTTTGTGCTTTGGTGTACAGGGAATTATATGTCCTCAAGTTATAACTGGAGCAATCGGAAATGTCTTTAACGCAATAATCAACTACGTCCTCATCCATCAGCTGGATTTGGGTGTTGCGTAAGTTTTCCTCCATCATTCCTGTGACATCATTGGTTGAATGTAACTCTAAATTCAGTCAAAGAAAACTAATGTGTTTTAAATTCTTTATTTAATGATTCAGTGAATTTAACACAGATTGCACGATAGATTAAATGACTAAAAAGTCAAATAAAACTTACATTACCTTCTAATTTTAGTTTGGGTAGCTCTGTTGATAGCGTTTCATTTGATTGTCACTTTAAATATGTGGCATTAAATGTTTATTTTTTACGGTGTTTTTGTCTTTAAGTGGATCAGCAGCAGCCAATGCCATCTCCCAGTATTTGCTGGCAGCAGTCTTATTCATTTACATGTACTTGAGAGGTCTGCATAGGGCTACATGGGCAGGTCAGTCATTTTACTTCTACAGGGAATCTTGAACTTGCTGAAATGTTTTTATTTTGCTGTGTCATTCGTGACAGTTACTATTCTTTAACAGGAGGGTTTCAATAAACTTTAAGACATCTCTGTAATAGTTAAAACGTGTGGGATTTAAATAATGTTTCATGGTAAGGTCAAATATATGTAAATCCTTCATTGGTAATTGTTGATCCTAGGCCTATCATAAAATTATAATTTAAACCAATAGTTTGAAAGATGACATATAGAGTCACTCTGACCCACAGGTTGGTCCCTTGACTGTCTCCAGGAGTGGGGACCCTTTGTCCAGCTGGCTGTCCCCAGCATGCTCATGCTCTGTCTGGAGTGGTGGATGTTTGAAGTGGGAGGATTCCTGGCCGGTGTGATCAGTGAGGCCGAGTTGGGATCTCAGTCAATAACCTACGAGCTGTCCATTCTAGCATACATGGTAACTCCACTCAGTTTTGCTTGCATGTTGACTTGGCGTTACATTTTGGAATTACACATGGACTTTTTCCATAGATTCCACTAGGGTTTGCTAGTGCTGCCAGCGTACGGGTTGGGAATGCACTTGGTGCAGGAAACATCGAGCAGGCCAAGCTGTCAAGCAAAGTCCCCATCATCTGTGCATGTAAGAACCGACGTATTATTGTCTGTGTTACATAAATGGAAAGCACTAAAAATACTGATAACTGAGCAGTAGCAGCTCTAGTTTCATTTCATATTGAGCCTCATGAATAGAAAATTTTGAATAAAATATTGTTACATAAGCATATGAAGCATAAATGTAATAAAATATAAATCCATCCGTCCTGCCACCTCCTTAACAGCTTATCCAATACCATATTGTTGATGGGAGCTTATCCTATCATTAGCTAACCTAGCATGGATGTCTTTGGACTGTGGAAGGAAGCTGTACCGAGCTATAAACCATCCAGGAAGGCACTTCACAGCAAAACGGTCATGGGTTTAAATCCACTGGCTGCCTGTGTCCTCTTGACCCATCAGAGTAAATCAATAAAAATGTAATCTAATAAACCTGGCTGCTGTATTTAAAGTGCTTTCTGTGTTCTTGTCATCGCTTTTTCCTTCAATATTAAAATTGAATGATTTTAAAAGAGTGTAATGCATTTTATTCTGGTTTCTTTTTCTCGTTGCAGTCATAATAGCGTGCTTTGTCAGCGCTATTTTCTGTGCCTGTAAAAATGTTATTGGATACATTTTTACTTCAGAGCTGTAAGTATAATTTCTGACCTTTAACCTCTACTCTAGGACGAGTTTCTCCGTTACTTATTTTGGTATTCTTGTATAGGTCACATCAGGTTGTTTTATGTGGCTGCTTGAACTGTTGAATGTTAAGTAAGGCTTTAACTTTCATGCTGACTCACAGACACATACTGGTGCCAAATTAAAAAAAAAACAGTTACGCTTGTTATTCATCCCTTTGTCCCAGTGTCCATTTCATTAACTGAAACAAGACTGGTTTACATTGTTGATTAGATAAAAATGAACACAATAATCAAATAATTTCATGTTACATGGAGCTCATTGCATTGAGGGTCGTTTTTCAAGTTTGTGTATGCTTCATGGTGTTTGACTGTATTTTAACTGCACATATTTTTTTAGTGATATTTTGCAGAGGGTTTCTGACATCATGTTGGTGTTTGGTTTCTTGCATCTTGGTGATGCAATTGCGGTAAGAAATGATTTTACAGCAGTGATCAACATTTTAGGCTCATACTGAAAAATATAAAATGGGATTCAGAGAAATCTGTGTTTGTGTTTACAGGGCGTGACTGGAGGAGTTGTCAGAGGTGTAGGAAAGCAGTCGGTTGGTGCTCTGTGTAACCTGATCGGGTACTACTTTATTGGCTTACCCACTGGCGTGTCCCTGATGTTTGCAGCCGAAATGGGAGTTGTAGGTGAGGGTGGCAGAGCAGTGAAGTCATTCCAAGTTCTTTTATTTTCCTTCACAGTAAATTAATGTGACATATTCAAGATAAGAGAAAATATTATTTGCTGTTGTTGTCATCTTTCGGTGATTATTTACAGTTTTACACAAAATCATGAAATACAAAATGCTCAGAATTACAATTACATAGAAAAATAAATACATTAGATGTAAAGAAAAAAAAGTACTAATAGGAAAAATTAAATCTTTAACCTTTTAAATGAAACATTTTAGACAGTATTCTTTATCTAATCTTACCTTAAATTGTCTTTCATTAAAATGATGCATATACTGCTGACGCTATGCGAAAGCGACAATCACCGCATGTTAAGTCTTTCAGGTTACAGCTGTATTGGGAACAAATGTGTGCAGCAGTCAGAAACTAAATGTACCTCCGGCCTGACAAGCAGGCAACCCATTAAAACTCTTCTTCTTCTGTTTTTTCTGCTGTAGGATTTTGGGCAGGCCTTACGGTTTGCGTGTTCGTGCAGTCGATCTTTTTCATCACATTTTTGTGCAAACTCAATTGGAAGAAGGCTGCTGAAGAGGTGCACACCTGCATCTATTGACAGTTTATCACACTTTCACTCATCAAAGCATGTCATTGACTGTTGTGTCTGATCAGGCTGAAGTGCGAGCGGGAGTCCGCGTCAAAGAAGAAAAAGACACGATCAAGATGGAAAATAGAGGTGAGTGGGCAAACTGGCTGAAATATCCCATTATTACAGTGTCTTATTCATACTTCTCTTTCCAAACCCTAGACTCTAATCTCATCCAGACCCCAATCAGTACTATTGCATCCAGTGGTGAGAGCGCCGAGGTGGACCACGTATTGATGGAGATGCAAATACCAGAAGAGAGTCAAACCACCAACACCACTACAGTGGGAGATGTTCTGTCAGTGTCACAGCTGGTGTTACGGCGCGGCCTGGCGATACTCATCATGATCCTCATCCTCGCTGCTGGAGTCATTACCAACACCGTCCTCACTCCACTGCTGAAATGATGCAAAGTTGACAGTTGGACAAAAAGCACAAAGTTTATCTAAGTAATAAAAATACACCTTCTTTTGTGGGAGGGTTACTTACACTGTTGATTCAACAGAGGAACAGCTGTGTGCAGTCTGTGCCCCGTCTTACAGTGTCCGGCCACAGAGATGAATTCAATAAGATGAAAAGGGCGGAATATGTAGTAAACAAAGGACAGCTTTATTAAGGCCTTTAATGAAAATGTGTGTAAAATGAGGCCACTGTTTGATAATGATAATCAGTTTGATGATATTTTTACAGTCAATTTGTAACATACAGAACCTGCAAATAATTTAATGCACATTTTATGAAGCGTCCAGTCCTCTCATTTCATTTTATATTTTGCTGTAATTCCATTCACACTGTAGCAGTATGTAGCAACTTTAAAGATATTGTTTGCATACAGTTAGTCACACTCCTTTTAAATATCACTGATCAACCTGTGTATCCTTGCTTGCAACTGTTGGAGCAGTCCACCTCTTTCCTTCATGTACATCTTAGGCAGGGTTAAGACAAGGAAACACAAAAGCACGCTCTCTTCACTGGGACTAGGCCTGCTCTTGTAGGCAAAAAGAAAGCACCGTGCATCTTTACACACTATATAACTTTTTTCTGCTGACCTTTGTCCAGTGTTGGTGCAGGACAGTGAGATCCAGGCCACATTTCAGTTTGAGAACAGAATATAACAGAACAAAAAACTTTTATTGTAGGGTGGAACTGGTTCCAGATTGGGCACTTGGTCTGTTTTGGTGGAAGGAAGATACTGATGTTTTAATACTAAAGTAACATTCTTTACAGTCTGTATTTCCAGAATAAAACTATGACTGTGGTATGAAAAGTGGGACGTCTTCCAGTAATGATTTATAGAAATATTGTTTAACTGTACTCGTTTTGTCAATAAAGGGTCGAAGTTACTTGACCAAAACAGAACTCCAGTGACAGTTTTGTTTGTTTTTTAGTTGAGGGTTCGTGCATGAACCTTGGGGTTATTGTTGTATATACAGTGTTGGGAAGGTTACTTTTAAAATGTATTCCATTACAGAATACATGCCCCAAAATGTATTCTGTAACGTATTCCGTTACGTTACTCAATGACAGTAACGTATTCTGAATACTTTGGATTACTTAATATAGTATCATGCTTTTTACAACTACGTGAATGTACTATTGCTGTGTGATTTATTACTATTACTGAAGGTCCGCGACTCCAAACCGTAGTAAAGGGAGCTCTGACTACTACGGCGGGGTCTGTGTCGGCAACACGGACTACACTGCCCAAGATGCTACATTCTTTAGAGCTATACCTGTAGCATTCTGCCTGTTAGCTTAGCACAACAACAACAACAAAAAGGCGCTCTCTCTCACCCAGGAAACACACAGTCGCAGAGAGAGAGAGAGAGAGCGTCACCCTGTAACCATGGCAACCGTAACGCTGCCGCCTGGAACAACAGCACGTAGCTGTCAAACAAAACCCAAACAGTCCTGACCCGCCACAATATGAAACAGGAAAGTACCGCAGTGTAATCCATTTATTTCAACAAAGTAACTGTATTCTAAATACCACCTTTTTAAACAGTAACTGTAACGGAATACAGTTACTCATATTTTGTCTTTTAAATACGTAATGGCGGTACATGTATTCCGTTACTCCCCAACACTGTGTATATATGTAGTGTTTTGTATGCACACAAAATACATTTCAATGCCTTTGTCAGCATGTCCCCAAAACACATTGAATAACTGATTTCTCTGTGTAAAAGGATACAAATACCAAAGAAGATTTATCAGAATACTTTATTGATCCCTAGGGGAAATTCTTTTTTGTTACAGTGCTCCATTATAAACAACCATTAACAAAGACAGACAATACGCTAACTAAGAATAGCACAATATATACAGGCATATATATATACATAAAGGTCACTTATTAATAAATAGCTGAAAAAGGAAGAACATGCGCAAAAAGGGTGTAGCTGTTGCCGTAAACAGTGTGTTAAGTGGATACGTAATTCTTTAAATACTTGTTATAGTCACGTAATTAAAGAATTGTTTTAATTTTGCAGTGTCTGTCTAATTATGTTTCCTTTTTTCCCCAAGAGGAATGAATTGTGAAGCTTAACTGAAGAACTATATCTGTTTATATCATGGCTACAGCACACTGGATACAATCACAGTTAACAGGTGTTGCCAAAAAACCGCTCCTCTACTGCATGACTCTTTCATCTTCACAACAAGACGTTATTGCCATGGTAACACCTACCTTTAGACTGGCGTGATTTCCCCTCTGGAGCTTTCGATTCCATCAGTGACCTGACTGTGCTCAAGCTTCAGTAAATTTAGGTCAGAGTAATGAGTAATAGTAACTAACTAACCACCTCCTGTTACCAGTTTAAATTCAATTATATACATTTTATATAAATAAAATGTATACAAATTTGGACAGAATGTATATAAATATGTAACTTGAGATATTTGGGAGTAACTTAAAAAGGAATTTCTCTCATTACTGCAGTACTTTTATGGCCCACTTGGAGCCGCCCCACAGTGGGACTCACAGATATAGTAATGTTAGTCGACCTTTTGTTGTTTTTAGCCAGCGGTGAACACATTTACATGAAAGGATAGCGTGCTGAAATACCAGCTAACGTTTGTTAGTGAGCTGTGTGGGTACAAAACACGAGTACAGATATTGACTATTTAGAGCGACAATTCTAGACAGACTGTCCATTAAAAATGCTCAAAGCCATAATTCTAGTGGCATAAAGAAGTCTGACTGACTCAAAATAGTGGACTTTAGGCCTTGTAGTTATCAATCGGATCCAACTACTTTGGCTCCATCCGTCTTCCCATCAACTCTGACCAGCTTCCTGTCCCTGCTGAAGAGAAGCCCCCCCAGAGCATGATGCTGCCACCACCATATCTGACAGTGGGGATGGTGTGTTCAGAGTGATGTGCAGTGTTAGTTTTCCGCCACACATAGCGTTTTGCATTTTGGCCAAAAAGTTCCATTTTGGTCTCATCTGACCAGAGCACCTTCTTCCACATGTTTGCTGTGT
>NW_005187476.1:1145547-1147021 GCF_000239375.1 Pundamilia nyererei | reverse complement strand
TTGATGATCCAACAATCACAAACTTCTGCTTATTCTCAGCAGCTGTTAAGTGTGACTGTGTGTATTTATATGTAATGAAACAGCTCCTCTGCAAACAGGGAGAATTTTGTGGAAATGACTGATGTCTCACTCAGCCCTGTAGTGGTTCAGATGTTTTCAGCTGTTTAGTGATTTATGAGTGTCAGTTCAAGTCCAGGATGACATTGTTTCTTTTCTCTGCATGATCACAGTTAAAAAGTAACTTCTTTGTGATACCGCCAGCAGACTGTGTTCAGGGCCAGATTTCCTTTTTTGAGTCATTTGACACCTGTTACATAACAGTCTTCCAACGTTTATTGGAAATATTGTTTAAACCTGCACATTTTTTTGTCAGTATTCAGCACTTTCAGTACAAATAGTTTTTATTCTCTGTTGTCATCTTTTGGGCCACATGGTGGAATGGTGGTTAGCACTGTTGCCTCACAAGAAGGTCCTGAGTTTGGCTCCACCCTCTGGCCACAGGTTTTCTGTGTGGAGTTCACATGTTCTCCCCATGTTGGTGCAGGTTCTGCCCAGTTTCCTCCCACAGTCCAAAGACATGCTGTTAGTGGGGTTAGCTCAATTGATGATTAAGCAGTGAATGGTTGCCTGTCGGTGTGTTAGCCCTACATCAGATTGGCAACCTGTCCAGGGTGAACCCTGCCTCTCGCCATATGGTAGCTGAGCTAGGATCCAGCCCTCCCAGCAGGGACCCTGATAAGGATAAACAGAAGAGGAAGGATTGATGGATGCGCTATATATTTGTAATACTTTGTCATGTAGACAATATGGTGCTTGGAGTCATGCTGTCACAATGTAACTTAATACAGATACATTTTAATATCTAAGCTCTGTGTACTAAAAAAAAAAACCCAAAAAAACCCACATGAACCACTCTAGCACTGAGGCATCAGTTTTTAACTTTCATTTTAACGGTCAACTGGGCAAAAAAACAAAAACTAAAAAAAATTTCATGTGCAAAAGTCAAATCTGATTTTAAAAGAAAAATGTGTAAATTTAGAGTATAAATACTTTTCTTGTGAGCTGAGTATATTAGCTCTCAGAAAACATAGCTTTAAAATCCAGATTTGTTCCAGTTTCAATCCCTCCAATTAAATCAACAATTATGAATAAAAATGATAAAATGCTGAACTAGCTTCACATGAAGCGGCAATTAAGCACATTCAACCAACTCAGAAATGATGACAGAACATTCATCTTCGCTGACTCGATTATCATTAATATGCACAGTCCAAGCTTCCTGTTAACACCTTCAATAATTAACCTTAATCTTAATTAACCTTAATCTAGTCTGGGTTTCTTGCCGTGTCTTCTGCTGATTGAAAAAAAATATATATATATATACATAATTTGGGTTTTTTTTCCTGTTAAGATCACTTTTATTAGGTCACACCGCAAACCTGGATCCTGACAACCGGTCCAAGATTCTCAGCTA
>NW_005187476.1:1142546-1144091 GCF_000239375.1 Pundamilia nyererei | reverse complement strand
TTCCATATGGGAGGATTCTGAAATTGATAAAATCATGTCTCTAGTAGGATTTTTTTGTGAACTGTGGAGTATTTTTGTTGTAGCATTAAGCATAGAAACTGATTTGTCTGCCTAAAAGCTAAATCAGAAGTACCAAAGAAGATTGAGGATTTAATTACATTTTGCCCTGTCTGTCTAATTACGTTTGACAATCATTTATGGTAAATAAGACCATATCTGCATGTCTTTGTACAATCACAATCAAACGGGTGTACAGGTGTTCCTAATAAACTGCTCCTCTAGTGTGTGACATTCTCACAACAAGGGGTTGTTACCATGGTAACACTTACCCTCAGACTGACTCAGTTTCCCATCAATGACCTGACCCTGCTCCCTGATGCTCACCTGTTCGTCTCCACTTCTCCAGAATCAAATGTAAAAATTTTGGTTTTATATTTTTATGCTGGTGATTCTACTGAATTTAAATGTTCAGGTAACTGAAACCCTCTGAGGAAGTTGCTGTGTAAAAGTATTGTCCTGATTCATAATAATGTAACAATAAAGAGTCTGCAAAGCATTGAAGCAGTCACTTGATAATTTATGAATCACTGTCTTCTGGTCATACTGGGCAGCTTTAAGTGTGAATGTGTGTATTTATGTATGATTAAACAGCTCCACTGTAAAATAAATACATAAATAAGAATCTTATTGAAGCAAACGTCAAAAAGTCGTCTCTTTGAAGTCACTCAGAGCTCACTGTAAGTCATCAGTCTCATCTCAGAGACAAGCACAGAGCTCATCACTGAGCTACCTGTGGTAATGACTTCTGTCCCACTCAGCCCCATCTTGGTTCAGTCGTTTTCAGCTGTTTATTTATTTCTCATCTTCAGTTCAAGTCTGGGATGACAGTGTTTCTTTTCTCTGTTAAAAAGTAACTGTTTTGTGATACAGCGAGCAGACTGTTACGTATTCAGGGCCAGACAAATTACCTCTAATCATTTGCATTTTCAAGCCATTTGAGGTCTGTTGCATAAAAGTCTTCAAATATTTGTGGGAAATATTGTTTAGAGATTTATATTGTTGTCAGTATCCAGCGCTTTTATTTACATGACATTTAAAAGAAGAGCCATTTTTCAGCTTTGTTTTCATTTCACTGCATCATATTTGAATATCTGCAATACTCTGTCAAGTGGAACAGACTTTTTTTTATGAAATTTTGAGTCATTTTTTCACAGTGAAACTTAATAAAGATGTATTTTGGTATCTGAGCGCTGCATATTTTGATGACCCCAGGTGATGGGTGTCTCTGTTTTGTTTTTTGTGCTGTGCTTCGTTCTGCAGGAGCTGATTAAAGAAGCTTGCTGCTTGAGGTACAGCTAAGCCCAGTGAGTTTAACTATAAAAGCTCCCTCCTTCCTGCAGCAGATCCTTCCCTTGCTCTCTGGTTATCCTTTCCTCACTGCTATTGTTTGGTTTGGACACCAGCTTCCTAGACTACACTGGCTCAGCTACAACATGTGTTTTTGATTCTTACTGACCTTGTCACATGCTCATGCACGTTTTACAC
>NW_005187476.1:1120998-1141840 GCF_000239375.1 Pundamilia nyererei | reverse complement strand
AGTGACAGAAATCACCCAGAGCTGTTTGTGAAGAGGATCTGTATTTGTTCAATTATGGACTCTTCTGGGGAAAAAACAGGAAAATGCACCGAGGCAGTGAAAGAGGATTTAAAGGAAGGTGCAGCGGCTGCTTGCGCACAGAGCTCCCGAGGCTGTTGCCAGAAATGTGTCCCTCGGTTTATTCCGTCAGTTTACCGCAATGAGCTTGTGCAACTTTCCAAACTGGCGGGACCAGTGGTAAGACTGTGTGTAAATTTGAAGCTCATTTGAAGTTTGTCACACTCTCTGTCTGTTGTTACTGACAGGAAGAACGGATTTACTACAGAAGATGCACCATGTGTCAATAAACTGTAATTTGATTTAAACGTGGGATCTGGACCCTGGTTTAGTGTCTTATTAATAAATACATTAAATGTTATTTATGTTATTATGAAGTCCTGTTTCTGAATGGACCTCAAGCACTGTAGGACTGTACTGTGTATATCTGTTTAGTATTACAATCATTTAATTTTAAATTAAGTTACTATGTTTTTTATGCATTATTTGGATTACATATCAAATTCCTCCATGTTTTCTTTAAGCCCCCAAAACATACAGTTGCTTATGTTTTTACTATTTTTACTCTTTATCGTGCTGCTGTAACACAGAAATTTCCCTTGTGGGAAGTATCCATCTATTTTAGATATTTGCTATATGTTTAACATCCTTAAGTTACTAAATGTTTTAACCATATTCATTACTTATTTATTTTTCCTTTAAATGTATTTCTAAATACAACACAGAGTCAGGATCTCCTTTTCTGTACTTCAGGTCATTTCCCAGTTCATGATTTTCATGATCAGTTTTGTCAGCACGGTGTTCTGTGGTCACCTGGGGAAAACTGAACTTGCAGCTGTAGCATTATCAATTGCGGTGAGCAGACATTTCAGTGCCTTTGTTGTTGAACCGTAAATATGCATCATTTTTTACCCCAGTTTATGCATGTTGTGTTTCGTTTGCAGGTAGTTAACGTCACTGGTATTTCCATTGGCACCGGTTTGTCGTTAACTTGTGATACCCTCATATCTCAGGTAGGGTTCTCACCGGAGCTTTCACTTTATTTGTGTAACCAAGACAAACACAAGCAGCACAGCTGGGTTCCCAGGTTCTCCTGGAATGCCCTTTTAAACATCTCAACACTGAGCTTTTGTGTGGAGTTATTTTTCTATGATCAGTCATACCCTTGTTCTTTGGTGGGATTCTGTGTTTTCCAACTTTTCTCACCCGAGCGTCTGTCTACCTGTTTCACGCAGACGTATGGGAGCGGTAACTTGAAGCGTGTGGGTGTGATTCTCCAGAGGGGAGTTCTGATTCTGCTGCTGGCCTGTTTCCCTTGTTGGGCCATCCTCATCAACACTGAGCCCCTCCTACTTGCTGTCAAACAGAGTCCAGAGGTCGCCAGGTGAGCCGTTATTAACCAGCAATAACAGACGCGTGGATGTTGTGACACTGCTGAGCATGTGTTTGTCTCGCTCTTAAAGAAACACAAGTTATGCAAAATGCCAAGCACTGTTAGTTTGTGCAAAAAATACAGTGGTCCCTCGCTATACTGCGGTTCACCTTCCGCTGTTTCGCTGATTTTTTTTGTGCAATTTTGCATGTTTTTTTGTTTTTGTTTTTCTGTTTTTACAGTGCATTGTGTCCATGATCGGCTGTCCATTGTCAATCGATCTCCTCCGTGCCGTGTCTCCTGTACAGTACAGAATGCATTCAGCTTGTCAAATTTACATAAATCTTCGATCACTAGCAGTGTGACTCTGAAGTGCTGTACTGTATGTTTGTAAGTTTTCTCCCCAACAAAAACAACAATGTCGACGAAACGTTTTGCACCGTCAAAGGCACCTGCGGTAGCACCCAAGATACAGAGAAAGATGCTAACCATCTCACAAATGTTGGACTTCTGGACATGCTAAAGGAAGGTAGAAGTTACCGTATTTTTCGGACCATGAGGCACACTGGATTATAACGTGCATTAGGCAAAACAAAACAGTCAGATGAGTTAAACTTTACTCAACTCATTGTTCTTGCTTCCTCTACTTCCATACCATTGATTCATTAATGTTTAATTCTCTGGCAGCTGCTCTATTCCCATGTTCTGGACCTAAAAACAGGGTTTGATCTTTGGCTTCATTCTTTAATACTGGACTTATTTTTCTACGAAGGTTTGAACTTTGAGAGTCTTTAAACAGGAGAGAAAAGTGTGAAAATGTTCATGCCTGTCTGAGGAAAGTGTATAAAGTGTGTAGTGACGGTCAAAGGAGCTTGCAAAGGAAAGCGTCTGGACTTCTTTAAGTTACTTGAAGACGTTTCACCTCTCATCCGAGAAGCTTCTTCAGTTCTAAGGTCAAATGGTGGAGAGTCCCAGATATAAACCTAGTGGGAGTGACCCCCCACAGAGGGACAAAAGGACCCCCTGATGATCCTCTAATCGCCTGAGCCAAGGTGTGAAACTGGGTGTGGGTCCCAATCAGCCAGAGTTTCGGGTGAGTTCATTGTGAAACCTGGCCCCACCTTATCATGAGATCAGATGGCCCAGGATGTGAGTGGGCGTTAAGGCGTCTGGGAAGGATCTCAAAACTGGATTATAGATGGCAGAGAGTTGGTGTCGTAAACCCCCGCCTCTGTTCAAAGATGGTCGCTCACAGTGGACATAGATGGCTTCTTTCACTCCTCTTTCAAACCATCTGTCCTCTCCGTCCAAAATGTGAACATTGGCATCCTCGAAAGAGTGTCCTTTATCCTTAAGATGCAGATGGACTGCTGAGTCTTGTCCTGTGGAGGTGGCTCTTCTGTGTTGTGCCATGCGCTTGTGAAGTGGCTGTTTGGTCTCTCCAATGTAGAGGTCTGGGCATTCCTTGCTGCATTGTACAGCATACACCACATTGTTAAGTCTGTGTTTTGGCGTTTTGTCTTTTGGGTGTAGTGACGGGTTTTACAGCCTAAAAACAACATATTTTTAGAACGTAACTCGAGATAAACGGGGCGTCACTGTAATGCAGTAATCGAAAAGCACATTATACCAAACCTCATAGTTTGACCACCTGTAGCAGCAGAAACCAGCTGTTAACTCAGCGGTGGAAATGCATGGAAATGTGTGCTGGTTCTTACTGCACACATTTCTGACCTGTGAGAAATAATTCAGTAGATCCTTGTACAGGTTTACAACCCAACACTACTTAAACTACGTGCTGTGTTTGTTTGTTTGTCACATTGTTACTGTGCCTCGACTTTTGGATAAAGCTGCCAAAAACTTTTAAAAAGATAATTAACATCCTGAGACCTGAGATGCATTTTCAATTTGTCTAAACTATTTGGGATTAGTTGGACCCAATAAGTATAAAAAGGAAGCACCATCATTGGTGGGCTTATTTTACAGCATAACGCATTAAAGTCACCATTGTGTAACACAGCATGAAACACTAATGAGCAGAATGAAGTAAAAGAACAAGCAAAATGGTATGTAACCTTAATTTATGTGCAGTCAAATGTCACCATCATCAGTTTCACAGGCTTACTTTGTTTTTTTCATTTCCACATGAAGCCTCTCCCAGCTCTATGTGAAGATCTTCATGCCCGCTCTGCCGGTGAGTTTGACAGGATTTGATGCAGATTTGGAAGGTGTTCAATATTTAAACAAAAGGCAGGTTGATATCCAGAACTGAGGGTCTTAACAACAGATGCAGTGCTATTTAAGGTCCAGAGAGCATCGGTCACACCTCTGCACACGGGGTGGCTGTAGCTCAAGTGGTAGAGAAAGTCATCTACTAAGGGTTAGGGTTGGTAGTTTGACCCCTTAGCTGCTCCAGTCTGCATGCCTTCAGCAAAATAGTAACCCCAAGTTACTCTCCAATGAATCCATTGGAGTGTGAATGTTAGATAAAAAGCACTTAGGCGTGCTCACCTAACCCTAAATGTGATCTCCTCCCTTTTGTCCCCAGATCTATGGGCGTTGGTGCTTAAGAGGTTAAGGATCGGATGGGTGAATGAGACGTGTTGTAAAAAGCACTTTGAGTGCTCTGAGAGATTAGAAAAGCACTTTATAAGAATCAGTGCATTCACCATTTATCATGTTTGACTTGGTATTCGTTTCTAAGGAGATTTACATTGTTCAACAATACTGCTCAATCTCTAACTTTGATGCCCCCCTCTCATTTATTCTTGGTTGAACTTTGAGGCATAAACTATCAGACAAAGTGGATGAGGGTTAATAACTTGCAGTGGAGGTGTATCAATGTATAGAATCTGTGATAAATTTTATTTCTTTGATTTATTACTAATTATTTGACATGTTCATTGTTTTCATTGAAAAGTGTTAGCGTGCTGATTAACCTAAGTTCCGATCATGTGCTCAAATTTGTTCTTCACTTCTGTCAATGAGTCTCTTATCATTTAATGTTTGCTTTCTTCAGGCTGCTTTCATGTACCAGCTGCAGGGGAGGTATCTTCAAAATCAGGTGCAGTGCTTTTGAAGCATGCATATGGCCTACATTACTTTAATAACTGGTTGTGCTTTTAAAACATTAACATGAATATTATTTGTATTTTGTGCTTTGGTGTACAGGGAATTATATGGCCTCAAGTTATAACTGGAGCAATCGGAAATGTCTTTAATGCAATATTCAACTACGTCTTCATCCATCAGCTGGATTTGGGTGTTGCGTAAGTTTTCCTCCATCATTCCTGTGACATCATTGGTTGAATGTAACCTCAATTTAGTCAGTGAAAACTATATGTGTTTTAAATTCTTTATCTAAATTCATGATCCAGTGAATTTAGGTGAATTACCACAGGTTTTATGGTGTGTTGGTAAATTTGCAGACCCAAATGCAGGACACAAGGATCAAGTGTCCTGCATTTGATCGTTATGCACTTGAAAGACAAGAATACGTTGACCTTCAAAGTAAAACAGGAAACAGACTGGGCACAGAACTAAACCTAAGAACTAGACACAGAGGCACCAGAAAAAAACCCTCAAAACTAAAATACAAAAACAGAACTCAGAATACTAGAAGTCATATACAAAGATGAAGTCATAGAATAACACCAATAATACACAAAACACTGGGTCACCGATTCAGGACCATGACATCATGAGCTTGAGCACAGTAATATTTTTAGTGTCAAAGAGCAAGTGGTTGCAAGGCTCAAAAAGACAGAGAATACATGAACGCAAGCCTGAAAACCCCAGATGTTCAGAAATCATTAAACATACGAACACTGCTATGAGAATTATCGGAAACACCACTAAGAGGGATACATAAAGACCACTCAGAGAAAATATAGAATGCGCATAACTAACCAATTTTAATACAGCTAAACAGGACAACAGGAAAAACAAAAAGACGAATACAATAACAAGACTGAAGCAAACAACATCTGTTTCAAACATCTTCTATTAGAAGCAAGTATCACAGTTGTTACAGGTTAATAGGACTTATGCCCCCTTTTTCTCTAAACAAAACAAGACAAAACAAAAAAGTAATTAAATAAATAATAAATAAATAAACAGAAGAACAAAAAACAAAAAATCCACCAATCGATGATTTAGATGGCATCTAGAGTAGACTTCAAGTCCGTTGACGTGAACCCAACATGTCTTAGGAAAAGAAAAAAAGAAAAAAAAAACCCAAACCCACCCTTGACCCCAATCCCCTGTCTGCCAGAAAGTTACATTTTCCCAAGATATGCAAGTAAAGGATGCCAAATTAGTTCAAAATCTTTCACATTGCCATTCATGGTATATCTTATTTTTTCAAGGTGAAGTGTATTTGTTAGCTCTGCGAGTCACATCTTTAACACAGGAACCTCTTTGCCTTTCCAAAGCTGCAGGATCAGTTTCTTTGCAATCATCAGTGCATATGACGCAAGACTTTTTTGAGCATGTGTGTTTCTTTGGAGATCCCAAAGATAATTGCTGTTGGATTTGGATCAGTCTTGATTTTAAGAATATTAGACAGATAGGTGAAGATGTCACACCAAAAACAAAAGCCTTGGGCAAAGTGCAAAACTATGTAACAAATTTCCATAATATGTCATACATTTTTCACAGAAGGGAGAGCAGTCTGGATAAAATTTGTGAATTCTTTCCCTTGAGTAATGTAACCTGTGTACAATTTTATACTGAATTAGGCAATGACGGGAATTAATAAAAAGCGTATTTATGTTGCGTAAGACCTCCTGCCAAAAATCTTCCGATAGGGAGATCCCAGATTCCTTTTCCCACTCCTCTTTAATTGAACGAGTAGAAGGTGTACTCATCTCCTGTAGTGAGTTATAGAATAATGAGATTCTCTGTTTGGACCCCCGGCTATCACTAAGGCATCTATCCGAGGTATCAGACAACATGCTTTCAAACTGCGGCAGATGTGTGCGGATATAATTTCGTAGTTGAAGATATCTTAAAAAATGGCTGCAAGTAGTCCAAATCTATCTTTTAATTGTTGAAATGACATGAAGGTATCGTTTGATTACACGTCTTTTAATTTATGAATTCCCAGTTCATGCCACACGTTGAAAGCTCTGTCTGCACATGATGGAAGGAAAGAAGGGTTAGATGTAACAGGCATACACGTTGATAGTGGTTTTAGTTTAAAGTGCTTAATTTGAAGCAAACAACATATATCTAATAAGAAATCAATACCAGGCTTCGGAAGACTATAAAACCCATAAGCACAAGGAAATACAAAGCGGCACTATTGAAAAAAATATATAACAAAATGTAGAACATGAATATAAATTGTTTCTCAAAAACCTAAAAGGAATAATGAACTGACAGCAAATTCGAAACCCATCCATCCATCCTCTTTCACTTGTCTTTTTACAGGGCTACAGGGGGCTGAAGCCTATCTTAGGGTGCTTGAATTGTCACCTGTAAATATGGAGCTTTAATTGTTCATTTTTTTCCCTTCTTTTAATCTCTAATGTTTTTATCTTCTAGTGGATCAGCAGCAGCCAGTGCCATCTCCCAGTATTTGTTGGCATCAGTCTTATTCATTTACATGTACTTGAGAGGTCTGCATAAGGCCACATGGGCAGGTCAGTCATTTTACTTCTACGGGGATCCTGAACTTGCTGAAATGTTTTGATTTTGCTGTGTCGTTCGCCTTATTTCCAATTCTGTCCAATAATTTCATCATGTTGCATCATTTAGCTTTTGGCCTTTCATACCTGAAGTTTTCCATTATAAATACTCAAGAGTTTAATGTTTGACAAAAATAGTCATACTCTATAACTGTGGAGTGCAGTGTGGAGGAGAGGTTATTCTTTAACACTGCGGTTCCAATAAACTTCAAGACATCTCTGTAATAGTTAAAATGTGTGGGATTTAAATATTGTTTAATAGTAATGTCTGATTTATGCAAATTCCTCATTAGTAATTGTTGATCCGAGGCCCATAATTAAATCATAATTTAAACCAATAGTTTGAAAGATGACATATAGAGTCACTCTGACCCACACAGGTTGGTCCCTCGACTGTCTCCAGGAGTGGGGACCCTTTGCCCAGCTGGCTGTCCCCAGCATGCTCATGCTCTGTCTGGAGTGGTGGGTGGTTGAAGTGGGAGGATTCCTGGCTGGTGTGATCAGTGAGGCCGAGTTGGGAGCTCACTCGATATCCTACGAATTGACTGTTATTGCATACATGGTAACTCCAGTGAACCTTTTGACTTTTGCTTATATGTTGACCTGGCATTACATTTTGGAATTACACATGGATTTTCCCATAGATTCCATTAGGGTTTGCTAGTGCTGCCAGCGTACGGGTTGGGAATGCACTTGGTGCAGGAAACATCGAGCAGGCCAAGCTGTCGTGCAAAGTCCCCATCATCTGTGCATGTAAGAACCAACACACTAAGTATTATTTTCTGTGTTAAATGAACAGAAAAAAGTAAAAATACTGCTAACTGAGCAGTAGCAGGATTAGTTTTATTTCATGCTGAGCTTCATGACATAAGAATATGAAGTAGAATACATTTCATAAAATATAAATGAACTATTCATCCATCCAGCCACCTTCCAACAGCGTAGCCAATTAATGGTAGATTAATGGTGGACTCTCGGTGCCAAGTCCATCACAGGGCCAACTCAGAGATAGACAACCATTCATATTCATGTATACAGTGACATTAGAGCCATTAACTAACCTAACATGCATTTCTTTGGTCTGGGAGGAAGCTCGAGTACCTCCACAACCCATACAGGGTCCATGGCTGTTCCGTCAACATAAGGGGTCACCACAGGGGGTAGCTTTGCATGATTGATCTGGCAGTTTTATGCCGGATACCCATCCTGACACAGTCCCAGAGGGGATTTGTCTCCAGTTGAAATTGAACCAGTGACCTTTTGCCTATTATGGACCAGTTTGTTTACCCGACCCTGGGCAAAATAGTATGTAGTTGATATGCATTAGAACACATGTTGAATAAGCTGCAATAAATTTGTGGACTATGTATACTTCATGTAATTTTGAGCCTGCAGTTAAACTTGAACCCTTTAAATCCCAGCGTATCGTATTTGATACATGCCTTTTTGTGATCATCAGCGTGACTCCCCCCACCCCACCCCACCCCCAAATGATTTAAATTGCATGACACATTTTAATGACTAAATTGCCAAAATATCGCTCATGTAGCGAATGTGATTCAAGTTAAACCTCATATATGCTGATTAAAATTTGATATATATTTTGTCTAAAGGTTCAACAAACAGTCCATTATCAAAAAATGAAAGATTTCTGGCAGTTATATCATGGTTTAGGTTCTAAAGTGTTAACATAAATTCAACTTGTGCCTTGTTTTTGAACTTGTTTTTGTTGTTAAACGTGAATGCTGTACAATCGTTCCACTTTGGAAAAAGAAGAATAATGAAATTACAGTACATTTTTCACCACAACTGTATATAAACTGTAAAGTTGGTCACCTTTTGTGTTCCTTGTTTTTCTGTTTTTCCTGTGATTTTAATATTTAAATGGTTTTTCTCATTGCAGTCATAATTGCATGCTTTGTTAGTATTATTTTTGGCATCTCCAAGGATGTCATCGGATACATTTTCACATCAGAGCCGTAAGTATCTTTGACCTTTAACCTTGATTCCAGGAAGAGTTCCTCTCTTATTTATTGCTTCTTTAATTACATGTATTATTCAAGATAATCATTTATACCTTTGTCCCAGAAACATGTTGCCCTTGCTATCTAGTTTCAGTTAACTAAAACAAGCCTATGTGAGTGCTATAATCAAATAAATTCATTGTTCATGTGTCCCATTGTATTAAAGGTCTTGTTTTCATTAAGTTTCATATGTTCTTGATGTTTGACAATATTTGTGAATGTACAGACAGATGTACTGAAGCTGAAACTGCACATTTTTTTAGCGATATTTTGCAGAGGGTTTCTGACCTCATGTTGATATTTAGTTTCTTGCATCTTGGTGATGCAATTGCGGTAAGAAATGATTTTACAGCAGTGATCGACATTTCAGGCTAATACTGTCAAATATAAAATGTGATTCAGAGAAATCTGTGTTTGTGTTTACAGGCTGTGGCTGGAGGAGTTGTCAGAGGTGTAGGAAAACAGTCGGTTGGTGCTCTGTGTAACCTGGTCGGGTTCTACATTTTTGGCTTACCCACTGGTGTGTCTCTGATGTTTGCAGCCAAAATGGGGGTTGTAGGTGAGGACTGAGTGAGGGTGGCATTCCAAGCTCCTTTGTTTTCCTTCATAGCATTGGATTGATATCACGTATTCAAGACAAGAGAAAATAAGATATGTCGTACTTTATTTATCCCTAATTTTATATAATAACAATTAATTTTATTATATTCATTAAATAAAACCAGACATTTTGGTAGTTTTTTAGTCGAGTATGTTATAATAATGCCAGGGAGGAAAGACATCAGCAGTGACTTTGTGGAAGCATTTGTTGCTGTCCATGAAGGTTTGACAGAAGAAAGTCTCTTCTGTCCAAAAGGAACATTGCAGCATGGATTAGGTTTGCAATATTGCATCTGATGGAACAATGTTCTTTGGACAGACAAGAATAAAGAGGAGATGTTGGGCCATGCAAACTTCAATGCACACCACAATCACCATCCCAAGCAAAGCACCTCGCTTCTGCGTTTTCTGCTTAGTTTTTGCTAAAGACGTATCATAATATGCCATATGCTGCTATTCATCTAAAGTTGTATTTAAATAATGTTAGAACCTGATGAGGATCAGGCGATACTGGCTGTTAACAGTTGTAACTAAACATATTAATAGACTGGACATAAACTTAACAGAAACCAGACCCTAAAATGACCCCAACTGGGCATTTCATGGGTCCAAATAAATGAAACAGGTGCAGCCTGAAGACAATGTGAGGAACAGAAAAATAAAAAATGTATGTGCATCGTAAAAGTAGAATGATTTTCACTAGGATGTCTTAGGCTTGTGTGAATTTAGAAGGGACACATGCACACACCACAGAAGGTTCAAGCCTGTTTATTCCAGCTGAATAACCAGTGTATGTTGTGTCTTTCAGGTTACAGGTGGATTGTGACAAATGCGTGCTGCGGTCAGAAATTAAATGTACTTCCTGCTTGTCAGAAAAACTATTAAAACTCTTCTTCTTCTGTTTTTTCTGCTGTAGGATTTTGGGCAGGCCTTACGGTTTGCGTGTTCGTGCAGTCGATCTTTTTCATCACATTTTTGTGCAAACTCAATTGGAAGAAGGCTGCTGAAGAGGTGCGCACCTGCATCTATTGACAGTTTATCACACTTTCATTCATCAAAGCATGTCATTAACTGTTATGTCTGATCAGGCTGTAGTGCGAGCGGGAGTCCGCGTCAAAGAAGAAAAAAACACGATCAAGATGGAAAATAGAGGTGAGTGGGCAAACTGGCTGGAACATCCCGTTATTACAGTGTCTTATTCATGCTTCTCTTTCCAAACCCTAGACTCTAATCACATCCAGACGCCAATCAGTACTATTGCATCCAGTGGTGAGAGCGCCGAGGTGGACCACGTATACATGGAGGTGCAAATACCAGAAGAGAGTCAAACCACCAACACCACTACAGTGGGAGATGTTCTGTCAGTGTCACAGCTGGTGTTACGGCGCGGCCTGGCGATACTCATCATGATCCTCATCCTCGCTGCTGGAGTCATTACCAACACCGTCCTCACCCCGCTGCTCAAATGATGTAATGGGTTAAATGTATTGTTGTGTATATACATACACGCTTAGCATATTTAGTGTGCACACAAAAAATACCACTTTTTATTTTATTTGCCTTAATCAACATATCACAAAAAGATATCAGAAATACCAAAAGAAAATTAAAGAATTTAATTTAATTTAGCTATCTCTTCTGTCTAATTGTGTTTCTTTTACAGAAACTATGTATTAAATAGCATATTTATTTATAGCTAATAGCTAATAATAGTTGTATTTCTGATTTCATATAAGGGTTTTTTTTGTGTTTATTAATGTTTGCTAATTATATGTTTTAAATAAAGATTAGATTCACATTCAGATACATATCAGCCCATGCAATAAATGACATCTTCTCAGACAGTTTCATCAAACAACCAGTACTGTTAATTATCAATGTCCATAATAGCAAATCTAGCACAGTTCGACTCTGAAGTCAGATTTTTTACCCATCTAATCTTGGTGGCTGTTTCTGTGCCTCCCTCTGCTAACCCCACATGTGACATTATCCACTCTGTCATAGCCAATTCAATTCAAATTCTTTATTGTCCCACAGGGTGAAATTAGTTTAGCAGCAGGCAAAATAAAAGTAAACAAAACAATAATATAAAATAATAATGACAATAATAGTAATAGAAAGTCACAGGACGGTCATTTGCCACTAAGGAGATGGGATGCAGTAGGGATAAAAGAAACCTGGAGTCTTGTCTTCCTCAAAGGTACTCTAAAACGGCGCCCAGAAGGCAACAACTCAAACTCACTGTGAAGTGGATGGTTCAAACAATTAACAATAGAATGAGCCTTCCTAAGCACATTTTTGTTGTAAATGGCCAAAAGTCCATCTTGCCAGCGCCCTGAAATTTTGCTAGTAGTTTTTACCAGAAGTCCAAACTTATTCTTATTCTTCACCGTCAGGTTACCAAACCAGGCAGTGAAAAGACATCATTCAATATAACTACAAAACAAAGACAACATCTCAGATGAGACATTAAAGGATCTCATTTTCCTTAAAAAGAACAGTCTTTGTTGAACTTTTTTAGTAGTGGCATCAGATTGAAATGCAGCTGGATGCCTCTCTTGTGTCCTGGATAGAGTACCGGGCTGTGGTTGACTCCTTTGTCAATGCGGTGCGAGCACAATCATCTTGATTGTGGACTTTAGGATGACCAGGAAACCTGCGTCCCCTGCTTCAATCCATTGCCACATACCTAGTTTCAGGGACTAAGATGCACGGAGAAGAATGGAGAATTTGCAATTTGAGAAATGAGACCCAATAAAAACTAAATGTGGAAGACGATAACAAATCACAGCACAGTGTGGTGCATGACCTTAAAACCAAAGAAAACCAAAACATTTAGCATGTTTTGGTTTTCTTGTTAGCTCACAAAATTTGTGGCATTGTTCCTCCTGATGACTGTTCAGATAAGCCAACTGACCTGACATAACTCATTTCCAAGACAAGCGGCTTGTCCACTCGAGGGCTGGCAGCAGGAGTCAGCCAACATCCTGTTATACAAGAGGCATATAAGAGGTCAATAGAGTCACATCCTGAGCTGAGGTCCAGAAAGACAGTGGGAGTTTGAGTGCATAATACAGTTTTTACTATACGTTTTTTGTGTTCACAGAAGGAAAGAAATCCAGGGAAGCCTTGAAATATTGTCATTTACCCTCTCTAACACTCTGTTTCTGATGAAGCTGGACGATAGAGATGATCAAGAAAACTAGTGGTGAAGCAACAAAGACAAGTAATACACCCTTGTGGTTAGGAGCGGAGCAAGATCCCCTTTCCCCTTAGTGGGGTGGGTCACCTTCTCCACAGAGCCTGATTCCACCCAGTAATTCTTCCTCCCAGAGGAAGCATTTGCTTTGCAGGACCTCACGGTCACTGAACAGAAAGACTCCTAATTAGGAGTTTTCAGAGCAGAGACACTGTAAACGCCCCTAGAGAGTTATTGCATGTTTGGTTGTGTAATTAGTTATAGCAATGATAAAGGACTAGAAAACAAAACATTTAGTTTTATAGACTTTATGACACTTTTTGCTGCCACTGAAGATGGAAAAATAAAAACCTAATTCAAGCATAAAAAAGTGCTCTTACTCAAGTACAGCAGACTGAGGAGGAACACCACCTGGTGAGTAAAACAGCTGTGATCTGTCCTTTTTGAAATTCAGTTTTGGGTAGGAAGTCAGTCACAATGTGGATTAACCTGCTGTTTACCACCCGTCTGTCTGTTAAAGATTATTTTATAGTTTGAATAAGCTTTGTAGCAGTACTCTGTTTATGTTATTCACTGCTTTCTCGTCTGTCCAGATAAACCAATATCTGACACTACAGTACAGTCTGATCTATATACTTACCCAAACATCACCATTTATCTTTGCAAAACCATATTCACCGTTTACTGACGCCATACAATAAGCATTGGTGCTTTAGAACACCCTGCTGGTTATATGTGGTTATGTCACTTGTTCTGTGGTTTTACAGTTGAAGTAATGGAACGTTTTCTGGGTTATTACTTAATTAAGGAATAATTAAACCTGACAGGCAATTTAAGGTGAATACTGTCAAGCATCCACTCCTTGCACCCACCACATCATCCCTGCTCTAACGTTTTTTTCTCCCTCATGCTTGTCATACTTGCAGATGTCAATAAAGTTGTATCGGCTACATGTGTCAGCATCTAGCTACAGAAGCACAGCTGGTAACTTTTTTTGAAGTTTCGAGTAATTTTGGATACAGTGTTTCAAACACTGTATCCAAACACAAGAGAAAAGTCACACATGAAGTTTGTTACACAAAATGCACATCGTACTCCAGCACCAGAGTAAAGGGTGTGAGAGCACTGACTTGAAATAGAGGAAATAGGTGAATTAAAACTGAAAGTTTTATCTGTCATGTTTTAGAGAGTAAAAATGGACTGAAATGCAGAGACATTGGAAGCAGAGTATAATGAGCCATTTATTTTGGCTGATTAAATAGAGTTAGCAATGTGGTGCACAAAGTTCAGGATTTCAGAGGGAGGGTACGCACTTTTCATGCTTGCAGTTTCTGCATCTGAGCCTGAATCAAGATTTTGACCAATGACAGACCTCTCAGCTGGAGTTAAGGAGCAGTACTTCAGCATTACTACAGCTGTCTTGGCTCTCTGCACAGACTCACTGTGTCCTTTTTAAATATAATGGCATGCCACTGTGGTCGAGGTTCTGCAGCAGGTAATCTGAGATCATTGTACATCAAGTGCATCATTTAAAAGCAGTAAGGCTGCAGCTTCATGGATTATTGCAGTTCACTAATTTTCTTGTTATTGCTAATCTGGTTAATGCAGATTAATGGCTTCACAAGTTAACACACATAGTAAACAAGGTGATTGTTGCAAGCATCAGTTTATGCTGCCTCCAAAGACATAGCCTGGTTGCCCAGTCTGAAAGAGAGAGGGCTGTTCAGAGACTCCATATTAATTACGATAGTGCCAGTGATCCATGCAGATGTGGTTACTGTCTGTATATGGTTTCCTCATGCATTCAGCAGACTGAACTTTGCCCTCAGTAATGTTTGGACAACTACAGTGGGATGCAAAAGTTTGGGCAACCTTGTTAATAGTCATTATTTCCCTGTATAAATCGTTGGTTGTTACAATAAAAAGTGTCAGTTAAATATATCATATAGGAGACACACAGTGATATTCTCTTTAACTCACACCACAGATTTTCAATAATATTCAGGTCTGGGGACTAAGATGGCCATGTTGTACTTGTTCCTCTGCATGAATGTCTTAGTGGATTTTGAGCAGTGTTTCGGGTTGTTGTCTTGTTGAAAGATCCAGCCGGTATGAAAAGGGAAAAAAACAAAACAATGCTTGGACACTGCTAGCACGGGCACCCACACAAACGCAAAGCAGGGGATGAAGCATAGCTGAATATGTTTCCAAACCAACTTCATTCTAAGCCAAAGAAAATGTGGTGAAGCATATCTTCCCTTTGGCTTCACCTGCACAAGTGCCAAAGTAGGTCTCCCCTGCAGAATTGGTTTTCCCTTCGTCGGGAGCAGCGCTGGGCTGTTCAAATCATGGACAAACAGTATCCCACAATCTTGATTTTTAGTTCACAAACCCTTCTTGTAATGACTAACTACTCCTGACATTGTGGAGATGTTTGCTCTTTATACAGTAAAGTTACAGTGGGATACAAATAATATCAGGCTGATCTTGCCACGATTTGTTCCCCCTGTCTAAATCATGGACAAACAGGATCCCACAGTTGTTTATTTTTTTAAACCCATTTTGCACAGAGAGGCATTTTTTGAAAAATGTATTGATAGCAATGTTGAATATTATTACACAGGGAAAACATCCAACTACATGTAAAATAATTACACCGTGATGCCTCTGCCTTTGTAAATGGAGGGACAGTAACTGCGTGTGTGTATGTAAGCGTGTAAAACCTGAAGATAGAGACAAAATACTGTTTATCTGCCATTCTGCAATTAACGCACAGCGTGACGTGAAAAAAGGCACATATCTTTGACGTTCCGTGACGAACTCTGTATTCCTGTCCACACGTAAACGCAAAAAAGGAGTTTTAAAAAATCTCCATTTTCGGTGATTCAAAACGCCGTTTACGTGTGGCCGAAACAGCTGCGTGTTCAAAAATACCCGTGTAGGTGCGGACGTAGCGTAAAAGAGTTAGTAGTTTACTTTCTTACTACCTGTAATTTATTGCAGATTACTTGTATTTGCTTAATTGTTTACTAAATGTTTGAGGTGTGAAATAAACCGCAATGGAGCAAAATATGGGTGTGTGTGGTTGGAGGATGTGTTTGTGCATGCGTGTGCGCGCGGGGGGGGGTTCTTGTAAAACAAAGGGGGGCCTAGCAAAAACAGTTTGGGAACCACTACCCTAAACCATGATGGTGAACAATCTTTGTCTTCAGGTCATTTGAGAGTTGTTTTGAGACCCCCATGTTGCTACTCTTCAGAGGAAATTAAAAGAGGAGGGAAACTTACAATTGACCTCCTTAAATACTCTTCCTCATTATTGGATTCACCTTTGTATGTAGGTCAGGGGTCACTGAGCTTACCAAGCCAATTTAAGTTCCAATAATTAGTTCTAAAGGTTTTGGAATCAATGAAATGACAACAGTGCCCAAATTTATGCACCTGCCTGATTTTGTTTAAACAATTATTGCACACTTTCTGTAAATCCAATAAACTTCATTTCACTTCTCAAATATCACTGTGTGTGTGTGTCTCCTATATGATATATTTAACTGACACTTTTTATTGTAACAACCAACAATTTATACAGGGAAACAATGACTATTAACAAGGTTGCCCAAACTTTTGCATCCCACTGTATATGCTCACACTTGCGACTGTGTTCGTCTTGCACAAGAACCCACACTACTATAAACTTGTCTTTTTGTCCTCCTTTTGCAGCTACGTGGGTCAGAGGAGGATTTATCCTGGGTGTGGCTGAGGCAGTGTACACTCCCAACATGGGTTTAATATGGGCTCTCATGCCTTTACAGTATTCAGTGTCCTTCATATTAGGTAAGACCACTCATGTGCCATTGTGATGCGCACTTCTTAATCATATCAGACATGTCAGCACATTGTTTCTGTGTAGCTTAGCGTAATCCAAATCACATAGTTCAAACAGTATCTCATCCACTACTTAAGGCGGTCTTTTCATTGCCAAACCAATGAGGGAGAGAAAATACATCACTATGATGGATCTGCATCTTAAGGCACTTTTTTACTAGAAGCCTGTCACAAAAACACATCATTTGTTCCCAGTGTGAACACTAACACTACTGTACTTTTTGTCAGCTGCTTCTTTTGCCCTGTTTACATTTTTTTAATGGAATTTAGCAAGTTCACTGCCTCTAGACATTAGGCTGGATGGCTAACGGCCTCTTTACAAATAGGCACTGCATGTATGCAGTATTGTGCAGAGGTCTTTATTCCTCCTCATTGCCAAGGTGCCAGACTTTCTTGTATTTTTTAAAGTGGTCTTCAGTCCAGTCCTTGTACCAGACCATTTCCAGAGAAATTATTTTTCTTATTTTTTTAAAGCCACTAAATACTGACCTATAAGTAATTCGAGCATAAAGATGTCAAACATAACACAGTTTGACAGGTATAATATAGTATTTTTTTTTCAACAAAAAGGTAATTCCCAAAGAGCTATTAACCGAAAACTTGTCTTGGCATGATGTACAGCATGTCCTTAAAAATGAAACTGGACAAGTGGAGGACACTAGAAGAACTGGCAGGTCTGAAAAAGAGAAGGAACAGAATCTTAAAGTCAAGTCCTTCGGTTGGAACAAAATACAACAAAGAGCTGACAAAGGACCCTGAACTCAACATTAATGAAGTAGAATTGGATATCTTGACAGACATGCACAAAATACAGCCCACATCCAAAGAAGAGCTTCAAAAAGCCTGGAGAACTGTTTCTGAAGAATACTTAAAGAAATCACAAGAAAACTGCTAACAATAAAGGAGGAAATACAAAATAAATGATAACATGGGACTTTCAAGCTCATTAGAATTGCACAAACTCTGTTTTTGCCTTATACACTTTATTTCCATGTATGTTTTCCACATTTCAATTAATTGCTGCACATATTTCCAATTTTCTTAGCAAAATATGAAGAAATGAATGCTGGTTCAAGACTTTTGCACACTAGTGTACATTTCAAAAAAGAAAGGGAAGCAGGGAAAGTATTTCTGACACAATCAAAGCATTATTCAGCATTCACTTCAGATACACACCCATTTTATATGAAAATTTCTACTTACTGTTTTCCCTACTTTGTCACTAATATTTGCCTCATTATTGTCAAAAAAACTATTAAATTAAAAATTATACCGAAACCAAAGACAAGTAGCAGAGTGAAGTTTGTAAAAGCTGGCAAACTCCCAGTTTTCAAACAAAACCAAAGCCAATGCAGGCAGATGATAAAGGTTAAACAGTTGATAAGAGGCCATAAGCAGATTTAGGCAGATAGAAGTCGATGGAGATGGGAAATGTTGGGCAACACTGAGCTGGCTGAAGTTTGCTCTGGGACCGGATTATAACAGCTTGGTTTGTGGTGACTCATTGCTTCATTATCAAGTAATCTATGAGAATAAATACAGTGCTGTGCAAAAGTCTTGATCCACTGCTCACGTTTTTTACCCCCCATAAAAGGCTGATGGTGTACTGCTGTCGCCCCCTCTGAGCTGATGAGCAACATGGATACCTAAGTTTGTGAATGCGATAACTAATTATCAGATTGATAGCATAGGTGTATCAACTAATAATCTCAGATTAGTTTGAATGTCTATGGCATAGAATGACTCTCATCTGCTGTAGTTTTTCAGGTCTGACTTTATAACTGTCAGACTGTTTTATTTTTGGCAGTTTTCATCCATTCAACTAAATAAATGGGAACAAATTATGTTTTTGTGACAGGCAGCTAGTAACACAATACCTAAAAATACAGTTTAAAATTGTTTCTTTGCCAAGTTGTCTGTTATATGCAGACAAAACATTGGTTCATCCCATGAGTTAGGTGCCTTTTTTTATACTTAAATTATTCATAGATCAGTGTTAAGTTGCATACAAGAAAGGATTTCCGCATAAGCTTGAATGAAAATGTCCTTTTTTGTTTGTCTTTTATTTCCTTGCCTCACTCATTTTCTTGCACTTTCCTCCCGTCTCCTGCTATTTTTCTCCCAGGGTCTCGGCAGTCTCTCATTTCAGAGTTTCCACCAGAGGACGCTGTCTGCCTCCTCATCACAAACAGACCAGTTAACCTGTTATGCTGCTGCCATTGTCATTGCCATACTGGGAATCCCTCCTGTCCTCATCGGGGCTGTTGCTGCTTCCACAGGTGGGATTTCCTGACACTGTATGTAACGTGTAAAGTGCAGGTAACACATTTTCATCTTAAGGTTTCACAAAGCTGTTTTTTACACTGAGTATTTATGGTATATGTCCAGCTGAAGTCAGATGCTGATAATGACAAATACTGTCGATAAGTACATGCTATAGGGATCAAACTATAACACTATGAGTGATTGTGAAATGTTTTCACACACTCCTGTTTACTTTACTGCAGCATGTTGTTTAATGGAGCGTTTTGATTTGGTTTAATCCCATTCACACTAAAGGGAGATCAATTTAAACCTTAGCTGCATGCAAACACATGCTGCCACAGACCACCAAGATAAACAGGCCGAGCACACTTCCATAATGGAAATCGCACTGCAGAACACAGCACTGGTCTCCAGTCTTCCCAGAATCCAATCCAATAGTTTGTTAACAAGTGCAACATGTCAGACCTATACTTTATTAGGCAGCTGCTTTTAATATTGTGGTTCAAGAATGTATGTAATGTAGACAAGGCCACGCTAACTACATCATCACTACCACTACCAGAGTTGCTACTCAAGGAAAACCCACATAGTACCAGGTTCTTTTTTAAAGTTATGCTTTATACTACCTAATTACTTTAATATGTTACTTACTGCATTACTTTGCATTGTTAACTGGTGTGTAACATTGCATCTCAGGCCATGCTATGGAGTAATGTAAAACTTCAACTTACAGTCCCACACCAACACAACTGACTCACGAGATGTTTATTTGGGGGATTTAAGTCATTACCACAAAGCCGAAAGCAAAGCTGGCAGAAGCCAGCCTGAAGAGGACAGAAAATCGATTCTGCAGTAGAAATAGGTACAGATAGAAATGGAGGCAACAAAGGCTGACTGTGCATCTCTGCTTTTGTTTCCTGCCAGGCTCTGGCTGCTCAGCTGGGGTCAGCCTGCACTCAGCTTCATCATCACTCTGGGTTGTTCACTAGCTTTGTGTTTGCAAGCATCTGCACACACCTACATGCTAAAAAATGAAAAATAAAATAATATTCATGTCTCCTCCCCGCAAAAGTTATAGACCACTCCAATTTCCTCCTTCCTGCACACGAACTGAAATCAGCTGATTATAGAGTGAGTGCACAGAAAGAAAAAGACATATTCAGGGTTTTTTCATGCACCCATCATCAACATAATCATACACAAGTAACAACATAATTCTAAGTGATTACTAAACAGAGGAGAGTAACTCAATACCTTGCTCCATTACAGGAAATTGTAGTGTTATTACTAGTAACGGGTACATCTGAGATAGGCTGTAGAATATGTCAGATGTCATAAAATGAAAGTGCACATCCTGGACAGGTGGCCAGTCACAGATGTAGAGAGACATTTATGTTGTTTATATCCACAGTCAATCTTTGGACTGTGGGAGGAAGCTCGAGTACCCAGAGAGAACCCACAGAAAGGCCCCTTTTCGGGATTCATAAATATGCAAACTGCCTTTGGCTCTACATGTGATGTGATTTGGTGCTATATGAATAAAACTCAACTGAAAATTGTATTGAATTGCATTTAGCAGTGTAATAGAGCTTGAAAAAAGACTATCAGACAGGTAAAGTTCAACCAGACTGCTAGAATTTTAACAAAAAATAGGAAGAGAGAGCATATCACTTCTCAACTCCTTATACTGGCTTCAGTAAAATGCAGATTTAAATTTACCGTATTTTTCGGACCATAAGGCACGCAGGATTAT
>NW_005187476.1:1116695-1120206 GCF_000239375.1 Pundamilia nyererei | reverse complement strand
CCACCTGCTGGCCTCTGTGGAAGCTCCGCCATAGCCACCACCAAACAACTGACTTATTTTTACACATCGGCCAGCATCTGGCCAATCCACCACCTTTCATTGTTTATACCGTTACAACAACAACAACAACAACAAAAAAAACATGTGTCCATAAAAACGAAAAATCACCATCAGGCAAACCGGGCCAGTCCAGCTCTGGTCTTGCCATCAGTTAACCCTTTGCGTGCCAGCTGTGGCACGCATGCCCAGGGTTGCCGACCCCTGCAAGCAGCATTTTTACACATGCAAACACACATATCTGCTAATTTAGCTAAATAACACACTAGACAAATAGGTGAATTTCACCCACTACAATTACAGCAAACACTTCTTGGATGGGTTTTGCCACACAGCAGGTCACGTGATGAAAATTCTTCAAAAGGCATCAACGATACAGAGTCAACTAAACCCACTGGACACAGTGTCCGCACCCCTAAATCCCCAAATCTAGCAGGTGCACCACAATGACCGCTGACCTTTTTAGAGCTCCAGTTTCCATCAATGTTTCTAAAACCTCTTACCTAAAGATTTTTAAGCCAACCAGCTATGAGGTGAATCATGTCCATAAAAAGACTCGACTTGGATCAAAAAAATAAAATAAAACAAATATAAAGGCTAAGATACAAGATCACTTACTTTTAACATTGAACACTAACCCCATAACCCAGTCCAGAGCCTAGATTTAACAACAAGGACTTTCCCTCTTGAATTTAATCCTTTTAATTATTGTACTGTTGTATTATAATAATAGTTTTGAATAGTTTGTGTTGTGTGTGGCTGGTACAGCCTATTTATCAGTACAGTAGAGTGCTTTGTTCCTGCAAAAACTTTGTTGACTGCAATCACCGCTCTCGTGGTTTCTGATGTTTTGCGCTCACGCCTGTTTAAACATTTCCGTGTTAACATGAGCTTCCACCCATCAGCGTTTTGGTTTCGGACTGGGGGTAAAGTAGTTGTTTTCTGTAGCATCATGAATGAAAAAACGTTTTCTTATAGGAGGTTGAGATCATAGAAACTTGTAGTTTCTGCAGAAGAAAATGCCATCTCATGTCTCTCCATGTTAATCCAATAAAACCAATGAAACCATACGTGTCATATCCGAGACAGGTTCCTGTCTACGCCAGTTTGGGCAGCAGCTTCATGAATTTTGTGCCATACTTGGCACTGGAACACAAAACTTGTAATCAGTCCACATGGATGAGCTGAGCCTTACAACACAATACCTTTTACTTCACCAGAAATGACCAGCAGAAGAATAACAGCAATGCACCTACCTGACTGTGTGCTGCATTTATTTTAATAGCACCAAGCTAAATGGGCACATTAAGAATTGTAATTTTAAGCTGGACCTGTGTTAGGCAACATAACTGAGTCACACACAAGCATGTTTACGCATTTACTCACAATTCACATTTCTCTTCTGCTTATTCCAAAGGCCAGACTGGATTGCAGATATGCCGTTCAGTGTTTGGTTTAATCATATACAAATCATTTCAAGGCCAATAACAATAACAAGTGATTATCTTTTTACTGAAGACAACATAACTGATAATAATAATAGTGTTAATAATAGCATCCTATGAAGTTGATCTGGTACAAAAAAAACAACTTAGGTATCATCTGGGTTACTGAATATCTTAAGAAAAGCTTTCTAATTTTCTGAAATATTACCTTTCAAAACCACTTGGTATCAGCATGTGTATCAAAGTCTGCATGACAAGTGTTTCCTCTACCTCGCCACTTTTTTTCATATCTATGTGTGGTAACACCATGGCACACTTTTTCTTTTAATTTATTCAAGTGCTCACACTCCCTGGCTTTCATAGTGCAGCAGATTGTCTATTTCTGAATAAACATAATGTGACATAAAAGAGAAAAGTCTCTCATGCGACAGAGACATCATGGAAAAACACTGAGCCAGCACTCTTGTGAGGTAGCAGAGAGAGCCAGCTAGTACGTTGTGTGTGCACTGCTCACAGAGATGTTGGTGCAAACAGGCGGTATAATAAAGCATGTATAACAAAAGCAAGTTGTTGGATGGAAGGAAGTGTTTTTGCTTTTACCTTTGAGCAGAGCGTGCACAAAATGCCACGGGTTACAGTGAAGACACTGATGACTGTATGAATAAAGGCTTATCACATCTCCATCACTGAAAACCAGGCCTGCCCTGCATCTGCACATAGAAACAGGTTTCAAATACAGAGCTTTTTGCCCTTGCCATCAAAATGTCCGGTAGCTTGCAACCTCTAAATGAACTAAAATGTATAAAAACAGGACTCTACTGCTGAGTGTGCGTGTGATGTCAAGTTGAGGTTAATGCATTTCAATGATATTACAGCCTTTTCAAAGCACACGCTGTTGATTGGCACCAAAACAACATTTTACGAGCAGTATGTGGGTGTGTCACCATCACTGAAGTGAAACGCTGCCGGCATGGTACACCTTGTAAGCACACAGGAGCATTCTGATCATGTTGTGCGATTTGAGCTGCACATATTTTGTATCCGAACAGTGTTCCTCAAATAAAGCAAAGTTTTTAATATCGCTTGTTTTACCCCATCTCTTTTTACCACCATGCAGCTGAGTCACTACATGTATAACCAGAAAGGAGACTTTGGTTGTTAGTCTTTGCAAAGTCCACTCAATCCTTCTATATCCAGGGAAGAATGATGCATAAAATTAACACTGACAAAGGCAGGATTTACATTTTAGAGGCAAACGTTCAGTGTCGCAATGAAATCATAATGATTTTACTGTTAAGTTGTGTCTTAGGTGGTGCTACAACTCAGCGCTGTCTTAAATTATTCTTTTTCTCATCTCAATGAAAATGCAAATACTGTCAATTAACAGTAGGTGGGATCGCTCTGTTTCTTCAACCAGCCTCATGTTCACCTCCTGCTTGTTTTTTCACTCTTTTCTTTTGTGCACACATACGGGCAACTTCCTTCTGTTTCTGCTCTTTTTCTTCTGTAAATTTCCACCAGCACCACTATAGGAAATCATCTCAAAAGCAGCCTAGTTGTAGTTTTTGCAAATGGTTATAATCTACAACTCAAAGCTCTGACTTAGATATAAACACTGTTAGACTTTAATCCTTAAAGTTTAATTAAGACTTAACAATTAAGTCTTAATTAATTTTAAACTCCTATATTATATATATGGCAGTTGTATGCAGTTTATGTGATTCCGTGTGCGTTAATGAGACTGTAAGTGTTATAACCTTTGACAGGTTAACTGGTATGATAATAGTTAAAGCTGTTTGTGTATGTTTAAGCTAAAGTTATGCCTCAGTACACTGCTACCTTGTTAGTAGATTTATTTAATTAATTAGCACTAAGTTAATACCAGTGGCCAGAATCTCCCCCAATGACTATATCCCGCGGTTAAAGGATTTTTCTGTTGTTTATTGTTTGGTTTAGCTGTTGTTAGCTTGCCACATGCTTGCCTTAGTACTAGCAACTGGGAAGATATG
>NW_005187476.1:1112177-1116277 GCF_000239375.1 Pundamilia nyererei | reverse complement strand
AAAATGTAATAATTAAATTACATTTAATTATTAGTAATTCATTTTAACCTTTGCTCTCTTCCAAAGTGTGTCTTTTGTCCTGTCTTCCTCCCCTCTTCCCCAACCAATCATGGGAGATGGGCACCCCTTCATAAGCCTAGTTCGGTCAGAGGTTTCTTCCTGTTAAAGGGAGTTTTTCCTTCCCACTGCCACCAAATGTTTTCTTATAGGGGGTCATCTGATTTTTGAGGTTTTCTCTGTATTCTAGAGTCTTAACCCTACAATATAAGGTGCCTTGAGACAACAGGGGATATAGCAGGGTGTGGTTTTGGGCGAGTTTGTTTTACATTATGAGTAGTGTCACTCAGGTTGAGGTTTCCCATTGATATTTCACTAATAAATGGATGCAGTCACTTTTATTTACAATATAAATAGCCCGACAAATGAGATTGCTCAAGAGCACCTGAGCAAATCTGATCCATAGATGTCTCGTGCCACCATCTCACACAATAAGTGTCAGGGGGCTAGGTCTGTGACCCAGCATTTTGAGTTTATTCAGCATTGTTGATTGTCAAAATAATGTTAAATTTGTGTGTTATTCTTAAGTTAAGGGTGTAGTTGAGTTATTTTTTATTACTTATGAGATAATGTTAAGTTCTAATATTATTATTATTAGTTTGTCTTGGTGGAGTTTTTAGTCTGGTTTGTTTCTTCTTTTCCTCCTTGTCTATGTAGGTTCTCCTCGTGTTATGTCTCCCCAGTATAGCATGTGTGTCATGTCTGTGTTCCATGTTGTTGTGTTGTCAAGTCTACCTCCCATTATGTGTCCTGTTTCATTTGGAAGAGTCTCGTGTTCCATGTTCAGTGTGTTTAATTTTGCTTCCCCTGTGCCAGTTTAGGTTTTAGTTTAGATCGCCTTGCCTTTGTCTTGGTGCATTCTCAATCATCCAGGTAAGTAAATCTCCAAAAGTTGATTCTACGCTACGTCCAGATGAACAGAATCAACCTTTGGAGATTGCCTTGTTTTCTGTTTTGGATATCAGACTAAATAAAAGTCTTGCCTGTTGTTATACCTCATTCCCTCTCCCATGTCTGCGTTTGGGTCCACAACGCAAACACACCGGCCCACCTGGCCGCGACTATAAGACTGCCCCCAGAGGGAAACCTACAGATGGTTTCAATGTTGTGGGTGATTGTTGAAGTTGGACTGTTGAGTTTTGAGTGCTAAAGTAAGCCTAGGTCGAAACAAGAATTCTGAGATCTCAGTGAATTTTCTAGTCAAATTAACTTTAGTTTTACAGGGTTTATGTCTCTCTGTTTACTTCGGTATATTTCTAGTTTTATACACTTAGACGTTAGACTTGGACTGGTTTCCTGTTCCTGTTTATTTGAATGCCTTCATTATTTGTGGTCATGATGTTTGGCCCACTTTTTCCTACCTCTGTTGCCTGGTTACCAGGAGCTACTATGCTAGCCTTGTGCAGTGCATTACATATAATTACACGGGCTATGTGTGGTCAGTTGGTACTGGTTGTACTTTTTTTATTTATTTTCGAACCTTACTTAAAGCCGACTCTCTTCACTGACTTTAACAACAGTATCTAACAGAGGCTACCACCCTGTCCAGCAATTCACCACCCTGTAGTGAATTGCTGGACAACTAACCATATTTTGTGTAGCCAGAGGAAGTCTGCAAGAAAGGCAAAAAGCGAGCTGTGATTCAGTTATACTAAGATCTGTATGCATCTTAAGAGGAAATTACTTTTTGAGCAACATTTACTGTAGTTTCTGCTCTATAATGATTTTAAAGAGAAGTATATTTATAACATGTAAAACTTCCACTGAAGATAGCTAGTGAGGGGAAACTAGTGAAGATAAGGCAGACAATTTGACAGGAGTTACTCATATAATATATGTCATTTCAAGTATATTTTATTCTTACTTCATTCCCTTGCAGTGTGGGTCGAATCCAGTGAATTCTAGTTTTTGCACATTTTAGATGATGTTGGAACAATCTCTATATCTGTGCAAATATGCAGAATCTGCATACTTGGGACAAGGTTGCTGAAGTTTTCTGTTTTTTGATTTCCTGAAGACGGTTTTAGCTTTTATTTTTTTATATAAATGCATTTCTAAAAAGTGAAAGGTGAACAGAATCCAGTAGTTAAGGCTTTGCCTCTCCTGATTGATGGAGCAAATGACCATGTCTACAAAATGAACCATAATATTTGATAAACAGTGTTGGGAAGGTTACTTTTAATATAATACTACAGATTACAGAATACATGCCCCAAAATAAACGAACACTCTCTATTTCCTGCTTGCAGCTTACATTTCAAAGTTTCAAGGTTTGAGGAGTGCTAGCAGGGAATTGGTTTGGGAATTTTTTTGATAGTAACCAGGGGGTGCCAGGAGGTCACTGTCAGATCTCAAGGCCTGTATAAGCAGGACCTGAAGTGGATGTTTGCACATTTCTTCCCTTTCTTTAAGAAAAACAAATGTTTACAACTGCTAGTAGAGTCAATAACTCTCAAAGCAGAGGTAGGTCTATCATTGTGAAAGTCTACAGTCAAGAGACAACTTTTCATATGGAAATACTGGGGTTTACAATAAGATGCAAATCACTGGTTATGCTCAAGAACAGTAAGGCTAGATTAGTCTTTCCCAGAAAACATCTAAGAGAGCCGGCACAGTTCTGGGGAAAAAACCTGTGGACGATGAAAGAAAGATTAACTTGCATCAGAATGAAGGGCAGAGAAAAGTATAGAGAAGGAGAAGAAGAGATGATCCCCATCAAACATGGTGGAGACAGTGTTGTGCATGGGCATCTATGACTGCCAGTGGAAGTGGGCCACCAGTATTTATTGGTGATGAAACTTCTGATAGAAGTAGCAGGATGAATTCTGAAGTGTACAGGGCTTTAGGCTCTGCTAGGATTCAGCCACAACTGTTTGGATGGCACGTTACCTGTCACGTCAATTACATACAGTGTCTGTAATTCTTAAAAAGATACTGCAACACAAAGCCCTTGGGATTAAACCCACATTTGTTTGATTTACAGTACACTGTGTGCAGAGGCAAAACTATAAAAAGATCTGTCCAAAAGTGTACGGACCCAACTGTACATTTAATCCCAGTATGAAGGATGATAGTGGGAGAGTGTAGTCTTAATCAGCAGAAAGCGAAATAAGTAAACGAGACGCTCATGTGTGTCCAACTTCCTCAGCTGGGAAATTTGAACTCACACTAAAGAATAAACCACAATGTGAAGCAAGAGTTCAAGCATTACTGAAACTGTTGGGGAGGAGGCATACCTTGTGATTTTTCTTATGTGCATGTTTGCTTTCACACTTACAGCATAAATAAATTTAAAGAATAGAATAGAATTAGAATAGAATTCAACTTTATTGTCATTGCACATGCACAGGTACAGGGCAACAAAATGCAGTTTGCATCCATCCAGAAGTGCTTTAGTGATATAGATATATTACAATAAATATTAGCAATAATATAGATATGTAGGAATGTTATAATGTACACGGTATGAAGTATGTTGTGAATATTCTATGACTATAGGTATGTACAGGCTGTAGTGAGTTACATTACTTATATTTGTCCATTTTAACTGTTGTTTTTGTACATTGAGGCTATTTACTCCACATACTCTGGAGCATTTCTAACCACAGGAATCACTTATTTTATTACATGTTTGTACTAGTGCTGCTGCTTAGTGCAGTCTTTCCCCCCACACTTAATCAAAAACGCATACAGCAGCAACCCAACAAGAAAAAGAGCTAACAGGCCCCCAAAAATCCCAATATCCTTGCGTAACTTCTCATACAATCTGTTGTTTGTTTTGGCAATAAATTTTATATTGGTTTAAAACATCTTCTGTGGCCTGACACATCTCATAAATCTGTTTTGATAGGCTATTCCTTACATGTTAACCAAACTGACAGACAAGGATCAGCTCCATTACAGCTGTCAAATCACAGACACAACCTCCTGCTTTGCTTTGCTTTTCAGTTTAGTTCATTTCAGTTCAGCAGGGCTTGATGGGTATAAAACCTTTACGAAAAGAAGAGAAGGATGACAACGCAGTGTCTCCAGTTATCAGGGCA
>NW_005187476.1:1109226-1110195 GCF_000239375.1 Pundamilia nyererei | reverse complement strand
CGCCGGCAGCCAGCTGCGCCTGAGTGACCGAGCCCCAGGCCGAGAGGCCGGGGGCACCCCACCTCCTAATAAGATAATTATTAAGATAATAAGCAATAATTGTATACATCAAGTACAGATCATATGCAAGTATGTGTGTTTCTGCTGTTTATAGCTAGCATCTCTTTTCGAGAGAAGAAAATGCACTACAAGTATTTAAATAAAGAGAGCTGACTCACCTTCACCAACCGTACCCATCCAAAGTAGAATCACTGTGGCGATCGCTTTAAAGCACTGGTTTTCATCTTTGCTTAGTGCTGCTGGCTTTGTGTTCATACCTGAATACTAAGAGAAAGATTGAATGTGTGTCCTCATTAGAATAGGGATTTGTGTTGGTATGTGGAACTGTGGCCTATAGGTTTATATTGTTAAATAGTAATTATGAGACAGTGCCTTTCAGGTCATTTCACAGAAAAACACAAAAGCAATATAAAGAGTAGTGTAAAGAATCACTCTTTCCTGGAAGTAATTAAGTAATGTACCCCATTACTTTTAAGAAAAGTGTTCTGTGTCAACGCAGATCACAGCAAATAACAAATAAATACCAATAACAAATAAACAGCATAAAATTAAAAAGGGTTCAGTATGATAACCATCAGCATGTTTACTTTTGAAAGTAAACATGCTGATGTAATCCTGTTACTATGGCGTCACATCAGCACGACATCCTGGTTAGAAATTGAGATCTAAATGTTAAAAGTGCAATATTTTGCACAACTTTATGTCATATAAACGGTCTGCAACACTGAAGTTAGTCAGTATAATAAAGATTAGGATATATTATGTAAAGATGAGCTTTGAAGAGGCAACATTTGTCACATGTTGTTCTGGTTTTGCATTACTCATAAACAATCAACTTCCAGGCAAACACATGTTAAACCTGACCAAAAAAAGACGGAGAGCTGTTTACCACAGCACAGGGAACATCCA
>NW_005187476.1:1105954-1107444 GCF_000239375.1 Pundamilia nyererei | reverse complement strand
ACAAAAGCTAAACCTAAATGAATAAATATAACCAGAGGCCACTCATTTAAATAGAGGTAATGGTTAAGATGTTAAATTGCCCTCTAAATAGTTGTTACAATATATAAGACTTAGTATCTTGGAGCTTTGATCTTTATTATGTACGGCATGATCCTTTATTTATATCTGAATGCCTGAGTTATATGTTATAATTGTATCTGTGATATTTTTTACTTTATACTTTCATCATATTTCCTTTTGAGTTTTAACTTGTGGCTTGATCACATATTTATCACCTAATTTGCAAAACCGTCTGAAGCTGTAGCTCTGTGTTGCATTGTGCACATACTTTGCCTCCTGTTACAACATAGATGAAATGTGATGTAGTCTTCCTGCAGTGCACAAATAAGTGTCTGTTACACTGTTTCTATAGAACAAGACTGGGCATGCAGCCTTGTTCTCAATCTTTAAATGACTGACTGCTGAACACAGATAGGCATCTTGAGGAGCGGGGACGTGGGAGGAGGAGCTCCCCAATCACCTTTTTGCTCATCCTTGTGCTTCTTGCTCTTTTTCTGACACAAATCTGTCTGGATGTCATCAGAGGCTCATCAAACCATTCCTGACTTTTCTTTTTATTTTCATTTGTGTTGCTGTCCTTCGTCTTCCTTCTGAAACGTTACTGTTCTCCAAGTTTAAGGACCTACAGAGTGGTTACAAGGGAGGGTAAACACATACACATGCAGACTGCCTAAAAACCACCAGATAGTTCCTGCTTTGGAAATTGGCCTATTGCTTCTGCCCAGCATTTCCTTCAGTGTGGAAAGCAAGGAAGACAGACAGCCACAAAAGAAACCTGAACGAGCATTTAGTGCAACAAGTGTGGGAGATCTGAAGAGGACAATATTTAAGTAAAAACATGAGGAAAAGGGTTTAGAGACATAGTTTGTCCAAGGAGGAGACATAAAGCCCTTTGGGATTGCATCAGGAGTGGCATCCAAAGTAAAATTCAACCTTTTTTAAGGTGACATTCAGACAAGGCTCACTCTTACGTTAATGGTCCTCAAGACTTCAATCATACCCACAGTGCTGATGGAAAAAATCGACAGTACTCAATAATGTGTACTATGCCCAAGACTTGATAAAGCGTAAAAAGTATAAAGTTTTCTTATCATCATGGAGACAGTTTATTATTAGTGATTAATGAAGTTAGTGCTGCATGTGTAAATAAAGGCAACACTTACTTTAAATAAGTTCAATGATGGATTTTGCTGCTATGCTTTGCTATGATGTTGTAAATGTGTAATAAATTCCTACATGCAACAAGCTAACTTTTCCACGGCTTACCAGTATTGCTGTTGGGTCTTTACCATGTAAAGCTCTATCTTTGACATGTCTGTAAGGGGTGTGAAATTGGAGAGCAACATGAATGAGTTCAAGGTCAACATGTACATGAAAGGTGCTTGGTGATAGGGAGAAGGCTGTGTGTGTGCCTCTGGCAAGTAAAGGCA
>NW_005187476.1:1090821-1095331 GCF_000239375.1 Pundamilia nyererei | reverse complement strand
TTAATAAGCCATAATGAGCATCTGGATGTGGCGGTGCCAACCCACACCCAAAACCATCCTCATGTGGGCCAAAGCTAAGGAGGGGTCTGCTCTGCCCCTAGATTCTGAGCACTACTAATTGGCTGCAGACAGAACCAGGGGGCCAAGTCGCCAATCAGGTAGCACTAGCGGCAGCTTCCCTCTCCTGTGTGTTGTGCCTAACCCCTCCCACCCCGTGAGCTTTAAAATCAGGGGAAGTCTGGCTGCTGATTCTAGACTTCCATCCTTCTGCGGTGGCCCTAGCCTCTCTTTGAACATCATCTCTGACTCACCTCTTTCTTCTCAGCTTCTTTTTTTCAGATAGATTTTTCATTTAAAAGAACTTTCGTTACATTTTCTGGTAGTCTCTCATTCCCTCAGCACTGTGGACTAGTGTCATCCTGGACTGAGTTTAACACCTGGTCTGTGAGAAACGCCTCTGTCCCCTCTTCATCACTATAACTGAGTCGTACTGTGCACTTCAGGTATGTATTCAGTCACTGAATATGCTAGCATGTGTATTTGTTTTTCTTTGTTGCCACCTTGTGTTACTTTCTGAAGACTTTTTGACATCCCCTAAAATTCCACATGTTATTGTGTCCGTTTCCAGTCCGCGTGCAGACTTTTTGTAAAGTTGTTCAAACTCAGTCAAGTTGGGACACACTTAGTGGAGTGCATGCCGGTGCCTAGAAATAACACCGAGGACCTCCGCTGCAGAGCCAAATTGGCTCTCTGGTTTGTTTTGTGTGACTGATGAAGCATATCTCAAAGCTGCAATTTTCTAGTGTGTTTGATCGCGAAATAGAGAAGTGGCAGAAACTGGAACGATGCTGGGTTCTAGTGTAGTGTCAGAGTGTGATGACTTTGAATTAATTTTTAATGCTGATGTGGTGTTTCATAGAAGAAAGTGTTATGGGGATTTATACTGTAATAACGATGTGTGTGGGCTGCTTTAATAGGCAGTCCGCATTACGTGCAATTTTACTTATTTGGTCTTCCCTGTCTTCTCTTCCTCTAAGCCTTTAATCATCCAAGTTGTTCCTAATTAGCTCAGTCAAAGTTGTCCTCGCTGGATCGACTCTTGAGCCTCATGCCACGTCTGTGTTCTGATATTACTTTGCAGCTGCATTCTACGCGCTGTATCCGCTTTTAAGATAAATAATTTTGCGCCGGTAATATCCATAAGCACTCTCTCGCTCAGCATCACACAGTCACACGGGGGTGGGGACGTAGGAGCGAAAGGCTGCAAACCCAGAGCGCGCTGGAGAGCCAGTGTGACGGAAAAGTACTGAGAGGCTGACAAATTAGATGCGTGTATTGGTGTCTGCGATGGGGGCGGAAGGCGGAGGCATGCGAAAAATGCCACTGTGACAGGCGTCTGCACATGAGAATGTAAAACAATGTTGGACCAAAAAAATCCCCAAACAAAACATAAAAACAGAAAGAAAAAAAGGCAGCAACAGGTCTGCTCTGTGTCAGCTGAACCCGCTGCATTTAGCTCACGGCAAAGCGCTGATGTATCGTGAGATGCCCGACCTGCAGTAAATCTGCTGTGAGTGTTAAATGTTTGTTGTTGTTGTTTTCTGCTGTGTGACAACTAAATTTAAAAAGTTGTGTCATTTTAATTTAGTTGAAATAAGACATAAAATAACGTTGAACGGAAATTTGTGTTTTTAAAACGCAACAGGTTTTTCAGGTTTGGTTGCTGTTTGCTTGGAAAAATGAGTGTCGACATATCAAACGGCTGTTCAGCAGCACAGCAGTTCATCTGTTTAACGCTTCTTTCTGTATTTCTGTAAGCTGACACTAATCAAATGGGAATTTTTGGTGACTTGTAAGTGGATTTCTTTTCTGCTTTTGGTTTGCACCATAAAGAAGAGAAAACACGACTACAAAGTATATCCAACTTTGAAGATGTGATTGTGTTGTATGTAAACTAATAACAGATTAATGTGTGTATAGATACACTGCACTGACAGCTACAGGCCCTAATAATAATAATAATAATAATAATAATAATAATAATAATACATTTTATTTATAGGCGCCTTTCAGGCCCTCAAGGTCACCTTACAGTAACACTCATGTCTGCGTTGTATTCACACTTAGACCAGGTAGCAACAGTAATGAGTTACCAGTGATGAGTCGGCAGCCTGCTGACGTTACATTTATAGCAGAAGGGCTCGATGCCGATATAAAATGATGAATGCCGTTCATTGTGTGAAAAGGGTCATTAGAGTGGTTTCTCAATGAGGCATGAAAGTAATAGGCTTCTCTATAGATCTTGCCTTGAAAGTATTCAAGCCAATAATAAATGAATGTTTAGCCTATGTAATACGATAATAGTGACAGAGAGACCAGTTTGCAGTCTGAAGGGTTTAATATTTAATTTTTATTTTTTTAAGTTCATCCATCCATTCTCTTCCACTTATCCTTTTCAGGGTGGCAGGGAGCGAGAGGCAGGGTGCACCCTGGACAGATCACCAGTCTGTCACATTAAAAAAAACAACCATTCACACTCATGGGCAATTTAGTCCCCACTATGGGAGGAAACAGTAGTACCCGGAGAGAACCCACACAAACACGAGGAGAACATACAAAGTCCACACAGAAAGTCCCTGGCCTGATGGTGGAATTGAACTCAGGACCTTCTGGCTGTGGGGCAACAATGCTAATCCCCCCCTTTGTAGTCATACATATGAATTAGTTTAGCTTTAACAGCAAAGGCCAGTTTTTGCCTTGTATGGCTTTTAGCTCTATATATAGCAAACATCTGATGATAAAAGTTGATTATAGGTTGCTTTGGCGAGAGGACTCTCAAAATCTTAGTATAAATAAACTGTTACTTACAGCTGCCTAATAAATTTATTCTCATATCAAGACATCTTTTTTGAAACACACAGTTTTAACATTAAGTGTCATTTGTGTACCAAGAAAGGTCACACGCAACTTCACAAATATCAGATGGAAATCCTGTTGGCAGACCATTTGTTTAGCAAAAGGTTTCTTCATCTCAGGCCTCTAGCATGTTCTAACATGTTCCTCTAGTACTTTTCCTATAGTAATAATTTCCTGGTTCTAGTAATCGTTGGAGGTGGTACCGCTTTTTTTTTTTCTTTATCTGCACCAGAGGATCTAAGGACCAATGTGGTTCCTAAAAGTTTTAGAGGTTTTTACTTTAGAGTACCTACTCTGCAGAAGATAAAGTCCAGGCTTTCGTGAGCTTGGACTTCAGTGCAAGGAAATGCAACAATTCCCTACAGCTTGTTTGAAGGGAATTGCTGTGGTTGGAATAGTTTTGCATTTCCAACTATTAGACAGCTATCACTTCACTCCAGAGCTCCTGGAAGATGTACAAATAGGAATAAGTAGTCCCTCTTTGCACCAAAAGTGGCGCATTGCACTTAAACCATGCTCCAAGTCCACTGCTTAAGCAAAGCGGACTGGGAACACATGTCAAGTTAATGTGAAGTTAAATTAAGCCAGCAAATGAATTGCAGACCAACAGTATCTATTGGTCCATGTATGGATACAGACCCTAAACATGCAAGTAGCATCCGACATATGGGCAGTGGATGCTGCTCAGCAGCTATTATTAGAGCTTTAGTTACATATTATGACAGCAAAATGAAAGAAATGCATGTGACTGTGTGCTGCGTAAGCTGACCTGTCAGGAGTTATTAAAAGAAAGCCAGCTGGTTTTTTGTTGCCTCTTACTTAACAGAGTTTAGTTGCCTGGTTGGGAGTTGCCTACAGCACACATATCTTGGCATCCTTTCAGTTGGACATCATTTTAGTGTGATCCAGGATCAAATACGAGCTAAAGTCAGCTGGTGTTGTGTCCATGCTTTCAACAGTGAACAAAAAAAGGAAACAGAGTGAATGATGTCAATGTGAAAAGTGTAAATATGTGAAATAATGAATTTTTGCTTTTGCATTTGGACCAGAGAGGTCTGTAACATGAGAGTGGCCGGTCTTGCTAAGAAAAGGCAGACGATCCACGTCACTGGCCAAGTCCGTAGGGGCACGATATTCAGAGGGCAACGAAAGTCTGTGTAGTAAGCAAGGCAGACATACTGGGATGCTTTTCAACTCTAAAGTAGGTCAGTAAACATATATTCGGAAAGAGGGACTCCAAACCTCTAACCGGTCTGTGAAATGTCTTGCGTGCTCTGATTGAGAGGAAAAGAGCCGGTTGAGAAAATAGTCTGGTCAGTTAAAATTGGCTTTTTAAGGAAAAGGATTAACTAGTATAAATCTTCCCAAATTCCATTTCACCCAATATGAAAACAGTCATATAAAACCCCATACACATACATGTCCAAGGACAGAGTTCTAAGCAAATTGAGATGCTGCTCAGTACCTACAAACAAACTTCACTAGTTATGGTGCAGATGTTTTAGGTTTATTGCATGCTGAATGTTAGTCATACAATATGAGGGGCCGTACAAGCCAAACTTCATTCTTTCACTCTCACACACATACATTCTTC
>NW_005187476.1:1084912-1088606 GCF_000239375.1 Pundamilia nyererei | reverse complement strand
TTTGTATTTTACAATTAAAAGACCTGCAAGCAGCATCTGCATGTTTCCTTTTGAAGCAGTTGGCGACTCAGTTTTTCACCAGCCTCTGATGTCTCTCTACAGGACACAAAAGTAGTTCAAGATGGCTCTCAATATACCAGGCCTGGTGGTGATGGCGCTGTTTTACCTGCTCATCTTGGGCACGGGCATCTGGGCATCCTTGCGTTCCAAAAAGGAGGAGAAAAAATGCACAGGAGACGGCATGGAGATAACTCTACTGGCTGGACGCAATATCAACTTACTAGTTGGTATCTTCACACTTACTGGTAAGGCAGTCAGATGGTGTGAATATATATACACTAATATATATACACTGAGTCTTTTGTATAGTGCACTAAATTTTGATCTTTGAAAGTGGTACATGAATAAGACAAGTGAGTTGTTTTTCTTCGTCCGCAGCTACATGGGTTGGTGGAGGCTTCATCCTGGGTATAGCTGAGGCAACATACAACCCAACACTAGGCGCAGTTTGGGCACTGATGCCTGTGCCCTATGTCCTGACCTTCTTCTTAGGTGAGTGGAACCCACTTATGAAACAAGAACAAAGAGAGCCACAGCAGGACGTGTGCAATGCAAGTACAAAGCACTCAAAGCATGCTCTGGGTCGATTAGAATAGAAGCGTGTCCGTTTGGTCATGCAGGTATTTTTTACATGATTTTAGTTCAGGCTTCATTTGATTGGATGCAACTGTGCGGGTCGGATTGGTGCTTGTTATCCTCACATTCCAGGGGTGGACTTTTAAATAGAAACAAAAAGTTGATGTCAGCTTTAATGAGCCTAACAACACAGCTTAGCCCCCTCCAGTGTTTGGAAGAAGAAAGTTTAACATTTGTATGCTTCATTTTACACCCAGGAGGAGCTAATGAAGGTCCTGTGGTACAATGACCTTTGGGTACGAGAGGTGCTATTGTTAGAGGAAGTCAGTCTAAACTGAAATCTATGAGAGAACTATGGAAATATGATAGAGATGTGAGCAGCTATAGGTTTAGTATTTTAACCATAATCACCTTAAGTTATCCACAGTGTGTAAAATGCATTAATAAAATGAGTGTCTGTCTGCAGCAGAAGTGTTACTGACCGCCGTCCGTGCAACTCCCTTTCCCGCAGACCCCGTTTGACTGCACCAATAAAAGTGTTGCTCGTGTTAAAAATAGTACTGTAGTAAATCAGTTTAGTATTTTAACTGGAGGCAACAGGTGCAAACAGATGAGTATACCCCTAAGCTTGGGTTGCCTTCTTGTGAATTCACCAAATTGACAAACTCAGCAGGGCATCCGGCATCCATACACATTTGTGACATGTTCAGTCATCGGCACTCGGGCACCTCTTTCACAATAGCCCTCAGATCGTGAGAGTAATGTGAACTGGAGCCTCTTATCAGGAAATACAACATGCCTCATTGTTGGCCTTATGGCCCCATGGGTTTGTCTGAAGGTGTTTATTATGCTATCTGGGGGGAGAACTTGTTTTTTTCTATTGTTCAAAAGCGTTCATTCTTTCACTCGGCCACTAAATCGCTTCCTTTCTCTCTCGTTAATGAAAGATATATGTAAATGATGTATCCTAAACTTGACAACATTTTCAAGGAGGTAATCAGATGTGTTGCTAAATCCCTTTCCTCCTCCTGCAGGTGGCTTTTTCTTTGCCAAGCCAATGAGAGAGAACAAGTATGTGACAATGATGGATCCTTTCCAAAAGAAGTATGGGAATGTCCTTGCAAGTGCACTGATCTTTCCTGCACTGGTTGCAGACGTGCTGTGGGTGGCACGCACACTTGTCAGCCTGGGTAAGTTACTTCACACTTTATAAAAGGTCTGGCAACATAACGTGTACGCACATAATTGTGCAACCAATAGAGTATATGGTAAAAAAAAGAAAAAACAGCAGGATACTGATAGTGGATGCTTTTTTGGCAAACAGCTTGAATGCTGTAAATAATTCAGAGGAAGGAAGCAGGTGAAGAAAACAATGCTATAAGAAAACTGCAAACAAAAGTTGTCAGTCAAGAGCCAACTTTGTAAACAGTCGCTGGCTTGTAACTTCTTCACCAGCTGTTAACGTAGCTTAAAGAAGTTTAAAGAATGGGTGAAAAACACAAAAAACACACAAAAAATAGAATTATAAGGTACACTACTTTGGGTAGAGTAATCTTATCACTTTGTCCTGCTCTTGGTTCGATTTTGAGGTTCGCAATTGTTTTAAAGTTAACAGAAGACGATACGTTAGCATCTCAAAAAAACAAGTTGATAAGCTTTGCATTTTTAAAACAACTATTCCTTTTTTAGAAGGACCAGCTATTTATACCCTGCAAGATCTGAACAGAGCATTTCTCAGTTTATTTATGCTACTTTAGCACCAGCATGCATGCTAGTTATAATCTAGTTAGCTATACAACTCAGTTTAAAGTCAGACTAATTCGTTTAGCTTGAATAATTAGCTACAACAGGTATCTGCTAGCAACATTTGTAAACATCCTGATTGCTGGCTGTAAATAAAGCCTTGTCTAAAATGAAGGATTAATAGCCTAAAAAATGTAAACACCAGTGTTGCTAATAGTCTGTGTCAAAAAGACGAAAAAAACGAAACGATGTAGAGCGAACCAAGTACGCTGCTCTCGTGCACGGCTGTGAGGTCATCCTAGCGGCTCTGCAAAGACAAATGTTGTCCCTTATTATAGGCACAATGAGGATGAGTGACTAAAAATAATTGCAGCTCTGGGTTATTGTTGTTGCATAGTGTTCACCTGACTTATTTGAAGATTAATGTGGATCTTTGTATTATCACTCATGTTTAGGTAACAATTCTATTTCTATCAGTCATATGATCTAAAATCTCACCACTCCTGCTCGTAGGGTCTCTTTGTTTGTTTGTTTGTTTTTAAAGAGTAAAAGTTCACATACAAGGTTTGATGATGGATTGAATTTACTTTGAAATGTTCGTAAAGTAATGGGAATGGTGTGACTTATTTAACCTGCTTGTTTGGTAACATTGTTAACACTGTTTTGATGGTGTCGTGTGTGTGTGTGGTACGTGCTGAGATGGTGAACGCAAGTGTGTATGTGCATGGGTGTTTGCGAAGAGGCAAAAGTGTGTGCGTGTTTGCGCGCCTTTGTGTGTGTATAATGTTTTCCTTTGTGTTTTTTAATGTTGTTTTCTTTTCCAGTGTTATTTGAAAAGGGGGTTAGACATCGAGCAGCCTTTTGATTGTGAAAGGTGATCAATTATTCCAATCAGATTGCTGTTTCATTAGAGACATTTTCCAAAGTTTGTGCCAGTTGTGACTAACGGGTAAATGTTACATGCTGAATTAAGGTTTAATGCCTGTGTGTAGTTTAAAGATTTAAAGAGAAGCAGTGAAATCTAATGAGATTTGTTTGAGTCACTTTAAGCTGTGCCAGTGCTCCATAAAAGGACTGGTGGGGAGGCGGGAATGCTCCTGGGACTCTTTTTTTTTTTTTCAAACCTACAAACTGATATAGAATCAGGGGACACCCCTCCTTAACATGTCAGTGTAACAACGTCCACCAGTGTTTTTTTGGAAATGTTATGCAAACCTCCCTGATGTGCACGCATCACATGCGCACACACAAACACCTGATACTCCAGAGAGTGCTTGACCCACCAGGGCGATGTTGCTGAGTGACTGTATGTGTG
>NW_005187476.1:1079325-1084379 GCF_000239375.1 Pundamilia nyererei | reverse complement strand
AAAACGTTAAATGAAGCCTAAGTGCAAAATAAAATGAACACCTGTATAACAAACCTTCCTTTGCAGGGCCACAAGGTCTTAGATAGTTGACACCTAGTCCAGTCGTTTACATTTTCCAATAAGAACCTGATGAAGTCAGAGAAATGGATCATATTACAATAAAATACACAAACAGGGTTAAAGGTCAATCTAAAGCGTTCATGTCTCAGTTCATAATGATGCAAAGCTAGTGGGGAAGTTGAGAAGGGGTGGTAAAGAAGGGGTGGTCAGGTAGCTGTAATGTGGGTGGGGTGAAAGGTCAGTGGGGTGGATGGTGCCGATCTGACACTTCTCTGTTTAAGGGCATTGTTGTGGTGTGGCTGCAGGCTGCGGCTGGGGGGACCCTGGCAATGTGGCAGAAGAGACGGTGAAGGTAGTGATGTTTTTGCTTGTCTTGTTTGAGTAACAAGAGCTGTCTCTTTTTTTTTTTACTCACCTATTTAAATGTACTTGTTTCATTCCTTTTTTTTTACACTTGTTTCACACTAGAACACACTTCTCCACACGTCTGTCTTTAATATTTTTCTTTTAAATGAAACATCAATATTGCAAAGGGTGCTAACTCGCCCAAACAAGAGGGTGAACCTGAACATAGTGGAGTCACAATCAATAGGCTGCTTTCTTTTGTGTTCCTCTATGGTTTTTGTTAGTTTTGTCATCATCACTTTTATGTTGTAGCGTTGCTTAACATAAGGTTTAAACCAAAGTCACCCATGCTTAAGCGTAACTGAGTTAAACGGCTACACATGTAATGTTGCTCTTATGAGTAATGTGTTAATACTGCATCTCTATATGTGAACTGTATAACCAGACAATTTTTCTCATTAGAACTTAAAATAAGAGTGGATGTGGTGTGTGAGAGAGCGTATTTAAAGAGAGACTGAGAACCTAAAACCATCTAATTAAACAACGAAAGTGAGAAGCTGCATGTAAACATAGATACACTCATCTGCACCCGAGTGTCCGTCAGTCCTCCGATGCTCATCGCTCTGCTCTGTTGTTCCAGGTGGAACCATGAGCGTGATCCTGGACCTGCCCTATGTCTACTCCATCATCATCTCCTCAGTGGTGGCCATAATCTACACACTGCTGGGGGGGCTCTACTCTGTGGCTTACACAGACGTCATCCAGCTGATCCTCATCTTCATCAGCCTGGTGCGTAACCGTCTACTGATATGGCAACGCAGGGGCTCCCGCTGAGAGACAAATATTATTCAAGCATGTATCCTATCAGGTTACTCGCTCTGCTGCATGAAAGAATATAGAAGGATAAGATTTCAATATAGAGTCAACAGGTAGCTTATTAACAATGCAAACTGGTGCTATTAAACCAGGCTCTGGTTTCAGTAGCTTTTTTGAAATTTCCATCACTCAGTTTTCAAAATGGCTGCCATCCAGATAAGCAAATAAGATTGTTGATGTTACAGCTGTCAACTGCTAAAAGGCTGCTATGTAGGCGCGTTCATGTACCACCGTTGGGAAGCCCCATGTTTGTCAAGGCTCTGTCTGCACGCTAAGACTCCACGTCACACCCCCAAAAGTTGTTATTCTCTACCTTTGCAATGGTAGATCTCCACATTTGTTCAACGGCAACTTAAGGACAACCGGCAGCCCTCGTGGCACCGGCATGCTAGTTGTTAGTCGAGCAATTCTACAGCTTGAAATGAGCAAAAAATGGACCTGAAACCTTTTCCCTAAATGCTGATTAAGCTTAAAAGTTTAGAAACTGATGAGTAGGCTTCCGTCACGAGCCATTTAATATCTGTTCTTTGATCTTAATATCACATAATCTTCTGCTGCCGGTGGTGTTTTCAGAGGTTACAGAATTTTCCATTCTGCAAAGAATTTCGGGTCTGTGTTGACTTAAACGTTAAACCATTTAAGTCTGCAGACAGAGAAGATTTTATGTGATTAAGAATGTCCAGAACAGCAAATGAATTGACTGTTTTTTGTTGACTGCATTTCACTCAGAATAAAAAACCCCGGGGGAATAAAAAGTGTTGACGTCCTCAGTGTCTGATGAAAAATATCCCCTGCTGAGCTAATAATCAGATCATCTGTGTTCTTGCTTGTGTAAACAGTGGGTGTGCGTCCCTTTCATGATGACCAACCCTCACTCTGTGGACATCTCGCTGACTGCATACAACGTAACTTTCCAGGCTCCTTGGGTCGGCACCGTGGAGCTCGATGAGGCGGGCAAGTGGTTCGATGACTTCATGCTGCTGGTGAGTGTGAATGTTATAAAAGCCACACGTGGAAGTGGTACTCAACATTGTTTTTCAGCAAAGCAAACGAGTTAAATTAAACTTGGCCAAGGATTGATCTTGTCCTGTTTCACACTCCAAGCCGATTCCTGTCATCGTGTCTGAACTGTGTGTGTGTTTGTGCCAGGCTCTGGGCGGTTTGGCCTACCAGGCGTTCTACCAAAGGATCCTGTCCTCCTCATCTTACACCCAGGCTCAAGTGACCTGCTTCGCCTCTTCGGCCTGCTGCCTGGTGCTCGGTATCCCCTCAGTCCTGATCGGGGCCGTGGCTGCATCTACAGGTAAAGCCTCTAAACTTGCACCTGTGGAAAATTCCTTCATCAGCTTTTCACCTTAGCACAAATTTCTTACTGATATGATTGTGTCCATCTCCTTAATGGGGAAATTTGATCTCCCCTGCTTCCTGCTAGATTGGAACTCAACCTCTTATGGATTGCCCACCCCGTACGAGCGCGACCAGGCAGGATCCATCCTCCCCATCGCTCTGCAGTACCTCACACCCCCCTACGTCTCTGTCATTGGCATTGGGGCTGTAGCTGCTGCTGTCATGTCCTCCATGGACTCGGCCCTGCTATCCTCTGCCTCATTGTTCTCCTCAAATATCTACAAGAACATCATCAGGAAGCAGGTGAGTGTTTTTAGCAGCACTAATCAGATTGTAAAAACAGCAGTGTGTTCTGCTCTGTTGCATTGAGGCAGCATTATAATGTCTGTGCATCCTTTTCTTTTAACTACCTATCTTAACTCCAGGTCATTGCAAATGGAGCCATCGTAGCATCATATCAACCGTGGACGGTTTACCAAACAAGCATGTGGTTTTGTACTATGCAGGAAACCTCACCCTTGCACAGAGGTGGTGGTGGGGATATTTAAACTTAGAACCTTCTTACTGTGAGACGACACCACAGCACCAGTTTGCAGTGTCCTATTACTACTTGATCCTGGTCTGAAGGTCCATTGTGCTGCCACCTTCAGGTGTAATGCAATGCCATTTTTGTTTATGTGAAGGAAAAGTTCCATTAGGGATCAAATATGATCTTCCAGAAAAGGCGTGTCAGCGTCTGCTGCTCAAGAACACTTTGTTCCTAAATGAATCATCCCAGTGGTATGGACAACTGCGGTAATGCTGATGAATCATCCAATAAGGAGGCTTCATTAATTCAACTGACAATGCCATCTTGTTAGTCATAGATCAGCAGCTGTAGTGCTCACCATCTTTTGGTTTTGCTGAATTTGCTGACTTTAATTCAGCAAACTGTCTTCATTTATGCTTCTCAGATGTTAAAAATATCCCCCCATCTTGCACTGTCATCACCATAACGGTCAGCGTAGATAAAACACTGTTACTGGTTGACATAAAACATTGTTTTTCATGTGCCGGTGGCAATTTCACTTCATAAGAGATTTAATTTTCTGGCATACTGTGGAGATACAAATGATGATTCACCAGGATTAATCATCAATTTCCTTTGAAAAGGCATGAAACACAATGTGCAGCCATTTATGCAGGAGATCTGTACTTAAGCTGTAATAATCATTTCATTTACATTAACATTTAAAGAAACAGACAGCATGAAAAAAAAGTTCTTAACTGTGCAGAAAGAATTATTTGAAAGCAACGACCTGTTTCATTATTTCAACTACACCCAGTGTTTCCTACAGTGAGACTGTTCACTGCTGGCGTCTCGCACAGTGGCTTAGATATACAGCATCTCTTCACCTTGGAGGGCTCAACAAGCTGCATGTTTATGTAATGTATTATTTAACTCTGTTTGTCTGTCTTGTCATTTCCTCTGCTCCTTCAGGCTTCAGACTGTGAGATGCAGTGGGTCATCCGTATCTCCGTGGTGGTCGTGGGTCTGGCTGGCACCGGCCTCACCTTCCTGGACAGTAGCGTCCTGGTGTTCTGGCTTGTTGGCGTGGACATGTCCTACACCATAATGTTCCCTCAGCTGGTCTGCATCCTCTTCTTCAAGGTCTCCAACGGTTACGGCGCCATCGTGGGCTACATAATGGGGCTCGTCATGAGGATCCTGAGCGGCGAGCCCCTCATTGGCCTCCCACCAGCCATCCAGTTCCCCGGCTGCCGGCTGGACAAGGAGGGAAAGCTAACCCAGTACTTTCCCTTCCGTACCGCCATCATGCTCATCTCTCTAATGTCTATTCTCCTTGTTTCATTGTTGGCGTCCATCATTTTCAACAAGGGCCTGCTGCCGGAGAAGTGGGATGTGTTTAATGTCAAACGCAGGCAGAGAGCAACATCCAAGGTCGCACACGTTAAGAGGACCAACTCAGAAAAGGAAGGGGCTGCCGTGGCCAAACAGCTGCTGGACACCACCAGCTGCTGAGAAGTCTCACAACAAGGGGGAGAAAGGGTGGGCGCCGGCTGGAGGCATGTTTGTCTGCCGGCTGGGCACGATTTCACAGAGGGGGAACAGCAGCAAAGGCTGGATGCTTTATACAGTTTGTACAACACTGCTGACACAACAGCAGCAGATATGAGCTGAGCTCTCTGGTACCCGACCTATGAGCTGTTGTCTTCTAAAGAAAATACAGTAAAAAAAAAAATAGGCTTCCTGGCTAAAAGCCATAAACCTGTGTCGTATAACTAGCCACAATATTAACATTCACACAGACCCAGAATAAAATGTTGCAGTTTGTGCTGCATTCTATTTAAATCATTAGTCATTACTTAAAATGGAAACAAATTACATACAGTTCATTAAAACCATTTCATTTTTTCTTTTTTGC
>NW_005187476.1:1076459-1078477 GCF_000239375.1 Pundamilia nyererei | reverse complement strand
TCTGAGGCAGTGCAAATGTTTGCAGCTAAGATTCAGAGAATTGAAAGTTTTACAGCAGTACAAATTCTACTCCCTTTTATTGATGATTTGATTTTTAAGACTGTGTAATGTTTTTTGTTGTGTGTTTTATGTGCACTAGATGCCTGGTAGTAGCAGGAAGCCTTCCTCTGCCATGCTGTTGCCTTTGATGTCACTGGAAACCTGTTTTACTAAATTGTTGATTGTGTAATTCACAGACTAAAACTTTCATATACGCTAGTCACTGCTCTTATAGCTCATAGTGGTATTGTTGTTTTTCAAGTATACAAAACGTTACATTTTTTGGCTTCTATCCAACAGTGTGAATGTGAACGAGCCGTCAAAAAGAAGAAAAAAAGCAAAGACAGATGAGGACATGCAGGATATGATGCATGTGTCTTTTTATCTGTGCGATTGTGATTCCTACTTGTATTATTACTCTTGTGCTGTAAATTCTGATCATAATTTGTATTTCTACACTTTCTATTTTTTATCAGTTGTTCGCTTAGGTGCAGAGTAGGAAACTTTATCTCAAGTTAGCAAAATAATATATAAATTCACCTTTGATTTTGCAGAACATGAATATAAATGTAGAATTTCAACAGGTGTTGATGAACTTTCGAGAGCAGTGATTGTGAACACGTGTGGAGAAACTGTACGTGCCTACATGAGCACTCCTGTCCCGACAGCCTCAGATTACGTCCACATGACGTGATCTGAAAGGAAACTCAGCAGCCGTCCTCGGGAGGCTGTCTCTGGTCCAGTGAAGGGTGGCACAGCCTTACAAAAAGAACGTTTTAAAAATGCTGCGTACGTTTGTCGTGGCTTTCATTTCACTTGCGTGTTGGTCAAACAGCTCTAAAAGTGCTGGACAGTGGTGTTTGTATTACAGTGTGAGTTCTATATTGTATTTTGTCCCCTAAACATGTATTTGGTTTTATACTATCATGCATGTCATTTACTGAGTTGTTTGTATACTGAACTTTTGTGAAGACTGTTCTCTTCTTGCCATTTGGCAAGGTCCTACTTTGTCATCAGTTAATGTAAATCCCCATGGGCTGATGTTCTGTCAGAATAAAGGATGAAACCAAATTACTGTCTGAATCGTCTTTGTGCCAGAAGCAACACACACACACACATATGCCGCTCTCCAACACGTCCTGAATGGTTAAGTCCTCCCAGCAAGTAAATATCACTTAGATTTTGCAAACATTTAGACAACTGCACTGTTTAATGATGTGAAAGCACACAGGCGGTAAAATCAGAATACAACAGGTCCACAGTTAAAAAAAACATGAGTGCATGTGTGTAGATGTTCACTGTGACTCTTAATAAGAGTTTGTATACCATGAATTCTGTCCAACCATTCAGAGCCATTACTCTGAATGTCTTCCCTGAACTGCTCGCACAGTTACAACCCAAACATGCTATGTTATCTCACAATTTCAGAAGTTATGCCTCAATATTAGAAAATGAACAGCTCTTATTTTTTTCAGTTGTTTTGTCAAAGAATTTCTGTCTCTGAGCTTTAGATTGAATTTGACTCCAGTCCTCTTTTCATATTTGACAATATAATTTTACAGTTTGTGTGACGGCGCATTCACTTATGTAGAACAGAAACAGAACAGTCTAATCAAAACAAAAGGATTCATGTATGTTAGACTGCTCAAAGATTGCTGGCAAAATCTTAAAGGGACACTTCAACCAAGCATCTAATATACATATTTTCTTTATGCCTTTAATGCTTTTTATTCATCTGGATTGTTTGGAATGGGGGGCTCAGTTTTGTAGATTTCAGTTGCTTTTTTAAAAAAAAATTATAATGGATTTAAATTTCCCTTTTCTTATGCTTTATTTCATAATTGTTTTATGAACATAATAATATGGCTGAAACTGTGCCTTGTGGTGATCAAAGCAGCCTTGTTTCAGCAGCAGTGTCTAACATGCCATGTGTGATGCTATCGTGTAAATATGGACCAAAACCAGCAACTTGCTGAATC
>NW_005187476.1:1070780-1075806 GCF_000239375.1 Pundamilia nyererei | reverse complement strand
GGAGTTACGCAGCAACAGTGACACTGACTGAAGAGAGGCCGATCTAGATGTATAAATAGCACAGCAGGCCAGAGGGAAAAAAAATTGCCGATAAGATTTTGAAGTAAATCATCTCTGTCGGTGGCAGGATTTGTCATCTTAAGGCTTTTGATACCTTTAGTTGTGCTCTGCTTCCTGGTAGTAAAAGTCATTTTGTGGTGGAGTCCTGGACCACGATATCCAGCAACACCCTGGTGTATGTTTTGATAGAAGGAAAACGCAGGACTCTCAGAGAATCTCTGCACAAAACTGTGCAAACGCCACAAAAAAGGTCATTCATCCTCGTTGTTGCCAGTTATTGGGATCAAATCAAATCAAATCAAAGTGGTAAAGCACATCTAAGAAAAGAATAGCATCATTGTTTAAGATGCAAAAGTCTGCCCAGAAAGTTTGTTTCAGTGTTTTGATGTAGGAAAAATATATTACTTCAGCAGAGGAGTTTATTTAAGTTTCCAAAATCATCCTCTCAATCATCTGTGCTTCTCAGACTCAGCACCACACATACGTTTACATCTACTTATGTTGGTAAATTTACTGGTACTTATAAAGTGCTTTTCTACATGATTTTGAGCACTCAGAGTGATTTTTTGTACAAGCTCACCATGCAGTCACATGCACATCCATAGTGCTTTTGTCTATACCTTCACACACACCCTCACACATCCATCGATGCATCAGGGGCAACTCGGGGCTCAGTGTCTTGCCCAAGGATACTTTCGTTGGGTTTTGTTATTCGTACCTGTGTTGGAAGTAAGGAGGATCAAAAAGATAAGATTTGAATATAGATGGTGGTTTGAAAATGTTTAGTTATGAGATGCTGGGTACACCAGGAAAATGGTGTTGATGGTGAAACTGCCAGCAGAGGGGGAAGAGGACAGAAAAAGTGGTTTAAAGATGAGGTAAGAGAGGATGTACAGGAGGCTAGCATGACAGAGGAAGATGAAGATGAAAAAGATAGAAGGAGATGAAAACCACCCAAGAGGAGCAAGTTGAAAGAAGAGGTTATGACATGAATGTAAAATAATAATTTCGTTAAGGCCTCGGCACAGAGAGCTGTGATTATGGTTGGCTCAGTGGTTAGCATTAAACAGTCATTTGACAACACTGAGCGAATAGCTTTGCAAAAGATAAAATAGTAACAGAAAAGGGAAAGAAAGTTGAAACACACAAACAGTTTGTGCATTCCTCTTATACACAAACAGTGCATCAGCAGGATCAGGCACTAAGCCCTACAGCCTCTGGGGTCTTGTCTTAAAGCATGAAAAGCACAGGTACTTTTTTACCCAAAAAAGATGAAAAGGAACATTTTTTTTAAAGGTCGCTGCACAGACAAGTGCAACTTGTATGTGAATGCACTCATGAAGACATGCACATGTATGACACTTCCTGAAAAGGAGTTACAGGTGTGACGGGTAGCTGCAGCTGATTGACATCTGGGAGGCCTCACCTCTGCTAGTTCAAATCCCTGAACTGAGCCTCTCGGTCATGTCTGTGCTTTTTGGGGTTTTTTGATGCAATTATGTGAGAAGCAGCTTCTGTGTTTAATTTTTGCTGAGTGAACCTTGATTTTATTAGCACCAATTATCAGATCTGCACGTCTGCTTTGCATACGTTCAGTTTATGAATGCAGCTTACTAACCAAGCTAGCTTGTTACCTGCTAATATAATACTCCAGCCTCTCGTGCAAATATGGTTATGTTTGGCTCTGAAAACATACAGCCATGGCCAATTCCTAACGTTGAGGTTTTAAATACGGAGAGTCGTTTTTACTGAATGACTTTCTGTGTGTTGTTTAGAAAAATTCTCTTTAGTGTCAGTGTCAGAGGAATATTTGCTCATTTCTAGTTGTGTGAATACTTCTGTTAAATAAATAAACTTCAGTTTATTTTACCTTTTGTTTGGTAAAAGTCAGACCAGATGCCTTAAGGGAAGAACAGTAAAGGTCTTAAAGGACTGAAGCCTCATAAGCTTTACACGTCACACTGCCACCAACTGCCTGAAAGTGTCTGTTTGACTTGTTGTTATAAGATTGAATGATGAATTAGCTGGAAACATGGTCAGAGTTGTTGTTTCAAGAACCAATTATGGTTCAGTGAAACTGGTACTTTTAGGGCTTTAACCCAAGAGCCATGTAAATCTACTGGAGCAGACTGCTTGTTACATGGAAGTATGCCTCAGTCATACACACAGCTACTCTTATAGATCAATTCGAAAACATTAATAGCTCTTTTATGATAGCACATATTCTGTCTCCCCATGCCAGCATTAAATTGCCCTAGACCCCACATGTGAGAGTTATTCTGCATAGTTATGGCTGGTTAAACGTTCCTTTGAAATCCAAAAATGGATCCATTCAACAGTTCAGGTGGTAGTTTGGGGATTTCTATCAAATCCAGTAAATTCAGGCTATATTTAAAATAAACAGCTGTATATATGTAAACACACAGAAAGATCCTGATCATTTTGAACAAGACCCATCACGTTTGCACTGCTAGAAAACTGTCTATGTTGTAACTTCCCTGACACAAAGTCCTGCACTTTGACTTGTGGCCACCAGCACCCCAACCAGAACTATTAATACAGACTGCACAAGTGCAAACGCTCTCATGTGACCAAGTTTCATTTCATCGCTTCTGCTCCAACAGTTTGCCACTCAAACGCCATTTGAGCTTGCAGCTACACCACCAGCTATGATGAGTGACTTCCACACGCATCGCCTTCATGACTTCTCTAAGGACTGGAAAGTTGAAGGGAGCTCTTTGATAGGCCGAGCGTCAAGTCTCAGATATCGCTTCCTCACTCATGCAGTGCCTGTGCCCAATCTAAACCCAGTTCCATTCATTTGAAGCAAAAACAAATGAAGATAAGTGCCCTTGCCAAAAGCCTGGCAGCAGAATGACACCACGAAATTGTTGGAAGCATTATGGGATGGGGCTATACAAAGAAATCAGCAGTGACTGACGGACACTGCAGGCAAATTCTGCCCACCGTGATATTGTTGCTTAAAAGAGTGGAAGCTTCTGGCACAACGTTCATGCACGGAGAAATAAAGTGAGTGAAAGTTTCCAACAGCACAACTTTGATAGTTTCATAGACACATTTTTGGCTTCTGTTCTTCATCCTTGTAGACACGATTGGAATAGAGTCTAAAAAAATAAAAACAATCAACCATATACATTCACATATATATCTACCAAAGATGGGGCAAGATGGGGTTAAAACGAATCACTAAAGAGGGAGTGCCCATAAGAATATGTGGGTTGCATTATATTTAGTCCATATAAACAGGAGAAGGGGTGATGTTTGAGTTTAGCTCCACCCAGTGTCGCACAACTCCATTGATTTTTTTTTTTAAAAAAGGCAAGTCAAAATAGATTACTAAGATGTGAAAGTTGTGCTTTATAGCAAAATCCTCTTTGCCACAGAAATAAGCTTCAGGTTCAGCTGAGGTCTTGGTTCAGTGTCACTCTCTATAACAGGTGGATGCAATCAACACACTCTTCTAATTAGGACAAAGGAGCTCAGGTTTCAGAGCAAAGGATGCTGTAGATGTTAATAATAGATGTTTTCCTGCTAGCTGGGGAATCATTGCAGACAATTTTTCCTGGAAAAAATTATCTTCCTTCTAGGGACATGAAAGATTGAACATGAAACATCATAAAAATTAGACCTTTAACTTTAAAACCCAACAAAGTAAGACCTAGAACTGCAAGATCTAATGAAAGTTATTTATGCTGCTTTAGTGTCACTGCCTGCCAAAAGGCCCAGTTCGTGTTGTTAGTAGTAGTTAGTCAGTGTCAAGTAGCTTTTCTGTGTTAACTGGTTTCTGCTTTTATCCAAATTTCATTACTTCAGAGTAAAGTTCTGGTCTTCAGCAGTGGGTCTGAAAAATCTCCCACTGCAGCCATGCAAGAACTGGCACTCAGCTCCTGAAGCCAGTGTGAAAACGTCTTCACAGATTACAGAGAAACACACTGATGCCTCTTCATGTTGGGGAGAAAATTCTTCTTGCAACAGCTCCAACAAAAAAAAATGTTTTAGCCTCGATAGATAGTTTTTCCCTTCATAACAACTCAGAGTAGTGTGAATTTTTTATAACTCGTCCACACGGACATATATATAAGAGCATGGCCTGTTTGATAAGAAGGTGTCTAAACACATGCTGTCTGGCAGGTCCCACCTCCACTGCTTCATGCCATTAAACTGCAGCACTTCACTGTATGTGGAGTTTGTGCTTTATTCCTCCCAAACTGGTTAAGTCTGATCCGTGATGATCATCTCTGGAAAAAGGAAACTCCAGCTCTAAACAACATTTTTCTTTGAATGTGTTAAAATGCCTCACTGGGAGTTTATATCAACAATAATAATGACAACAATATGACTTTTTTTTTTACTGGTGTGTGAGCAGAGACTCATTTGCAAACTTGCAAACAGGTGCTTCTAATTTGCATTTGTTTTAAAGTCAGTACAGCATTTCCCATCAGAAATGTTAATATCAACTAAGAGTAAAAGGTGCAGTGATGGTGAATAATATGTAAATTTGGTTTCCCCAGCTTTTGTTTTCAAGGCAGCAGCACTCAATAAATGTTATGCAAAACCTGATAACCCAGCACGAACTTCCCAAGAGCTACTTGTGATGTCAGGAATGTTTGGCTAAACCAGTCTTCAAGTGCCCCCATAAATGGATTTGTTATGTGGCTGTGAAGGAAAGTAAATGGCAGTCAGCCATTCTTGGTCCTCTCTGGTTTTTTTGGGAAGCTTTGAGATGTGTTTGGGCTCCTCATCATACTGTATGAATCCTTCTCCACAAAAAGATGAAAAAGACCAAATTTCCTGAAAAATCTTCAAAGTGGGTTCACCTTTAAATATGGTATGTCTCAGCTTACCCTGCATGAAGTCATTTAAAGGCACTACTCTACAAAAACACATCTGAAGCATATGTGAAGGTGTTGGTGCCTGTACTCCAAGTGCACACAATCATTGGCAA
>NW_005187476.1:1068228-1069350 GCF_000239375.1 Pundamilia nyererei | reverse complement strand
GATGCTGGCGTGACCACAGTGCACACGCCTAATGTTGCTCACAGTGGTCCAAGTGTCCGCTCAGGGAGTTTGTGTGTTCGCTCAGACACATAAAAAATTAGCGGGAGCATTGGTTACCACCATCCCTACCTGCCATATTTGTCCCACCTGTAACTTTGTCTTGTTCCCCAACATGAAATTAAGTTCAAAAGTTTCAAAATTCTGGAAAAGATCTTTAATGTAATGAAAGTTATCACAACAGGACTTCCACAGATCCAGAAATGGAAGCTTCAGTGGAAGTGTTGCAGTATTGCCCAAGCTGACAACTTAAAATGGGAGCTTTATACTCCATATCTTTATGCTTAGAATAGCTTTGCATTATTCACAGTCCAAAATAATCCTTATTTACCCTACACTGGGTCTTGATGCAGCTCCACGTAGCGCCTCTACTTTTAAACAACTTTCTTCCTATTGGCTGTCCCTTGTAAACAGAATGACCAAATAGCAGGTAGGTGGGGCTTCTGCGCTCACGGCCAGAACTGTGTGCCTGCAATGGCCATACTTAGTATCTCTGCTCTCACTGACATCATGCAGAGCCAATAGCAGAAGAGCATCTTTTTTATGTATATTTAAAAAGCTGCAAAGAGAGTGAGCTTAGGTACACTTAACCCTGTGATAAATCTAGCCAAGTTAAGAGACTTAACCTGTTCCAGCACTGTAATACAGTATTGGCTATTAAATAACCTGGTGGAGTGTCTGCTATTGGAGTAATATAGACCCTGCTTGTGCACTGAGTGGTCACATTATGAGTTTGATTTAACACAGTATCCCTGTGTGTCACTGAATACACCCACTAGGCCACCTTGGCTTGTGTGTCAGACCACTGATGGCAGTGATGAGGGGTGGTGAGCATTCACAGTCACTGCTTTGTTCAGTACTTTTCCACTGACTGAGACACGTGTATTTGTTTGTAAGCCTTGTGTGTCTGCCTGGGGGAAAAAAGACAGGAACCGTTGCTGTATCTTATCAGCCAACCAGAAGAAAAAAGACATAAAAAAAACTGAGTAGGCTTTAATGAAGAATTGAGGAAGAATGTAATTAGAGGATTACACAGTCATACAGGACTTTACCAGAGCAAATCTG
>NW_005187476.1:1063849-1066680 GCF_000239375.1 Pundamilia nyererei | reverse complement strand
CAAAATTGCTCTGATTCCCAGAGCTTGGGTACCGGACCTCTGGGTGTGTCCGCTTTGACGTTTGTAACGGATCCTTTGTGGATCTTTTAGGTTACAAGCGTAGGCTGTATTTAAAAGGTGGACATAACTACTGCATTGTTGCCCTTTGAACTCCATATTCTGTGGTCTGAGAGCAACTATTTTGTTATATTGTTGTATATGCCTTTGATGCCAGGTCGTTCGAAGCCGCTTACATAATCTTACCTCTCTGAAAATGTTGGCTGTGATCTATCCCAATTAGAAGCCCTAGGCACACAATGTACCAGTTACTCAAAGTGAAAAGAATCCCGCCCCACTAATTATATAATAAGTGGACTTGCCATGTTTCATTTTGTCAGATGACACCTGCAAGCTTCATAAATTTCTTACATCATCTTTAAAAAGTAAAATCATATTTTAGATTTAAACCACACACCTCGCCAGTTATCCTTTTCTAGGATCTGTGCAATTTCCTTACTGATTTAAACTATGTATGTCCCATTGTTGTCTGTGCTTATTATCTGAGGTTTGCTGTTCATGTCTACTTTTTTTCATTGCACAAACAAATGTGTTATGTCAGTTTCATATCTATTTAATTCAGTTTTATGAGTGTTTTCATGAGCAGGATTTGCAGGAGGTTATGCAGTGAGGATTAGAAGAGCAGAGGAAGTGAAGATGGATGGATGGAAAAGTAAAAGGTAAGTTTGGCAAGATGGTAGTGAGACCTGCTATGATGTATGGATTGGAGACGATGGCACTGACAGTAGACAGGAAGTTGAGGTGTAGGTGAGGATGCTAAGTTTTTCATTGGGAGTGACCAGGAAGTGACAAGTAGAGGAGATGTTGAGGGCTAGTGTGACAGAGGAAGACAAGGTGAGATGGGGAGCAGATGACCTGTGGTGACCCCTAATGGGAGCAACTGGAAGCAGAAGAACAGGAGCATATGATGCTTTAAACGGTTTAAAGGTTTGATAATCTTTAATGAAGCAAATAACCAAAAATCTGTATTCAGTACAGTTAGAAACAGCATGTTAATGTTTTGTTAATGAGTTGCAGTCTCATTTAAATCCAGCTCAGAGTTTATAATCAAACCTTTTGACGTTTTGGAACAAATCTCCATCTGCAGTCGTTCCTCATTTTCTCTGCCGTTTCTTGGATGCTGCTGCCCCCTTCTGGTGAGACTTGGAGCCTGTAGTTCTGAGAGCAATAAAAAATGAATTAAGAACCACATCAATATGTGCCTAGCCCTTTGTCTGTTGACTGTATTCATTTGAAAATAACAGCTTTGCTTACTTTGGTTTTTCTGACACCTCTGGGTTTAGTATGACCACCTCCTCCTCTTCAATGTCGGATATCTCAACCACATCTCCCAGTTCAAACATCACTTTTACATTAAACTGTCCAAATAAATAAATAATAAACCACCTTCGCCCACGTCCATCTTTGTCACTTCTTCCACTTGCTCGTCACCACTGTTGTGATTTTTTTCCTCTTCATAGTCATCTTCATCATCCTCCTCCAGTCCCCAGCTGTTCTGCAGCCCCTGCCCCACCTGTCCAACACCAGGGACTGGCACCACTGGGGATGGCACCCTAGCATGTGTAGTTAAGGAGACTAAGAACAAGGACGTGAAACACATTTTCTTTGTTGCTATCAATTTTTTTTTCTCAGCATTAGCATAGCCTAGCCTAAAAATCAAACACAAGAACAAAATGCCTATAGCTTGTTAGCTTCTGATTGGCTGCTCCTTGTAAACAAAAGATTTAAACAGAAGGTATTGAGGGATATCTTTCTAAATTTATATGGCATGGGAAGAAATCTAGACTAAAGATACAGATTTTACAACTGCCTACAGATGAGGGGGGCCAGGAACTTCCTAACCTTTTATATTATTACTGGGCTTGCCATGCACAAATAATCTCAGGGTGGTTACATTCCTTTCTATTCTTCTTGGAGGTTGAAAGAGGAGTTAATAAATAACTTCATTGTGTTCAGCTTTACCTCAAGGAGATAAATACAATCGTCTGTCTGCTGTGAAACATTTATATACAGTATACTGTCTTCTCTGCCCATTATAACAGTTGGTGCACAATTAAGAAGTGTTTAATATGTAAATGAGCGTTCAACTATTCCACTGTTAGTGTAACATGATATATGGATGTTGACAGAAAGCAGAAAGGCAGCTTGGCGTTCTGCAAGCTACCCTCTCATTATCCGACAATTAAAAGTTTGGAAGTGTCCGTCTCGTGAAAGTGAATCTCCAGGCGGGCAAACAGTTGGTTATACAGGAACTACCACATCCCAGGCCCCCTGTACCCCGAGCTTTAGTTGGCTGTTGGCTCTTTAAATAATGTCTGAGTGAGACAGAAAAGGTCTCACTCAGACACATGGTGTCGTCTTCTTCTCCAGTCTCACTAATAGTTAGTCTAGAGACACAAACACCCACTTTCAATGATTACAGGCTTTCCCCGACCCTGACGTGGGTGTGTCTGAGAACCATTAGACCAGTGCTTCCAAAAGTGGAGGGCGCTTGGACAATACTCACAAGGCATCTAATTTTGTGTTGCTTTTCCATTGCCTTCATCATTTCAAATGTTGATAACTAAAAACAGTATTTTGGATTTTGTCTCACTGGTTTCCTTGGCCAGAGTTTATTCAATAAAGAAAGAAACTGCAAATTTTACATTAGCTCGAGTGATTCATATATTTGGCTGGTGAAGACTCACAACTTAGGAATGGACAAAATGCATACAGCCAGGAGTGGTCCTAGCCTGTTTGGTTCCCACACACTCCCTCTGTTGTCCCCTGCCCCC
>NW_005187476.1:1061454-1062723 GCF_000239375.1 Pundamilia nyererei | reverse complement strand
TCTTCCATTTATCGAGGTTTTGTTCGCATGCTAGTCCATATCGGGGCTAGCTCATCACAAGTATGCTAACTAACTTCAGCTAACTTGCTTAATGAAGCAAGAACATTTTTCTTTTCTTTTTCAGAAAATCTGTATCGTTCTCAGTGAGGAAAAGTAGTTTTATAGACTTTAACGAAATGCCATCATGTTGTCTATATCGATCAAACCTTCTCATTGTGTCACAACGGTGGTTCCATGGTGTAATGGTTAGCACTCTGGACTCTGAATCCAGCGATCCGAGTTCAAATCTCGGTGGAACCTAAACTTTTACTTCTCTCCAGCTGCTACTCCTTATCATTACCATAATTGTAAATGTCTTCCATTGACAACAAGTGCTTACTTTAATTAGTTTACACATTAAAACGATGTTAGGATATTTACAGATTCTCAGTTTGCATTTATCATTCATAAAACCCATTAGATGAAGCCAGAAACGCTGTTAGAAAAAAAGCTATTTAATTTTATTTGAAATCGACGTAGGAAATACATCCCTGCAAACAAACTGAAATATAAAAGTCTGGTGTGCACAGATGAACTATCTTTTAACATTTTCCCTTTTTGTACATTTGTTTGAAACAGTTACAAACATCAAGTTAATGTTTTGTTTCTGAGCTGCAGTCACTTCAGGTGGGACTCGTTGAAATCCAGCTCAGTGTTTATAATAAAACGTTTTGACATTTTGGAACAAATCCCCATCTGCAGTAGTTCCTCATTTTTTTTGCCGTTTCTTGGATGCTGCTGCCCCCTTCTGGTGAGACTTGGAGCCTGTATTTCTGAGAGCAATAAAAATGAATTAAGAACAACCACATCAATATAAAAATAATATTTATCTGTTAATTACATTCATTAGAAAAGAACAGCTGTGCTTACTTTGGTTTTTCTGGCACCTCAGGGTTTAGTATGACCACATCCTCCTCTTCACTGTCTGATATCTCAACCACATCTCCTGTAAGACAACAAACTCTCAGTTCAAGCACATTTTTATTCTTTTCCTCTAATCAGCAAACCTGACTTTTACATCAAACTGTCCAAATAAATAAATAATAAACCACCTTCGCCCACGTCCATCTTTGTCACTTCTTCCACTTGCTCGTCACCACTGTTGTGATTTTTTTCCTCTTCATAGTCATCTTCATCATCCTCCTCCAGTCCCCAGCTGTTCTGCAGCCCCTGCCCCACCTGTCCAACACCAGGGACTGGCACCACTGGGGATGGCACCCTAGCATGTGT
>NW_005187476.1:1058380-1059951 GCF_000239375.1 Pundamilia nyererei | reverse complement strand
CGCACTCAGTTGTGCCGCTAAAGTCAAATTTATATTCACTCTCACTGGCAAATTTATTAGGTACACCTCGCCAGTATCAGGTTGAGATGATCTGAGTTTTACCATGTGTGCACTGATCATAAACATGTTGAGCAACAACCCTCAGGCAGGCTGTGGAGTTGAAACAATGCACATTTGTTCCTGAGGAACCCAGAGTTTCCCAAAAAAAAGGTCCCTCATAATATCACACCATCACAGGCAGGGTGGATTCATGCTTTCACATCGTTTACCCCAAATTCAGTTGCTATCATGCAAATGTCACAGCAGAAATCAAGGTGCTGTTTTTGCATGTGGGAAAAGAAGATCAGCAGTTTCTGAAATACCCTGGCCCGTGTAACACCAGCAACCACGGCACTGTCTTCATGCCTCAATGCACTGAGCTTCCCCTCACTCCCCAGCTGGTCGTGGCAGGCTAATGAGGGCTGCCCCACCACGAGTTTTGTTCTGGTGGAGGTCTGAAGTGACTCTCTATAAACACTACTGAATATACTGAGTTAACTAAAACCTGCTGCACCTGTAAACATGACATTAACATTTTGATACAGAGGAGAAGAAATCTTGTGAGAAGCAGTGTTTTACCCTTGTTGGAAGAAGGCGAAGCTGACGCTGATGGGCATGTGGTAGATACTCAGAGGAATGGGGTCTCTCTCCTCTGGACTGTACTGAAGACAGAAATTTAAAAAAAAAATAAATACAGCTAACATAAAGCAGAATTCTCATGAAAACAATAACATCATCAATTTTCTCCCAGCAGGTCCAGGGAAGCTCAGACACCACCTGCTGTGGTGCTGCTGACTCACCACTGTGACTTCCTGTCCCTGGGTGCTGACGTCAGGGCGCCTGAAGTGGCACAGAGCGGTGATGGCGGCGATGCTGGCGGCATCCATCAGGTTTCCATCATTATTCAGTGTGTGAACATCCACCCTGATCTGCCACACCTAGAGACCCGCAAGCAGGCACCACCACCATCATCATCATCATCAATAGATAAAGCTTCTCTCTGTCTGTCGTGTCTGTCTTGTGTGTATGTGTTACCTTTTCTCCAGACACCACACACAGAGACTCCGTATCGATGCACTTGGAGTTTCTCAGGCATCTCTCCAGCTGTCTGTTTAGCTTCACTGACAGCTCAGACTGTCTGGAAACACAGAAAACCCCACAGATGATTTACACTCTCTGCACCAGCAGTCTGTCTAAATGAACCAGACAGCCCCAGGGGACGACCACTACTCAGAAACTTGTGATTAACAATAACTGCACAGGTCATCTATAATTCACCAGCTATCATTCTCCAAACACAGAGGTCTTCTTACATATTATTTCCATGTAAATCAGAATTGTTGGTAAGCTAAGGTAGCTACTGTAGATCAAGTCTTAATTACCTCACTTCGAAGCCAGGAGCAGGAGACACATAGATCAGATGCCCAAGCCACCTCAGCTAGTTCCTTACGCTATGAAGGAGTAGCAGCTGTACTCTGCGCGCCTCCTGAAAGAACGAGCTCCACACCCTGGCTCTAAGACTGAGCACAGAC
>NW_005187476.1:1026878-1056775 GCF_000239375.1 Pundamilia nyererei | reverse complement strand
CATCTTCAATGCCCTCCTCTGCACAAGTCCAAACTATCCCAGCCTGCCTCTTTAGCTTTGTCTGTTAACTGCTCCAAAACTGACTTCTCCCTCTGATGTACTCATTTCTGATCTTGTCCATCCTAGAGGCTCACAATGAAAATTTTAGCATTATTAACTCCACCTCCAGCTCGGCTTCCTGTCTTTTTATCAGGACCACCTTCACAGCAGGTCTCATACCATCATGAAAGCCTTCACTTTCATTCTTGCTACTGTCTTTCTACCACAAATCATCACTAACACGTGTCTAAATCCCCTCTACCTGCACTTTCTTCTTCATGTGTTGCTTTGGATGGTTGACTCCAGGAATCAAAATACTTTATTCATTCAAGAGGAAATTATGTTGTATGTCATATTTAAAATAATCTACCTTCACTAGCTTTGGTTTCTTCTGTCTTCACCATTAGGTCTGCCTCCCTGTTCTAGTCTTGGTTTTTCCGATTTTCATTCTTCTTCACTCCAGAGAATACCTCCACCCTTTCAGACTCTCTTCTAACTCCTCCCTACTCTCAGGTCACAGGTTAATCTGCAAATCATAGTTCATGGAGACTCCTCCTTCACATCATCTGTTAGCTTGACCTTTACCCTGACAGACAAGAAAGAGCTCTGAACTTGTTTATTTTACTTTTTTCTCTAAATTTTGTATTAATAAATGTATTGTTTAGAGAAATGTATTTTTCTCTAAATAATGTCATTGAGCTTTTTCATTTGTGTAATTTGTAAGCTATTTTTATTTATATATGTATTCATTTACTTTTTTTTTTTTATTCAATATTCAAGATTTGTTTAGTTATGTGTTTAATGCTGAGTGTTCCTTTTCAGTCATTTCATACTTATGAATACCGCTATGCTCTTAATTTCTGCGGTGCCTGAATGCACCCTTTACGCTTCCAGCCACCCTGGTGCGCATGCTCAGTCGCAAAGGAACCTGTCCTCAGCGGCGCACCGTTATCCGGGCCGAGCTGTCATCCACGGTCCATCTCCTCCAGCAGATAACCGTGCTCTCCTCGACTGTATCCCAGTAGTATTCAGCGGGCTCACCCCACATAACTCTTCCCGTGTTTTTGCGTGGAGAAGCAGTTTTCATCGACGGAGTTTTTTTTTCTTTTCTCCGTGATATCCAGAAGGCGCAAAGGTTTGTTTGCGCTCATTCAATCTCTCTCCATCCTCCCTGTGCGACATCACTGCTAATGTAGCCAGCTAACCGTTGCTGTTCATTCATTTCTGCAACCGAAGAATGCGATATTCGGCGGCCTTTTGCTTTCAAATTAATTATTAGCATCTTTTAATTTAAACACCAGTGTGTGTTGAATTACCGGGCTCCTGGTACGAGCCCGTTAGTTTATTTCTGGCTGAGCTTATCTTGTGCTAACGTTTGCCGTTTGTGACTGGCGCGCTAACGTCAGCTAGCCGAGCAGCTCCTGCAGCCAGAGCCGCTCTCTGAAAGAGCCTGGACGTTGCTGTGTTTGGTGGCAGCCATGTTAGCGCCTCTGACCTTTTATTTTTTTTAGTTTTTTTTATTCCTATTGTGTAAACGTGTGTTATGACAATGGTTATAAATGGAAAAATGTCACATTGGCGCTGTTTAGAGTCAACCAGATGCTGATAAGGCATATAGCCCCTGCACACTTCAGCAGGAGGACTGAAGCGTGACTGTGGGGTAAAGATAATGACAGCTGTTGAGTACTAGATTATGTCCAGTAATAAATCTGTTTGCTAAAGGGGGAGTTACCTGCATAACTGATAGACTGACACCAGGTAAGATATGGTCGATGTGTCCTTGCAGAGTATTAGCATGACAGGCCAAGTTGAGACACCTGAAGCCTAAAACCCCAAACCATAGACAGAATAAAAGATGGGTGTAGCTCCTTGGTCTGAAAAGGGAAGCCAGTGGGGAAGTGGCTTACCTAGTGGTGCTCCAATCCAAATTTTTCCAGTTCCAAGATAAATAACTAGACCTCACATGTCTGCAGATAGGGTTTGATCTAATTGAGCGTTGATCTAATGCCAGTATTTGATTATGCTGTATTTCTCATTGTGTGAAGGAAACTAGGAATCATTCTCTCGGTGCTAAGGCAACATCAAGCTCAACTTAACTCTGATATATTGACGTTTTAAAATAAACTTAGGCACATTCATACAAGATTTTATAATTTGCTAATAAAAGCTGATAATTTAGTTTAGAAATTGACTCCTTTTATTTCAGTGAGAAGAATAATGCATGACATCAGGCGCAACACAAACAATATATATTTTTAAAAATGTATTGGTAGTTTTCCATTTCCTTTCTGTCTGAGACCTTTTACTGTTCAGCTGAAATTGTGCATCGAGTGTTTCACAACATGTCACAACGGTGGAACCAGTGTCCTCCTAGCTTCTACCAAATATAATGTCTCTCTGAACAAATGTACAGAGGTATAGTAAACAAATGAGTCTTTGCTGAGCTTCTTGATCCTGGTACCACAGTTTCTAGTTGAATAAAAAATATATTCAAACATGAAGAAAATCAGTTGATGTTGAAGGTGTGAAATACCTCCAGACTGCTGAACCTTTGCTGTTAACTTCCCCCAGTCTAAATTAGCTCTTCAGCATAAATACAGGACATAGAACTGGGCTGTTTGTGGGTTGTTTGTTGCAGATATCCCATCCAGCTTTTTGAGTGAGGATCTGGGCCATATCTTTGGTGCATTCCTATTCAGTTTAATTATTTTTACCATAAGCCTGATCAGTTGCTCAGGCAGAATAAACTAATTTATTCTGCTATATTTTCAGTTTACTCGTTAACTCAACGTTCATTAAACATCACACCTTTAACCAGACTAGCGCACTTCAACCAGGCATTAGCATCTCTGGCTGTCACAACAGGGGAAGATGAAACTGTGATAAAACAGAATGGTTACACCCCATCAAACTTACCTGATTTTTAAATGTTGCGCTCTCTTTCAAACTGAGCTTTGCTTTCAGTCCAAAGATGCAAACACATGAGCAACAGCACAATGCCTTTAAAGATAAGACAGCTTTTTCATTTTGCTGCTCTTTCATCATCTCTCCCTTATGTTCATCACAATCCTTTTGATCCTCCTGCACTCTGTTGTTAGCAAACAGAACAACACCAGTTTGGGAATTAAACTTAATTAGGAATTAAGGGAAAGCATGCCGCTGTGCTGTCTCCAGTGATGCTTTTCATTTCCTGCTGCTCGCAACAAGAGCGAGCGGGTGTGGGCTGATCAATGGGAGGTTATTGAAGCTGATGTTCAGCATGCTAAATCGCCACCGTTTAGATTTCAAATGCGTATTCATACTGTGCATGTGCTGCAAAAAATAAGAAAGATATTAAAAGATGTGTAGTGAAGTAGAGGTGTTGCTCCTAAGGCATTTCTTCTGGTGGAAAAACACAGCAGAAAATGTGCAGATTTTTTATTTTAAGAGTCATGCTCTGAGGATACACGTCCCTGATCTTGTAGGATTGTGTCCTAATGTAGCCTCCATGTCTGTAGTTTTGTTTTTTTTTTCCCCTCTAACCCTCACCCACTTGTCTCTCCTCTATTTTTATCCCTGACACGACACACACACTCCCCGTTGTTCTCCATAAATAAAATCCATCTCACTCACACCTGCCTCTTCTTCCCATCCCCCTCCCGCGCCCTTTTTTACTCTGCCTCTAACATCATGCACATCCCTTATCTCACACTTCTGTAACCCTCCTGCTACAGATGAAATTGGAAAAAGGCTGGACGTGGCTCCTGCTGCTGCTTCTATCCACCCTGGCTGTGGCAGCTGTGGCGGCCCACGGGAAGCAGTCGGAGGCTGATGTTTCAGACGTCGTCGTTGACGACGACGATGATGACATGGGCTTAGATGAGGAAGAGTTAAAGGTCCTGATGGCGGAGGATGAGAGCGAGCAGGTTAAAGAGACGCACAGCAAGAGCACAGCCAGCGAGAAGGACACTGACTCCAATGTCTCCTTCCAGGTCTGGAGCAGAGCAAAAAAAATCAGGAAATCTAGTAAAATGAATTGAATCAGAAGATTATTTGATGGCTGCAAAGCCTCTTATTGTATCCTTTATTATATCACCAGGTAACATACAAGACTCCTGTTCCCACTGGAGATGTGTACTTTGCAGAGACATTTGATGATGGTTCACTGGACAGGTATTGTTTAACACACAAACTTCCAAAATACAGCCCAAACTTATTACATGGTCTCCCACAGAGATTTAGCAGATCAAAGAGTGTTTCTGTGTGTGTGTGTGTGTGTTTCATGATGTTGATCTCCACAGATGGCAGCTGTCAAAAACAGTGAAGGAGGACGCGGATGGTGACATCGCCAAATATGACGGTTTGTTGCTGTTCTCTTCCTCCTATTCAAGATGCGTGTGGGCGTTTTCCTCACATCACGTATTCCTCATGCATGATTCCATTGTTTGAAAGGTCTGAAAATCGTATTTTAAGTTGCATTAAATTCAAAGTAACGCAAGTATATTGAAAGTACTAAATAAAACTATCAATTAAGCCTATAACAATCAAAGCAAACCACGCTTTAAGTCAGGCTCATTGTAACATATGTAAGCGCTCAAATTAGTACCTAAACCAGCCTTTTTTCTCATAGCCAACAGGGGGCGACTTCAGTGGTTCCAAAAGGAAATCAGACTCCTCTGGGTTCTGCGTTTAGTTTTACTTCGATCTTGTCATATCGGCAAAATGGCAAAAATGCTTGATTCTTCACAACAAATTTTCTAACCAATGGGACTGGTTAGCAGTTTTTAATAAATGACTGAAAATTCGCTCAGTCAGTTATTAAATGTAACTTCTTAAAACCTGCAGAAATTATGCTTTTAAATGATGATGATATTTATAATAGTTGGTCTAACTTGTATAGTATTGGCCACCTTTTCTTTTTGGTGCTAATTGTACTTCATTTGGCAACATAACTGCTGCAGCATGAGGTTACAATACCTGAGCCAGAAACTGGTCCTCTTAAAGCTGTCTGACACACAGTGAGCACCACCACACATCCCAAAAAGTAGGCTTTTATGAAAAACGTTACCATATAACCCACAGGACTAAAAGCTGTGGCAGTAAAAATAAAACTCAGACTTGTTCAAAAGAGAGAATCGTCCATAATAATAAGTGTTACTGTCCATTTACCGTGTCTGTGGCTGCAGGGAAGTGGGCTGTGGAGCAGCTGAAGGAGAACAAGGTTCCAGGAGACCAGGGCCTGGTGCTGAAGTCCCGGGCTAAACACCACGCCATTTCTGCAATGCTGGACAAACCCTTTGTGTTCAAGGATGAACCTCTGGTCATTCAGTGAGTTCACACTTTGTCCCTCGTTATGTAGAGAAGTCGCAACCTGGACCCATTAAACAGTTTTGTTATGTGGCGTCGTAGGTATGAAGTTAATTTCCAAGATGGTATCGACTGTGGTGGAGCATACATCAAACTGCTTTCCGACACTGGCAGTCTCAACCTGGTTTGTATACATGTTTTATAATCCACCATAATTAGCAAAACCTCCAGATTTCTGTGCTGTAATCTGACATTTGTGTTAGAATTGGGTGAATTTCTCTAATCCACCAAATGCTTAAGTATTTTTTTTTTCTGTTCTGCACTACAGGAGCAGTTCCATGACCGTACACCCTACACCATCATGTTTGGACCGGACAAATGTGGCGAGGACTACAAGCTGCACTTCATCTTCCGCCACAAGAATCCTCTGAACAGAGACATGGAGGAGAAGCACGCAAAGAGAGCCGACGTCGACCTCAAGAAATTCTACACTGACAAGAAGACTCACCTCTACACGCTGCGTATGTAGCTAATTTGAAGACATTTAGCACTCAGTGTTGTTTTGTAGTATGATCTCATTTTGGAGTAAGACTCAGATTTCATCAGGTGACATTAAAATCCACTCTACTCTTCTACTTTGGTCACTTCTGTCTGGCATCAGTCCTGAACCCGGACAACAGCTACGAGCTGTTTATCGATCAGTCGAGCGTGAGCCGTGGCAACCTGTTGGAGGACATGGTGCCTCCGGTCAACCCACCCAAAGAGATAGACGACCCAAATGACTCCAAGCCAGACGACTGGGACGAGAGGGCCAAGATTCCCGACCCAGAGGCTGTGAAGCCCGATGACTGGTGACTATAGTCTCCATACTAGTGTACAGAATGACACACAAGTTGAGGCTAGAACTGATGAGCGAAAATGTTCAGTTATTCTCAGTCTGGCTATCTGTCTGAACAACACCATCTACAATTGACAGGCAGAAAACTCTTCCTTGCTCCTTTTTTGAAAGTTCAGTTCTGTCCATTTTGTTCATTGGTCTCTGTCTTTGCAGCTAAGCTTGGACAAATCCAGAAACTATTTTGTTGTTCTTTAAACCACATCTTTATTGATATATATTGTGTGTCAACATTAGGAGTACAGCGGAGGTCATCAGATGGGGTCTTTATGGGTAAAAGAGCTGAAATGTAAAAGCATATTAGCAAATAACAAACCCTGCTGTATGTGTGTAACAAAGGGATGAGGATGCACCTGCAAAGATCGAAGACCCTGATGCACTGAAGCCTGAGGGCTGGTTGGATGATGAGTCGGAGTTTGTCCCTGACCCCAATGCAGAGAAACCAGAAGATTGGTAAACAAACTCTTTCACCGTGGTCTTACAGTCATGCTAACTGGAATGAGGAATGGTTCAGGGTGACAGCTTGTCGCTGTGTTTTCTTAGGGACGAGGAGATGGATGGAGAATGGGAGGCGCCGCAGATCCCTAACCCAGCCTGTGAGACGGCTCCTGGCTGCGGGGTGTGGAAGCGTCCCATGATCAACAATCCTCAGTACAAGGGCAAGTGGAAAGCCCCCCTGGTGGACAATCCTAACTATCAGGTAACTATTGTTCTGTGGTTTTATACACATAACTTAAATTTATGTCACAGTGTCCACCAAGTTGCCCCTGCACGGCTGGTACTTTACGATTTTCATAGTTTTTTTAAATTAATTTATTATTTTTTATCTCTAGACAAAAGCTAAAACCGTGATGTTTGCTAATGTGTATTATTAGTACATCTTATCAGCAAAACAGCATTGGCCAGTATATTTGTATTTGTGGGTCCTTCTGACTGTATCCTCCATGCTTTGTGTTGTCTCCTAAGGGAGTGTGGAAGCCTCGTAAGATCCTTAACCCGGACTATTTTGAGGACCTGCAGCCGTTCAGGATGACACCATTCAAGGCTCTGGGACTGGAGCTGTGGTCCATGACCTCAGATATCTACTTTGACAACTTTATTATCACCTCTCACAAGGAGGTTGCTGACCGCTGGGCGTCTGACAGTTGGGGGCTGAAGAAACTGGTGGCCAGTGCTAACGAGGTCAGGAGTACGTGTGCGGGGTTGCTGTGTGCGTGTGACGTACCACAGAGCTGTCACGTTTCTGTGCAGAAGTTCTCACGGTTTACTCTTTGTCTCTCCCTCCATCTCAACAGCCAGGGATTTTCGCTCAGCTGATGATGGCAGCAGAGGAGCGGCCGTGGCTCTGGGTGATCTACATACTGACAGTAGGCCTGCCTGTGGGACTGCTCGTGCTCTTCTGCTGGCCAAAGGTACTAAGACCCTGCTAAACATTAATTTAGACTTCAGATCATAGGTGCAGCTTCCTGACTTTTGCTGTGATGTCTCGTATTTGCATCCCAGAAATCGGATGATGACTACGTGTACAAAAAGGTGGATCCGCCCAAGGCTGATGTGGAAGAGGAGGAGGAGGAAGAGGAGGAAGACAAAGGAGCTGAAGCTACAGAAGCAGCACCAGCTGCAGGTGACACACATTCACCTACATTTATACTGCACTGTTCTGGATCATGTTTTCTCCCCTTACTGTCCTCTTTGGTTTTTTTCCCTAATGCAACAGAAGAAGCCGAGGAGGATGCAGAAGCAGGAGGGGACAATGTAGAGGGTGACGATGAAGAAGAGGAGGAGGAGGAAGAAGAGGAGGAGGAGGAGGAGGAGGAGGAGGAAGGAGAAGAGGAAAGCAAAGCTCCAGGGAGAACATTAGAAGATGAGGTTGGTGTCATCTGTTCAACAGGGGGAAATGATAAAAAATTAACAGCTGTGCAGTCAGGGAACTTCTCAAGTCTTTGACATATTTTCTTTCTATTTACCACCAGAAGAGGATAAAATGAAACTATCAAGATGTGACTTAAGTTTAGCTTTAATTTAAGGGGTTGAACAGAAACAGTTGCTTAAATTGTGGAGGTATTACAGCCAATTAATGCAGTGACTGTTTTGATTTGTCTCACTGTGCTGCTAAAAGCCCAAACTCACTCTCTGTTTACAAGATGACTGAAATGAGATCAAAATATGTTTTTAGAGAAAGTAGATCCAACAGATTTTCCGTAGCTGAACTGGTGGAAGCTTGCCTCTGGATCACTCAGGGTCTCTCAGCCTGTCTCCACGTTTGTTATTGGCACACTCGAGTCTGCTGCTGTCTGGGGCTCTCTTTGCCCTTATAGATATCCTGCAGTAGAGGTGGGCCAGTAGTCCAAAGCATCCCTTAATGAGGGGCTAATGTCCTCGCTCGGAGCGGTGCAAGCAGCAGTAACCCTAAGGGGGCAAAATATGAAAATCCAAACAGCCTCAAACTCCAAACTTCACTTCAGCTGACAGCGATACATCTGACAGGTTTTTATTTTTTAGCTACACAAAGAACAGAGATTTTGATACAGTACACATCACCTGTTTCTTCACCTTTTAACCAAATAAAACTCGACATTGCTGCAGAATTGTAACACAGCCACTAGAATAAAACTTTAATCTTACAGGTCACTTGGGAACTGTCGTTTGCGTTTGCAAGACGGGCTTTATGGTCAAAACTGCCCAATAACTCTCAACCTGACATGTCCCCAACACCTCATAAAGCTTTTAACATTTTAATAACGTGTCAGCTGCACGAGTGCTGTGGTACAGCTCCAGCATCAAAGCTGACGCTTCGCTTTCTGTCCCGCAGATGAAGGATGAAGGAGACGTTGCCGAAGAGAGCCACAAACAAGCAGTGAGAAAGAGGAGGGTACGGAAAGACTGAGGAGGCAAACGTCATGCCCGCTGTCTCCTTTCTGCCCCAACGGGGAAGAGGTGGAAGGGTCGTCTCTGCCGCCGCCGCTGCTCCCTCCTCCCTGAGCGGAGCAGCATGCATTTCCTTTAACTGGTAGCCTGCTCTCACCCCACCGGCTGCCCCATCCACTCCTCCTCCTCATCCACCCACCCCCACCACATCCTGTACCATCCCCTCGTCTTGTTTCTCCCTCTTCCCATCTACTCAGATAAGCTCCCCAGAGAGTCTGTGCATTTAGCTGTTTACCCTCCTCCTCCATCCACTTTTCTTCATCCTTCTCTCCTTCTATAAGCCATCGCTGTCGAAACGCCTGTCAGCCCTAAAATGAAAAAGGCCCCGCCTCTCCTCCACCACAGTTCCTGCTCGCCGTGTTTCTTCTGCCATCATATCCTCTCCTCTCGGAGCAGCAGAGAGCGCCTGTGCGTTGTTCGTCCCATTTTTACCGCATATCGTAGGGGCTACTTCTCTCAAGTTAGACTCCATTCTCTCAGTGTCCTTTTTCTTTTTTTAAGAACGTGTTCAAGGACACCGTTTGGCAGATTTTCTAAATGTTCGGGTTTCAAGAGCAGGAGAGGATGCTGGGCTGTGAGGAAGGCTGTGTGAGATGTTACTACAGCTTCAGGACAGACAAATTCGTCTCAGCTTAGGGTTAAAGATTACCTCTTCTAAAAAAAAAAAAAAAAAAAAAAATGATATGTTTAGATTTCAGCTAGTTTGTAATGAGCATTAGTTCCTTTCATGTGTGTTTTATACTAAGTTATAGCATTTAAGAACTGAGGATTAGCACTGGTTACCATATTTATTGTTTTTGGTTGTAATTTCTTTTGCAGTACAGATAAATTTAATATTGCAGTGTTTTAAATGACTCGAGGCAGATTTCTTGAAACTAAATGCCTCTGACGTGCTTACTTTGAGCCAAGGTCTGAAATCAAAGTGAAACCGTCAGCGCTTTGAGCAAAAATAAGTACAGTTAAAGTCTCGGCCATCAGTTGGAAGACAAAACAAAAAGCCGTGAGGACGTGTCTCATTCAGCAGTGCTTTCCCAGAATCTATCCCGGCTAGCCGGAGGTCAGATCTAGTTTGCAGCCTGGGGAAGACGTTGACGCTCGTTTGTTTTCTATTACTGTCTCAAGCTTTTTGTAGTTCACCTTCTCGCCACACACTGGCAGATATCCCTGTTTACATTTGTTTGCAAATTGTACATTGCTCTTGAAAATAAACTTATTTAATAAGAAAACTTATTCTGGGATTTATTCAGACCGGACAAAGATGCATACACCCTCTGTAAACACTTATATGATGACTTTATGGACTTCAACAGTTTAGAAATGAATGGTCCCCATTAAAGTCAAAAATAATGATAAAGCAGGGTATGCTTTAGAGGAGGCCTCACTCATCATCTCTGGTTTAAAGCTGGCAATGAATATTAGGAATTTGATTATACAATTTGCATAAATAATTGATTATGGAGACAGAGGAGCACAGAATGCAAGGCTGGATTTTTCAGACGTGCTGTTGGGCTCGATGGAGTGCTGCATATACAGTGTGTTAAAGTCAGAACAGCTGATGGGCGGGGGACTAGGTAAAGCTCTCAAAGCTCAAATGCCGATGGTGGACACGCTCATTTTGTGGCTTTAATATCCCTGTGGTTCCTTTTTTTTTTTTTTTTTTTTAATTTAAATGGCAAACCAAAGAAAAATCATACCCTACCAGTTTTAATCGCTGGACAGGTTAGAATCCAGCTGGAGGCCTGTGGAAAATGTGGAGTGCAGAGATGTAGAACTTTTAACTGTATTCTTATAAACTTTATAAATTTCATAAACCTAATAGTTAACTGATAAACAATTAAATGACATGTTCTTGTCTTTCTGTGAAATAACAAAAACATTGTTTTATAAATGCACAACAGTCAAACGCGTATTAGGGGTCACTTCAGGAAAAACAATCTATCATTTTGAGAATAAAGTTGAGATTAAAGCCTTCTATAAAATGCCTGTGTAGATGAGTCAGTGAAATTTTACTTCAGAATCTGTTTTAATTACAAGGAAACGATTTCTCTTTTAGAACGCGAACGCAATGCGGCGATAAGGACGTCGAAGAGATGGTGCAGAAAGCTGCATCTGCTCAAGACTGGAAAGAGAAAACACAAACTTGGAGTCCCGTCAGTCTGAGCCATGAACTACCTGGGCAATAAACTTTTTCTGTAATTTTATAGATTTATCATATTTTTAAAAAACCACTCAGACATAATGCTGAAGTTGTTCCTTTTTCTTATATTAAGATGTCTCAGGGGTTAAATCTTTAGTTAAGTGTGTGTAGCTCATGATGTCAAATGATTTTTACATCCCTGCTCTACAGTCTGAGAAACACAGCACCAACCAATGGGGGATGCCACAGTGGGTATGTCCAGCTTTCATTTACAGACTTCAGGTTGTACAGGTGACAAAATAACCAGCGAGAGGCTCGATCTCAGGATTTTATTAAAACAGAATTTAAAGGCAAAGGTGCAGAACGTCTACATACAGGATGACACGAGGACGTGTGCAGGCAGGGCACAGGCAGCATGCTGGAAACAAATTAAAATCCTACTGTACAACTGTACAAAATAACATCAATAAATTACACCATGTACAGCACTCACTGCCTCCCTTCGCCTTCCTAATTCCTTACTTTACAAAAAGCACATTACTGTTTGGGATAATTGGGAAAATTCATTTTAAAAGCGAATTAAATCCTTGCTCAAAGTAAATTTCACCTGGCCCCTCCCCTCCACGTCCCTTTTTATCTGAAGAAGACGACAATGTGCACACCCTCCCCCCTCCGAGTACATCAACTCATCTTACGATCAAACCCATCTTGCAGGCCTGGATTAATGGATCGATAACACTCCAGGCCTCTTTGCAGCTTTTTGCTCCTGCAGTTAAAGGGGAAGGCAGGGAACAGATGCAACTTTTAGAGTATTTATCCCGTGGCTTTTGGAATTATTTGGACCAAACACGCACTATTAAGTTCACAGGTCTGCAAAAACACAGAAAATCCGACTTGAGTGATGTTAATAAAGACAAAATCTGGTACAGAGTGCAAGTTTACAAGACTTTTAGTATCTGTGCTTTTATTTATATTGCTAACAAGCTTTCAAAGGTATCTGCACATCCTGGATCCACCTACTCTTGATTTTAAAAAGTTCTTGGTAACTTTATACAGTCTGGTTTTCAGTGATTATTGATTTATTGACATCTCAGTAGATATGCTAATCGGCCAAGCAAACAAAAAAACATACATAAACAAATATCACTCAAACATGCCAAATACACTCTGCATAATACTGTTCAGCTTGCCAGCTTTTAAGTGGAGGAACACAGTCGTGCTTTACAGAGACAAGGTGACATCCAAGACCTGAACAGATCCAGCTGTCGTACAAAATACTTTACCAAAAATAAATAAATTAAACCAGTGCTGATAATGAGGTTCGTGGTCAAAGAGGATCTGTAATATCTGTGGTTTGTTTTGGGGTCGCCTTTAAACAGAACACGTCAAAGGCGGGACATTCGCAGGAAATCAGAACCGGCCTCAAACAGAAACACAGCTTTGTTTTGTTTTTTTACACATATCGGATTGACAGCGAGCGTTAGGGACAAACTTGAGGTAAGAAGACCCTCAACCTCTTAATTTACTGTTATTGAGTTAAAGGGGTGACATCTACTTTGTCTGTAGTGTTTAGAGGAAGCTGATGAAAAACAGCCCTGGTCCAAATGAAATTATATACACATATTTCTTACATCTATAAGTCCGTTTATGGGGTTATTTGATATTTATTTTGTTAGTTTTGACTCGGGTAAGTGGTTAAAGAAACTCCCATATCTGCTGAGGAAACAAACCCCTCTCCATGATGGGTTTCCTCTCCCAGCTGCTGGCCCAGGACTCCAGCTTTTTACTGAGGGTAACTCACTTCCTCTTGCTCTTGGTGTCGGTGGTCTGGAAGACGCTCGAGGCCGACATGAGGTTCTCAATGTACTGACCGAGGACCTGGTTCTCAGACTTTAGCTTCAGGTTCTCCTCTTTGACTGCATCGACTCGTGCTGACAGGTCTGGGTCAAAAAAGGAAACGGGCAGCTAAAAGGCATACTCTTCCCCATTAGGTCCCCTTTCTTAGCATTTACTGACCCCCTGTACAATTTTTGTCACACAAATTATCACTTAATTATTAGTATTTAGTAGATTCGCATTTATCCATCCATGTTGTAAATGGGCCTGGGTCACTCGGGAAACTGTCTAAGCAGACATGCCCAGACCCATCTTAAAGCTTTAGATATAGAAATTTACCAGAATACACACTGAAAGATCAACATGTGACTTATGTAAATTATTTCTGTATTTTTTCCTCTATGAGGATTTTTTTTAAAAACCCAAACCAGTTTTTTACTTATCAAAATCTGCATTTAATGCTTTACAGCTCATGCAGTAAGAAAGAATACGTAAAAGGAGAAAAGGCAGCTGCACAGAGAGAAACGTCCAGCGTGTTAAATCAGAAACATGTGATTTTGGGGGTTTTATTGAATCTGTTTTAGGGAACAAACGCAGGATGTACATACAAAAAAAGGCCCTCGGATATCAGAGGAAGTTTCCAGATATAAAACCAGAAAATGTGCAGCGTGTTGTATCATTTTAGAGTGTTTCATCCATGAGGTCATTGTTCCCGTCTGGTAAAATTTAATTTGTGTGTTAAGAGGGTTTGTTTTTGTTTTTTTTACCTTCCAGTGTGTGCTGAAGTTCCAAAACCTGATTTATCAACCTCGTCTTCTCCTCAACCTCCACCTGATTCTCCATGTCTCCTGAAATAACAACAATACACGTCAGCATCATTATTATCATATTATTATTATTAGTAGTAGTAGTAGTATTTCTACACAAGCTAACCCTGAGGGAGGCTGTTTCACCCACACGTACCATCTATGTCGCAGTTCATGGTGATAAGCTCGTTCTCCTGTTTGGTATACAGGGCTGCAGATCCACCATCCACTGTGAGACAAAGAAAAGCGCCGTTATAGCTGTGAGTTGTAACATGGAGTTTATATTTAAGAGGCACTGTACAATCTATCTCTCTTTTCATAAACAACAGTAAATATGGTGCCATCAGTGTTTACATTTTCATGTCAGTAGAGTTGGTGTGTCAGGCAGGGTGGCCTACTTACATTACAGAACACGCGGACAAGATTCATATGGGGAGGATATAATGGAAAGTCTATATAAGACAGTGATTTTAATTATTAGCAGAATCACTGAACATTAAATTTTAGGTTGATTATTATATGCTCTACAGATGACACACTTCCAGCTGTAATGATTCCCCCTTTTGTTTACTCTCAGTCTTACTGCTGGGCAATATGTCCAAAAACTTGAATTTCATATCAGTAGATATCAGTGATCATTACAATATAAGACAAATTCCCTTCAAGTTTAAAGTCACAGTGCTGAAAAATATTGAAACTGCTTCTGGGTAGTTTTCTATATTGTCATAAATATCATTATCATAAATTTTCTTGAATTACTGTGACATAACTTTGAAGCTCTACTGCTCAGCTCCCTGGCACTTTGTTAGTTCATGTCTCCTGACAACACGAGCTGAGGTATGAACCAGACCGAGACCTGTTCCATCCTGCAGTGTAAAGCCAGGTTTATTCCAATCCTAAAGCACTGAAACTGGGTTACCACAGTAGATCATCTGTCTCTATCTCTCCCTATCCTTTTGTTTTTGGCCAGTAGTAGCAGAGAATCCACCAGCACCCTGTTGTCCAACAACACGGGAAGCTGCGTTTGTTGATTTGGCCAAGATTTTACGCGGGATGTCCTTCCTGTCACAATCCTCCCCATTTATCCAGGCTTGAGACCAACACTAGGAACACTGGATTGTGACCGGGTTGCACTCTTGTCAAGTTCCCTTTGTCTTAATAAACCTATTAATTTACTTATTACATAATTATAAAGAGCTCACTCATTTACTGATAGTCTGCAGAGATTAAGTGCCTTAACTGTTACAGTAATTCGTGACTAATTCTAGACCAAACAGTGACACAAAAAGGATTTTTCTGAATAAGGATGACAGCATTTTTAACCTTCCTACACACTGAGTATGTACTCAGCTCATCCCTAAAATTATAATGAGTGCACCAGCAGCTGAAATAACAGTTACAGTTATTTTAATGCGGAGAATGCTTTATAAAGACTATCATAAGACATTTATTACTATTATTCTACTGTTATTATAAACTATAGAGAATTTGGGAAATTTTGATTCAAATTAAATGCACTGTATCAGTGATTTAACTGATCAACAAAGTAACTTTGATCGTTTGTGTGAATAGTGTAATTTTGTTTGGCTTGTTTGGATTTGGTAACCGTTACCGTGTCTGAGCGAGTGATGATAGCATGATGGGAGCACACACCGCACCCAGGCTGAGAGTGCTGTGGTCATACTGCATCAATAAAACGCGTGTTAGGAGCCAAATGCTGCTTTGGATAAAGGCGCTCATTAGTTCGCCGGTCTGCCGTCCAATAATCGAATCGATGCTGACACTGAAGCAACGATTAAGCAGCAATGAGCGCCAAAACATAGCATTTAGCTAAAAAAACACATACAGATACACAAAGCTCCACCTCCCAGCACATCACGATTCCCACTCGAAGCCACGGCCGAAACATCGGACAAGGTGCTGGAGGCAGTTTTCCCCGACAACACAAGCCAAAACAGCACAAACGTGTCCGATAATGGGCGTCGATAGATTAGCTCCATAAGCTAACTAGCTCAGTGGCCAACCAAGCCAACGATTCTGAAACTTAATTTACTTTCAACACCAAAAACGTTTAAACGCGTCATAAGAAGAAACCAAACAAAACCACCTGGTCTGTCTGATATTTAAATTTTCGCTGACAAATAAAATTTACACGGTGGCACCGAGCGAAGAGCAGCTAACTGCTACAAGCAAATTGTTGGCTAGTTTTAAGTTCAGACAGAAATACGTCCCGAATTTTTATACTTCGAATTTAGGAACACAGCAGATGTAGGAGTATGAACTCACCTAAAGCAACAAAAAAAGTCTTCTCCGATTAGCGGAGTTACCCTTGCAAACAGACACACAGCTGTGATGATGATGACGAGGAGGAGGAGGATGACGATGACGGCTACATGTGTGTTACCACACCAACCGACAGGGGGAGCAACATACCACATGCATTACGCACCATCGGAGACTTTCTCTAAACTTCCGGTTTCGTGATGTAACAGAAATGTTGGATTTCGTGGGTTTTTATCATATTTTCATTTTTATTAAATATGTTGGAATTAGTTCTATTTTAGACTCGCAAAATACCTTTATGTGGGTTTGCCACAAGGCTACTAATCCACTTTACGGCACCTGCCATTTTGATTTCAGGCATGAAGCCAGCAGCAGCTGAGACTGTGCCCTTAACCAACCCAATCAGCATGCAGTCTAAGTATAATAAAATAAATTAATGAATAAAAAAGAAGACTCGCCCAACCAAAGTGTGGGGTTGTATATGTAGAACCAGATGTAATATATTTTAGCCGTTTAGCTCTATTCAATAAGTGTTGTGTCACGTGAGTCCCCTGAATTATACCCTGTTTCTTAACAATGAGATATGTCAGCTCTGAACACACACACACAAACACACACAGCTTTCCTAACAGATGCTCGTGCTTTTCCGTCTGGTAGAAACCCCAGCGCGCACACACACACACACACACATCTATGCACATCTATAGTTTTCTATGTGAATGCATGAATGAAGTGTTATCTGACCTGTGTGAGCATTATTACATGCCTGCATGTCTGTCTGTCTGTGTGTGGCACCCCTGTGGCCTCAGCTCCATATGCTGCTGCTTGTTAGCCAAACCCAAACCCTGTGGGGGCACTGCTGCCTCAGCCAACAGTTGTCTGAGGCCAGTTTACCCTGTATCCATCCTCCTGTGCGTTCCTTTCTGCTCTGTGGAGTGTGTGTGGCTTCCAAGGTCTTTATGAGTAGCATTCTAGGATTATTAGGTAATAGGAAACTGGGTCTTTAGAGGGGATTTGTAAGAGGAAACACAACACAACTAAGGTTTCCAGTTTGCATAATTGAGGGTGTATCTGCTTTCACTGGCAAGTGGGTAAAGACCACACAGACCACAGATTAAATTTAGGAAACCCTGAGATTCTTTGTGTTTCAGAACTGAATGTGAAAAGCAAGGGATGGATCTCACTGTGAAATTGCACACTCAGTGGCTAATGGCTTGTGATTACAAAATTTTCCATAACCAGAAGCTACAGACATCTTATATATTGTCTGTGATTTGACACAGGCAGCTGAGCAGCATCTAACTGGCTAAACTGTGTAACTGAACTGTAAGACAGCTGCTGCTGTTGGTACCTTAATAGTAACACATATATTAACAAGACAATAACTGTTCAAATTAATTTAAAGTTTAATTAGTGCATCAACTTCCACAATAAGTGTTCCGGGCATTTCAAAGTCCGGGCTTCATAGCAGGAATTCACAAACCTGTTGATGATTCTGAAGGTGACTGCAGCCATCTTTATTTACAGTCTGTGGCGTCTACTCTTTTCTCTTTGCTTACATGCTGTTCTCGAGCTACTTACTTCAACTCTAAATAAAATATTATAGTTTGAGATTCATGTGTACATAGTGAAGATTAGTAACAATCGGAGAGTGTGAAATCCGAGAAGTAAAAAGGAGCCACACCCCAGCCAGTAATGCCACACACCCATATAAACACTGTGGTATTGTTTCTACCTTATAGCCCTTTGTGCAGTCACATGCTTGTAACATTAAAAACAACGGTCTCTGACCGTTTGCTCCAGGTAAAATAAATAAATAAATAAATAAATAAATAAATAAATAACAATAATAATCAGAACATAACCTCACCTGTAACCCAAAGAGCGCATGCTTTTGAACAATAAGATGTTTTTTAAAGCAACTTTTTAGTTTTAAAACATAGAGCTGCACACTGGAATCAGTTTAATAGAGGGGGGTTAGCTCCTGTCTTAGTCTTGAGGCGACTATCTGTGTAAAACTGTGACTGACAGACCGACGTTTACAATCTGGTCGACTGGCTGCAGGCTAAAAGCTGTTTGTGCAAATAGAAATAAAGGACAGGTTAGGGCTAAATCTGAAGAAGTGGATTACCTGTATCGTCTGCCAGAGAGATGTTAGTGAACGTCCCATCATCCTCGTCCACTGTGGCCTCCATGGCCTGAGTTTGCTTTTCGTCCTCCACTTTTATTCCTTTCTTTCTTTGATTATCTCACAGAGTCGTGAATGTGTGTTGATCTTTCCGGGTTTTGTTAGTCTCCGTTTCTTCTTTCTGTTTGTCTGTTCTCCCCCTCTGGCTCTGCCTTCTCTCACACACACCTGCTGCCTTGCTTGCCACGGTTACCTGCTCTACCTGCCTGGCAGCTCCGGTTACGTGGCTGTCGTGGGAATGGGTCACCATGGCGACCACTTGACCAAAACACGAGACAGACTGCTCAAGCAATAAAGCTATCGGGGGTCAAAGTTTAAGCTCCTGTGAAATGGAGTAATGGCGATGCACATTTAAAGTATCTTCAAATTAGGATCGTGAGCCATGTGAGCACACTGCAGCCCCCAGCTCGGTGACTCGGGACAGTATGCGCCTCAGTTTTTATTTATTCATTTATATATTTATTTATTTACATGAGGTTTGAGGTTGAAGGCTTCAGCTGACTTAAAATGACCGGAGAAATCTTTAACGACAAAGAGCAGTTTCCTCAAATCTGCGGTGCATCCTGCACTCTGGTGGCTGAAGCTTTGCACTGCAGCTCACTATCCACTGCCTGTGGACTAGAACAGGGGGGTCAAACTCATTTTAGTTCTTAGGAGACTTCCTGCGGGCCAGAGCCTGGATGAATTATCCTGTAGGCATTCAAGGCATGTTCCCAGGGGTCCATGTACAGTTAGAGGCCCATCCAGAAAACCGTGAAAAATAACTTGTCTTCTCTTAAATGTTAATCTTAAAACTATATCTTATCAAAACATAACTAAATATATTCTTGAAATGACAAAAGCGATATAACTGATAGCCTGTATTTTACCTGGCTCTTTCTCCCCAACACTGCTGAGGCTAGTAGTTTCTCAAAGTCCTCCAGCTAGTGGAAAGAGTACGTCTGAAATGAATGAATCAGAGAAACAAGAACGTCGATCTTTTATTAAAATGGCTATTTTTACTTCAGTTTAACATTCTAACATCTCTGCTCTGAGTAGCCCCTTGAAAACATATTACCATATAACACTAAAGGGATGTTTTATAAAAACAAATGTTTTAAAAATTATCTGATACCCCTACAAAATATTGTCTCTTATTTAAACTTTTACATGGATGATATTTGAAATGATAAAGATCAAAATGCTTTCTTAAAGATGTCATTCGGATGGATGGCTGACGTTTGCAAATGTTGTAGGAATGCTCGCTGTTAGCTGGGTTATTTGGGTAACAGATTAAAAAGGGTTTGTCTTATGAAAGATTCCTACAGTGGTGTATGTCCTGAAAACATTTTTATTTTTTATCTCAATAATGATAAAGCCTGCTGTGTGGCACAGACCAGCCAAGACATTTGCAGTTCATTCTTAATGGCCAAGGTTCTGATATTAGATTCATCTGTTAGGAACCTTTAAACAGCTGGTTCCTGTGTTTGTGTTTTGCCCTTATACAACCAAGCTTGGTTGTGTGATCATTTCACCCTCTGCTTTGGCAGCGGCCAATGCTCTAATGGTGAGGCTTTACAATGCAGTCCCCAGAAATAATGTTTAATGTCACATCGGTGTCTTTTGTGTGCAATTTATGGTGCAGACACAGGGAACACCATTAATGCAGATACCCACTGCAGCTGCATTAATCCAGTATGAACAATGGTCAGAAACCTAAGGCTCCAGAGCTGCATGTAGTCTCCATCTCTGCTGGCTCCCTGTGGCTTTGAGAAAGAAAAAAAACCCCACATGAATATGAATACTTTTTTTTAACATTCCAGTTTTTATTTATGGTTTCTATAAGTGATTCTTTATGTTCTACAGTTGTATAAATGTGTATCATATGCACCAAATAAAAATAATAGTATGTGAACCAGAGCCAACATCTTTCACCTGGTGCCTTATTAAAGTGGCTGGCATAAATGAATGCACACAAATGTCTAGTCCTGAGCTTTAGACTCCAAATCCCCCCTAAAAATGACAGGAAAACTGAGAATGCAACAGGACCTGGGCACATTTATTTGCCTTTTACTGTTGTGATGGCTGAAGTTACAGCCACACATATTGGGTAACATCTATCAAACATCACAGCGCTACAACAGACTTATACATAACACTACACATAGTTGTTTTTCCTTTAAATATAGGATTTAATTTACAGGGTAAAAAAGAATTGGTTTTGGTTTAGTGTATTCTAAAATAAGTGTGCACATTTTAGTTTATAGTGTTATGTGTATGATTTAGTCTCCCAGAGTCTGTTGCTCCCAGCCCCTTGAGCTAAGAGGTGGAAAAGGGGTGGAGCAAGCCTATATGGAGACCTGCGAATTTTGTCATACCACAACTCTGGATCTTGGGGGGGATGGAATTTGTTATGTTGGTTTTAGTGAGTTGTACACTTTTTGTGTCCTTGTGGGCTGATCAGCTACTATTTAAGTTTTCTCTTTGTCTCATTTCGGTAGGTCCGATTGTTTGAGTTACTAATATTGGGGCACGCTGGTTTTTGAGTTATGTTCTGTTACCTTGCCCTTATTTATGATTTAGATTTTTGTATAATTTAACCAAGTTTTTTTTTTTTTAACGGGGTAAATAAATAAGGTAACAAACCTTTTTCAGACTTTAACCTGTGCCTGACTTTCCTCAGTCCATCACTACTGTCAATGCTGCTGGCTTACTGATATACTTGATATACAGCTGGACTTTAATCAAACTCATATTGAAATTGTCAAGAGCTGTTAAGCTGCTATGTGTTTTAAATATTACCAGACTGGTGTATTTTAAATTTGATTCATATACACAAACACAGCTAGGACCTGCACAGCCTTATAGATACACAGAGATGCTAAACATTCTGATATGAGTATGACTATGTTCTTTTTCTTTTCGTTTTTTTGTTTGCTTCAAATGCAAAGTTATGGAGTCAAAGTTGAAAGTTAAAACTTCCATATTTTAGGCTTTTATTTAATCGAGTCTGTTTTTGTTTCTAAAAGCGTTTTCTGTGTGAATGTTCAGTTTGCACTAAAAAGGACGTTTTTAAAAAAGAACAACAAAAAGAACAACAAATGCGAAACACAACATCAAGGACCTGAAGACCTAAAACTTTCTGAAGTTTGCAATTAGCATTTTGAATAGGAATCACTGATTAACCTGACATTTGCCTCTTCGAACTGTGGTAAGAGGCTGGAGCCCACATTAAATGTAATTACTGGGGGCAGAGCACCATCTTGTGGTCAGATCACTCACAGTGCAGCTAAAACGATATTATACATCAGGTGTGCCCAACAGGAAGCCAGGATCTACTCCGGCTCACTGGATGGATTTATAAATGTGAAAAGTGAGGTCATTAATTGTTCCAATTTTCATTGTAATGCTGGTGTGATAATAGCATCTTAAATGTGGAAAGCATTTTTCTCAGTGAGTTGTCTGATTAATAAAGACTGAAATGCTGAGTTTGATTACCAAAACTCAACATGTGAAGCTCCTGTCCCTTTTTGGTGATCTGTAAATTGTGGTGTGCTCTAGTAAACTCAATGCATGTGGAAAAACTAAGAAATATTCTTTACTTTTATTTTTCTAATCTTTCTGTTTGTCTGATGTGATGAGAAACACAGTCGCATGTTGAAATCTGGTGCTAACGAAGGGATTTGAACAGTTAAGCTCAAACAGATGATAATCTGTCCTTTTGACCAACTGAGGGCCGTGGGGTCCTGGAGCCTGTTGCAGGATTAACACAGATGTGACAAATGTGTCCCATTTAGACCTCGGGACTCCCGGGCTGTACTAGGCACAGATGTTCTTGTATACTGTGCCGGCCACTTCGTTATGGCACTCGATGTTTGCCCTGCTTGCTGTTGGATTGTCTCAGGGTCATCTTTACACGTTTTGTCTGGTGTGGATCCAGCCTCTACAGATCTTGTGCTGAGAACTTGTTCCTGTGCTGCCATGATTAGTGCCTCTGTGCTGTCTTTCAGTCCACCAGTGTCCGGATTTCTGGATATCAGCTACTTCTTCTATCTGCCGATGGTGCATGCCGTGCAGGGGCCTGTCCTTCCATGATGGTTCCTCTTCTTGCTCCTCTTCGTTCTCAGATGTCTGTTGCTTGAGGAATTTACTGACCACACTATCAGTCTTCCTCACTACTGACTCACCATTTCTTGACCACCTTCATTGCACTTATATATAACATATATATTTAGATAGATAATAGAAAATGTTAGTATTATTAAGTAGAAATAAAACAGTGCGTAGCTTTAGAAAAAAATCAGCCATCCCTGGACCTTGACAGTTGTGTTAAAGGGAAACCTGGAGAGAGGAGCCAAATGCAGGATGATGAAACAGCAAAATGAACAGAAAGCAAAGTTTTTTCATGGTTGAGCAAAGAACCAAAAACTTCACAAAGTCAAGGACTTACACACAAAAGGAATCCACAGAAGAAGCACAAACGCATAAAACGCATGTGCAGGTGAGAGTGCAGGTGAAAGGAAGGAAAAAACAAAAGCATGAAGTAAAACCAAAATAAGACACATGATCGTCCTGATCTTTAAAGTAAAACAGGAAATAATCCAAATACAAAATTACCATTACTGTTAAAGATGTGACAGCACTAAGCAAGAGACGGATTACTGAGAAAGCAGGAGAAACTAGATAACAAATGCAGCAGGGACCTTGACAAACACTGATCAGAGGATAAATGTGGGACAAATGAATGTAAATAAAACTGTGAAGTGCCTGAATCATCCACAGGGGATCATCGCTGCCCTGCAGACTCTGAAATGTTTCACCACTGATCGGGGAAACATTTCAGAGGCAGTGCCAGGTTTGGAGTTGAACTCCTATTCTTGGGGTGCGCAGTTTTTAGTTGCCCCCACAAAGCTGCAAAGAAAGCGACATTTATATGAACATTTTCACAGGAAGGGGAGAGTCGTTAACAGGAAAAAGTTTGGTAATAATCCAAACTTGCCCTTCAGAGTGCTGCCTCATCAGCTCTCTCCGAGGGCAGCTTCTGCTGATTTCAGATCTGTTTTATTATCACTCACAGAGTATAAAGGATGACACTGCCAGCTAAACTTGGCTGGTGACAGTAAAGCTGCTGTTCCTCACAAAACCCTTGATGAATAGTAGAAGGCAGACGCAGCACGACATTTCAAAGTTTACAGGAGGGTGGTAGACGATGTCGAGTAGGATGGTAAGTGGCCGGTGATGGCTTCTAGCACCTGTAGCACAGCAGGCCCCAGAGACAGTTTGACCCTTACGCAACCTGGAAGTATACGACTTCAAACACACACACACACACACACACACACACACACACACACACACACACACACACACACACACACACACACACACACACACACCACAGCTTGATTCTGGGAACAAATGAAGGCACTGAGGAACAAACCGTATTTGACATTTCTTTAGTCTTAAAATGTATTCACTGTGTTTCTTATCTTTTTCTCCTTTTGTGCACTTAATTATTGTAACGTAGTGCCTCCCAACAACCAGAGCAGTATCTGTGGTGGGATCAGCACCATTTACAACTTTAGCGAGAGAGTAAAGTGTGTGTTCTGTTCTCTCTCTTTCTCTTGTGATAGTCCACAGACCAGATGCCCACTTTGGCACCAACACCCAATCAGTGTTATACCAGGCATGGGTATACACACACACACACACACACACACGTACACGCACTCTAACAGAAACACAAGAGGCAGTGAAAGAGCACTCATCCATCTGTCCATCTCCCAGCTGATGGTGCAGAGAACACATCAGCATGCTTGTGTCTGCTGCAGCCTCTTCAGCGTTTTGTGTGAGCATGTCTGTGAATGAGCCTATAGCTGTTTTCACCTTTTTTGAGACTGTTTAACAGTCTTTAACCTGCCAGCTCTCAAGTACAAAGTCCATACAATGTTAGATTGCGCTGATGTGCAAATAGCCCGGCCTGGTCTAAGGGCAAAATGTCAAATAGACATGAAAAAGCAATCTGTTTTTTCATTCACACAAGTTTTCTTCCTTTTTGGTACAGTCAGCAGGACTTTGAATGTATTTCTACATGTTATGTGACCTCTCTGTGAGTGAGGTGGCTCATAGGTGTACATGGTACCGAAGCATTTTTGACTCTTTGTTTTGTCATCTGATCTGAGGATGTTTAGAAGGGAGGAGCAGGACTGTCAGATATTTCCGTTCAATTCAGTTCTATTTATACAGCGCCAAAGCACAACAACAGTCACCTTAAGGTGCTTTATATGGTAAGATAAAGACTGAACAAGAATACAGTGAAAACAGAGAAAACCCCAAGAATCACATAACGCCCTGTGAGCAAGCACTATGGCAACAGGGGGAAGGAAAAACTCCCTTTTAACAGGAAGAAACCATCGGCCGAACAATCTCAAGGAGGGCCAGCCATCTGCCGCGACTGGTTGGGGGGGAGAGGAGGAAGACAGGAAGAATTGATCTGCCTGACAGATCTGGTGAAAGCAAACAGGTGGTGAGGATGAAGTAGGAACTCCTATTCAAGGCCTCTGCCAGTGGAGTCCTTAACAATTTCTCTTGCAAGATCAGGGAAGTTGGAGTCCAAATGGAAAATATTCACAGATACCATTGCAGAGCTGGCTGTGAGGAGCTGGACATGGCAGCAACAGAGGACCTGCTGGTGGACTCCAGCGGCCAAGGCTTTCTGGGCCTGGTTGGTCCAGGAGTCTTCTTTTTTTTATGTTTATTTATACGATTTTAAGGTCAAAGTTACATAAAATCACACTACACAAAGGAAACAAAATTCAAAAACAATAACATCCAAACACAGAAAGAAAGAGAAAAAAGAGAAAAAAACAGAACAGAAAAACAAGAAAAGAAAAGAAAGAATAAACCAGTTAGTCAGTCCAAATCAAAAGTTCAAGAGAAATGCTAGTGTCCGAGGAAGATGATCTTCTGTGTGAGGTTAGACAGGGCAACAGAGAGTTCACCAAGTCAAGAAGATGTGGGGAACAAGTCCAGGAAGAAATTGGGGTCACGTAAACTCAAAGTGCAGTCACATGGGTTAAAGTTTATGTTGAATCCCCCTTAATATGATTGAGAAAAGGACCCCAGATTTAGACAAATTTAGTGTGAGCGTCAGCCAGACGATAACGAACCTCTTCAATATACAAACATGCAATCGTCTCACGTGGTCCAGGAGTCTTCTGAAGCAGCTCATGTGTATTGAAGGACCAGAGGCTGCAGCCAATGCAGCTGCAGAATACGAAGCTCAAGAGTGGGAGGAATTCAGGGAGGATGACTTACAGGTGGCATAGGGAACAAGTTGAAGTTTCACCAATTTATTCAGGCCATGTAGCAAATATATGAATATTTTGGCTCTTCGGCCTTATGTATATATATATATCTGTGTGTGTGTGTATGTGTTTTCGATCATATGACACTAATCTCAAGTTTTTCATTCATCCACAAACTAGTAAAACTTCACTATCATATAATTCGTTATTGCAAAACCCCATCAGTACTTTATATTAATGCCCTTAGTGTTTGTCCATAGAATGGATTTCATTTTAGTTAGTTAAATAGTTTAGTCAGTTAATTTTATTCAATTTTATATTATTAAAAAGAAATATATAAGATCAGAATTTGAGTTACCATGTGACTCTTAAGGCCAATCACCTGCTGCCATTTCCAGCTGCTCTTTTATGCACAATTCACCACAGCAGGCAGCTCCACATGTTTGATTCAGCACAAGTCAGGAAAATGAATCTGCCCAGTTAGGAAGTACCAAGTATTGTGAATCCAGTGTTTTAGTGCCAGAGAAGGTGACAACCCACAAAAAGGTAAATATGTATAAATTTGCAGGTGGTAGCTGCAGACCATTTCTCTTCTTATCCATCCTGACTAATTTTTCTCTAGTTTTGTTCTTAGTTTTCTGACGTTATTTACATTAAGATGTAAGAAACGTCCCCTCTGCTGCAACCGCCTCGCAGATTCATCCCATTATGTGTCCTTAGATTACCCACAGCTACAGAAAGGGTCAGCGGCCTCAGACTACTAAAAGATAATCAGCTGTGCTGTTCTGTGTGCAAATAAGTGTGTATGCACGAGCCATTATATACCATCTGTGATGCTCAGTGTGTGTGTGTGTGTGTGTCCTTCTTTGTAGCCTTATCTGTGGAGTAATTTAATCACTCTAAAATATTTAAGAGCTTGTGGGCAAATGAGGCACTTGACTGAGGATCTACATTTTCCCTTATCTATCTATCTATGGTAAAAGTCCATTCCAGGATTTGCAGGCAGCCACAGGCTTCAGTGTTACTTTAAGGTCTTCAGCATTCATGTCCCCCACACTCACATTTCTCTATCCCCCCCTCTTCTCATTCACCCTACTCACTCTCATCCCACTCACACACACTCTGCAGGGGGAACACACACACACATATGCGCGCGAGCACACACACACACACTCCTGAAGGAGGACTTGAGGTAAGAGGGAAGTCGCCTGCACTGTGAACTGCCGTTTCTTTAAGCCACTGGACAGGAGAACAGTGGAGGATTGTATCAGCAGTCTTCCCCACACTAGAATACAATGCACTTACACTGTGGCTGTAAACTAAGCAGCATTTAGTCGACACAGGCAGAGCGTTAATTAAACACACAGAGGCTGCTTGAATTAATTTGATTACCAATTAACAGCATATATACCGTTATATTGCATTAGTGACTGCTCCATCCATTCATCAGTTTTCTGCTTCTTATCTGTGTCTGTTGATTTTAAATCTTCTTCTTCTGGTCATTAATCGCAGTTCGTGACCATAGGTGAGAGTAGGAATGTAGACTAACTGGTAAGACCTGTTTCACCTTTACCCTTATCTCTCTCTTTGCTACAACAAACCAGCACAGTGTCAACACAGTCTCAGGATGTTCCACAAATACCATACTTCTAACTCATGAAGACGTCTGTGAAGGTTCTCAGTCATCCAGGTCAGAGTAATCCAAGGAGCTTGGAAATAAAAGCGACTGGACTTCTTTATGTTGAGGACCCTGAGATATAAGATCTAAACAGACTCAGTGGCAAAAGGCAGCTGCAGTCCAGTGAACGTTTATTGTTAGCATTGGAAACTAAACGCTTGCTGCAATGCTGGTCTCCACCAATAAAATTTACGGCTTAAAAACATCCCACATAAAATAAATTGCTCTTATACAGTCGTTATGAAGGTAGAAGTGAGCTATCGAGGTCAAAATTGTTCATTGCATCTCAACTTGTTTGGAGTTTTAACATGCGAGTCTGGGAGATTGATTCATTTTTTGAAGCAAGCCTCAAGTGGCCAGTGGTGGAAGTGCAAGTGTATTCACTTTCTTTTTAGCTTCTTTTTAGCGCTTGAGCCTCATTTTTGAGATACCTAAAATCCAGCACAGTATTCTGTGAAAAAAAATACTACTTAAAGTATAAGTCAATAAGGAAAGTTTGATACCATCATCCTCTCAAACCACTCACTCACTCACAGTTTCTGATGTTAAACATTAATCTGATTTTGGTCATTTTCATAGAAGAATTTCATAAAAGAGCTCTCTTTTGGATCAAACTGATTTTTAATAACTCTTTGGCTCATTTAAGTCCCTCAGAAGCAAAGGATAAGCTTAATGAGACATGTTAGATGAGCTTTTAAAAAAGGCTACTTATCTCATTTCTTGAAAAGTTGGCATTTTGAAAGTATAAAGGTTTCTACCCCCAGTACTGAGACACAGATGCATTTAGGGCCCCCTGTGAGTTGGGGGCCTGGGGCTTAATCCACCCACCATCATCAGTTGCATGGTGTACAGTGACTTTAATTTTAAAAAGAAAAGTTTATCTCCTATAGCGTGACTGACTTTTAGGTAATGGAAGTTCAGTCCTCCAAACAAATATGTGCTCCGACATGCACACTCCAATAGACAGTGACATTTCCTGCATCTCTTCCAGAGCTTCGTCTCCCCAGAAACAATGGATGGGTCGTCTGGATGGCTGCTGGTATGAGATGTTGATGTATGGAAGACAAAGACAACTAGAAAGACACAACTATGTGTGTGAATGTGTCAAAGACAGAGATAACCCAAATTACCTCCAGAGATGGTCTGTTTTGCACGTCACGTAGAAGCAGAAATAATCACATCTATTTCCCTAAAACTAAATCAAACATGCAGCTGGATCAAATATACGCCAAAATAGTTTCTTAAAGAGGCAATGACAATCCATCCATTTTTTCCCACTTATCCATATCAGGGTCTCAGGGGAGCTGGAGCCTATCCCAGCTGTCATAGGCCGAGACAGGGGCGGTCGCCAATCTGTCTCAGGGCTAACAGAGAGACAGATAAACATTTGCACTCGCACTGATACTTACGGCCAATTTAGAATCACATATTAACCTAGCATGCATGCCTTTGGACTGTGGAGGGAAGGCCAAGTATCCAGAGAAAACCCACACAGGCCCACTTATTGCCAGCACTACAGTGAGAATAAGCAGATTTCTCCAGTTGGCCGCTAGATTCAAACACAGGATCTTCTTGCTGTGAGGCGACACTGCTAACCACTGTGCTGCCACCATACGCAGCAGCTATTCAGTACAGAACAAAATAAATCCTGACATCTTGAGTGAACTTGATTAAACACCGTGGGTGGCTGAAGGAATATTTTCCCATTTCGGCATCAGAGAATAGTTTTAATGTCAAATCCAGTTAAAACGATTTCTAAAATTCCATTCAGTGGATTTAAAAACGATAAACTGAATTCTATTCAGTTTTATTTTTGTAGCGCCCAATCACAACAACAGTGTCCACAAGGTGCTTTACATTGTAAGGTAAAAATGCTACAATAATAGAAAGAAATCCCCAACAATTAAACAACCCCCTATGGGCAGCCACTTGGCAACTGTGGAAAGGAAAAACTCCCTTTTAACAGGAAGTAACCTCCAGGCAGAACCAGGAAGAGCATGCACTCTGGTGTTCAATAGTATCTTCTTTCTTTTTAGCTCTGTTTTGGTCTCCGCCATATCCTGTTAAGCGTTACCTTACATTCAGCAGCAGCTTCAGCCTGTCTGCTGTTTGTGGATGCGCAGTTAGACTGCAGCATGTCTCGAGCTTCTTTCTTAAGACAGAGCAGAAGAAAACAATGTAATGAAGAGACACCAAGTAGGACTAAAAGGAGCTGACATCCGATCTACTGTCACTCCAAAATTACTGACTATAGCTGCTTTTTTGAGGAGTGAAATTTTTGCTGTGAAATTTTTGCTTTTAAATCAGAAATACTAAAAAAATTAAATTCTAGATAAAATTCAGGGATGGCGCTGCCTTTTTGTTTTTCTGTTTTTGCTCAGACGACAGTCAGATTTAATTGTTCTTTCTGCCTTGCGTCACCATGACATGACAAGAAAGTGTGAAATAACAGTGATTAAAGGATATTCAGTGAGTGTTTGGTGAGTCAGTGTGTGTGTGTGTGTGTGTGTGTGTGTGTGTGTGTGTGTGTGTGTG
>NW_005187476.1:1023942-1026585 GCF_000239375.1 Pundamilia nyererei | reverse complement strand
ATTTTCCATTAAATTCAGTGGATAAAATATAAACTGAGATATTGTATTTAGTATTTGAAAGTGATGACATGGGAAGTCACACAGGTTTAGCCACTGAGCTGCTACAATTTAGCATTTTCCAAAAAGTAAATCTGGACTCCTGACTTTTGGAAATTCACAGTTTTCTGCTCATTTGGTCAAACGGGAATGTGACTGAAACTGTGAGAGGTTTAGGGCTAACATCAGTTTATCTTTGCTTGGTTTGCTAGTTCTGGATAATGTTAGCTTTGTAATGTATGCACAGTACTGTGCAAAAGTCTTGAGCCACCCTTCATTTCTTTATATTTTGAAAAGAAAATATGAAACAGGTGTAGCAAATTAACTTAAACATGCAAAATAAATGTAAATACTCTATACAAGTATTTTCATACAAACAGAGATTATAATAATGGAATGATCTTGAAGGTCAATATTTGGTACAACCACCTTTATTCTTCAACACAGCCTGAACTCTCTCTTTAAGTAGTGTTCAGGAATGGTTCTCCAGGCTTCCTGAAGGACATTCAAAGCTTTTCTTTGGATGTTGGCTTCCTCCCCCATGTTTTACAGATAGCTGTAAACCAGCGGTGTCAGACATAAGGCCTGGGGACCAGAATCAGCCTGGCAAAGACTCCAATCCGGCCCACTGGGTGGCTTTGGAAAATATGAAGGAGGTTGAAGTTATTCATTTTTGGACTTTTAACTGTATTTTTATAAGTTTTACAGCTTTTCCTGCTCATAAAGCTGAGTTGAGATTCTACTTTATTGCATATAAACATATGTCAGGTATTAAATGTGTAGTGAAACATCTTTACACTGACAGAAAGTAGAGCTTCACTCGTCCGGCCCACTTTAGATCAAAGTGGGGTGAATGTAGCACTCTATGTAAAATGAGTTCGACGTCCCTGCTGTAAACCTTCACTAACCTGACCTCCTCCACATTCAGCAATACAACAATATGAACCGAAAATTTCAAATTTTGCTCCATCACCATGAGAATTGTTGATGCTTTTTCACTCCAGTAGTTGAGAACTATTGCTCCATTTTCAGCTAACATTATGAATTAAGCGTTGGCAGAATTATAAAGCTATGTCGCCTACGCTGTGAAATTAAGACTTTATTTATAGTCTTGTATGTGTGGTGGTCTAGTATTGCACACACTTGCTAATATGCTCACTCACCAGTTGTTCCATAAGAGTCCACCAACACCCTGTGGCTGGTTTCTCCTTCCTTGGCCCGCTGTTAGTAGATCCCCACTAAAACACATTTGCCCTTTTCCTTTAATTTCCCTCTTCACATCTGCACATTTTCCCTCCACTGAACACACGAGAACTGCAGGTTAACGTCTTGTCTATGCCAGACCTTAACATGCAGCATTGTTACAACATAATCGACATGATTCGCTTCATCTCTGAGTCATCATTATGTCTCGTTCACAGACACGAGTGTGTGCACATGATTGTCTTCCATAAAATCCAGTGTCACAGTATTGTTTATGGCAGCCATGTAATCCCCATGGTTTCAATACGATCATCACTATATCATTCTCATATGTAAATAGAGCCTCGTGTCTGTGTGTTTATAACATTTATTTGTGAGGACAAACATAGAGCAAGTCCTCCTCCTGTTACTCATTAGATTTTACAGCGATGACTTGGTTTAAGGTGAGCATAAAGTTAGATTTAGGTCAGGAAAGCAGTGGTAAATCTAAAGGAAATGAATGAAAGTCCATGTAATGTCCCCTGAAGTGATGGAAGTATGTGTATTTTTGTGTGTTTGAAGGCCTGTGTGTCTGTTTTTGTGTATGCATACAGGGTTAAGATGCACTCCACTATTAACCGCAGCGGTGTGTCAGTTATAATTGTGTGTGTGCGCCTCTGTGTGCGAGTCCTCGTACGACTCGGTAGCGTGTAGTGTACTTAAGAAATTAACATATTTTGAAAGGAAAGAAGATGTCGTTCCTTAATGAGAGAGGGCATGTGCATCTCATTACAGCATCATTAGCATAATTACCCAGCATCCTTTGTGATCATGACACGCACACGTGGGTGTGCTGCATGAGAGTGTGTGTGTGTGTGTTTGCATTGTTTACACCAAAGATTATTTTTCTCTGCCTTTTTATTGTCATTAACAGTCCACCCCCACATTCTCTTACCTTTGTCACTCTAATTTGTTTTATCCACTCATGCTCATTTATCTTTTTTCCCTCCACCTCCTGAAAATCTAGTCCAGCAGCAATAAGAGAAAAAAAAAAGATCTCCGTCCCATATTTTTTAAAATAAGTCTTTCTTCAGTGGAAGTCTGCTTTCGAACCCATCTTTTCTCTTTAGCTTTTTAAAACAGCTGATCCTGCAAAAACACATGTGATTCTCCTCTGCAGCCTTCATGGCGAGTGCGGTCACTGCTTCTTGTTACCCAGCCAGAGGTTTTTAAGGCTGTCGCAGTGCTGTGCACAGAGAGTAAACACTGTGGTAATGTGTGTGCATGTGTGGGTAACAATAACATTCCTGTAAGAAAAGCAGCCGTTATTGCAGCACATCTGAGCCTTAGGATGGGCCACCACAGGGAGAGAATATTCACACACACACACACACACACACACACACACACACACACACACACACA
>NW_005187476.1:1021509-1023832 GCF_000239375.1 Pundamilia nyererei | reverse complement strand
AGAACAGAGTAGATTGTTAACTAAACACTTTCTCTGGTGCAAAACATGAGCGATTACTGTCATAAAGAGGTGTGATAATGCTTCAAATCCAAAGTCCTTCATCACACCGCCGGTTTTTGTAAACTTTTCTGCAGCCTGGCCTGATATCAGTCACATTCTCCTTTCAATCCTGCATTGCTCCATCCTTGGACCTGATCTCTGTCAAGACTTCTTGATGAGGTTGTGCGCTCAGTCATTAATTAAATAAACAATGGGTGACATCACGTGTTTTATACCACCTGTTGCTGTATTACACTCTCAGAAAAGGACTTTATTATGCCTTGATGAAGGCTTGTCAGCTACTTATTTATACTTTTGTGGTTAACACTTATAAAAAGAAAAAAAAAATTTTTTAGTAAATAGTAAATTTAGTAAATCCATCCATCTATTCTCTTCTTCTTATCCAGTTCAGGGTCACGTGGGGCTGGAGCCTAATCCAGCAATTCCCCTTTTTTAAATTTGCTTGGAAATGGACTGGCAGATGAAAATACCATAGTTTGTTTTTGTTGTTATACTTGGAGTAAACTTACTGACCACTCTGAGTTTGATCTCCCTGACATCTGCTTCTAGCACAGGAACAGCACAGGCTCAAACCCAGAACTCCTTCGAAGGAATAATGCTGGTATGCTGCTGGTAAAAAAGGAAACCTGTCAAAAGGTAATAAATGCTTCATTTATTACATTTATCATGCTTGTGATTTACTTACAGGAACCTTAAAGTATATGAGTAAAATGAACATTTTAACTGATTAATTTTTAATTAGACTGAATTCAGACTCTCTCATGTTACTGCATCTTAAACTCTAGAGGAAGGAGTTCAAATCTGTACTTTTACTGCTTGGGAACTAATGTGTACATTTTCAACCCTCTAATCGGTATGCATGGCTATGTAGAAGTTCCCTTTTACTGCACTTCTGTTTGTGAGAATGAAGTTTACAGCACCAAAAGGTGTGTCTGCGGGGACATTCTGCCATGACCGCACACACAGACAATACCAGCTGCTGGTAAACATCTGGATGTGGACAGTGAACAAGCATCAGTGTGCTCTTAAGTAAGGTTGTCTTTCTATTTTTTCTGGCCATCCTTGTCCTTTTATTCCTCAGTTTCTCACCACCACCACCACCTCCTTCCTTCCATCCCCTCCTCTGCTCTCCCTGTGGCTCATCAATATATCAACCAGTGTGATTCTCTCTTTATCTCGCTCTTGGAGGCAGTGCCGCGTACATTAAATATTCAAAGGAAGACCGTCTAGTGCAACAACCCAGCAACCTCTGCACAAAGAGAGAGAGAGAGACAGAGGCTCGGTGTTCTCCATCTCTCTGCCACCCTGGGGATGGGAGTCTCCGGAAGAGCCCAAAGGGAAGGAGAACCCCTTTCTCCCTCTGGTTATCACTGAGCGCGTGCCGAGGGTCATCTCTGGGTGAACAGTGTGGCCTGAATGTCAAAAAGCTGCAGAAGCTGATGTGTGGAGCTCAGAGGAAAACAGAAAAGACCACAGCAGGAGGAGGAGGAGTTGTGTGGTGTCAGTGTGGGAGGAAATGTTCAAATTAGGTTTAGCACATTTCCCTTTGTGGATGTTTGTGCTTGAATCCCTTTGATTGGTTTTTAATTTAACATAGAGAGCCACAAAGATGCAGCAGATACACGGGCATCCCAGTTCGCCCTGCTGATTTTCACGACAGTTCTCAACCCTGAGTGAGTGTGTGTGGGTGTGCATGTGTGTGTTTGTGTGTCAATGTGTGTGCCTTTTGTGTAAACTCATTCTTTGCCACCCACACTTGAAGTCGTGAGCAGACAAACCGGCATGACAGTGAGAAGAGAAATACGTCTCTGCCTTGTTAAGGAGTGAACAACAAATGATCTTTTGTGCTTCTGTGCAAGTGAAAAAGTCAGAGGCAAATCCAGTGAAAACAGCTATTAACATGTCTTAATAATCACTTTAGCTCTGTCTCTCAAAAGCAACTGCCTCCTTTAATGGCAAAGACTGGCTAACTGTGTGTGTGAAGCACCATCTCCAGCAGCATTATACCTTTACATGTTGAGGCATAAATCATCTGAATGCTGAGAGCTCGGGCCGGAGCTTTTTCCTTGTCTTTTTTTTTTCCTATGGTGAGAAACCCATATTTTAACTTAACAATGGCTGCCTCAGAGACCAAACGCAGCTGGACACTCCCCCGCTCAAAAATCCTGCAAACATCCACACACAACCACCCACTCCCACAGTGTCAGTGCTGACAACTGAAATGGATGGAAAATAAAACCGCCTCACTTTAAAAAAAAAAAAA
>NW_005187476.1:1006111-1021354 GCF_000239375.1 Pundamilia nyererei | reverse complement strand
ACACACACACACAGCACTGACTGTCTTTATCAAACTGCTTGCTTGTAGTAGTAGCAGTCATGTGTTAGGTGCACAGGGGAATAAAGGAGGAAGTTACACTGATACGTCAGGCCAAGGTCAAATATTTGCAAGCCTTGTTTTGATTTGGTCTTAAATGGTTTTGTTTTTTCCTGTTTTTGTTGTTTGGGTTTGTTTTGTTTTTTGTTGCTGTTGTTGTTGTTGTTGTTCGCTTTGTTTTTCCCTTTTTTTAATGCCAAAACTGTAAAAAGGAAGCAATGTCAGTCTATGGGACAATTTGTGATTGTTATTTGTGCTTCACAATAAAAACATTTAAAGAGATTTGGTCTTAAATGTGCGCTGAATTAAAAATGAAAACACTGCAATAAATCCTCAGAAATGAAGTTCAAGAAAAAGTCTTTGTTACATTTCCCAGAAAGTCCAGAGGATCTACACAAATATTCACTCTAAAGCTAAATACTACACCTCAAGATAACCTTTCAATGGACAAAAATGACATTTTTAAGTGTAAATTTTAAGTTTAACGATACAGTTCTACCAATGAAAAAAGCAAACTGGGTGAATTTTACTGAATTTTTACTCTTACATTTTATTTCACTCGTAGATTTTATAGTTTTATTTTATTTACAGTGTACTGTATCAGTTTCATTCAGTGCCAGTATGGCGCCTCACATGAAGAAAGTTCTGTTTTCAAACTAGGGATGTTCTTGGTGACTAATACACTAGTCATTTAAACGAGAGGAAAAAAACCTGTCTAGACTAAGAGGAGGAAAAGAGTTTCAAACTGAGTCGAAAGGCTCAGTCATGTGACACTAACCTCCTCACGACCAGATTAGATTAGATTAGATTAGATTCCTCAAAGTAGCCACCCTTTGCTTTGTTAATGTCAATGAGCTTCATGATGTAGTTACCTGAGATGGTTTTCACTTCACAGGTGTGCCTTGTCAGGGTTTATTTGTGGATTTTCTTGCCTTCTTAATGGGGTTGGGACCATCAGGTGTGTTGTGCAGAAGTCAGGTTGGTACACAGCTGACAGCCCTGTTTGACAACTGCTAGAATTCATATTATGGCAAGAACCAATCAGCTGAGTAACAACAGTCCATCATTACTTTAAGAACTGAAGGTCAGTCAGTCTGGAAAATTGCTAAAACTTTGAACATGTCCCCAAGTGCAGTTGCAAAAAACATCAAGCACTACAACAAAACTGGCTCACATAAGGACCGTCCCAGGAAAGGAAGCCCATGAGTCACCTCTGCTGCTGAGGATATATTTATCAGAGTCACCAGCCTCAGAAATCACAAGTTAACAGCACCTCAGATTAGAGCCCAGTTAAATGCCACACAGAGTTGCAGTAGCAGACGCATCTCTACATCAACTGTTCAGAGGAGACTGTGCGAATCAGGCCACATTAGCACTGTGTATTCTCTCCGGGCACCCCAGCTTCCTCCCACAGACATGCCGCTAGTACGGTTAGGTTAGTTGGGTTAATCCACCAGAGTAGAAGCCTTCCACCTCTTGGCTCCTCCTAGAAATTCTGTAAATAAAAATTATGAATAGAATCAGTGACAAAGGACAGCTGTGGTGAAATCCAACACCCAGCAAGTACGGTATATTGCCTGCATGGCAGACCAATGGCTTGTAGCAATGGGCCACACCACCCAGCTGATGGTAATCTGGTTACCCTGCAAACATGCAAGAATGCTTCTGCTGTTTATATTATGTTTATAGTGATTAAAATAAAGAAAAATATACAAAATTTTAAAGGTTTCTTAATTAAAAGTCACTTCCCCAGTGTTTGAATAGTAATCTAAGTTCATCTAATCTTAGCATCAATTTTTTTTGCAGCTTTTTTAAATGGTCAGTGTTTGTAGCATCACATTAAGGTAGGAAACTGTTATTTGAGGTTCAAGATTTGTCTCTGAAACACACGAGTACAAATAAGTATCCCCTGTTAAGGGTACATTAGCAGACCTTAGAAGCTGTCATCCCATAGTCAGTGCACACTCAAAGTTTAAATTCTTTACTTTCTGAGCGTATAACTCATACAAGTTATAATGCTGGTTTTAAAGTCCAAACTGTAGAACATAGCTCACATATTTTTGGTGTAATTCCCATGAGTTACACTTCCCAGCAATTACAGACAATAAATCCCATTATTTAATAAGACTGGAAGCTAATTTGGAAAACATGATGTTAGTTGGTGAAAAAATTAAGCCATGTTATTTTGTTTATTGGAGAATTGAATTATGTTCATTTGGCCAAAGCGATAAATAATAATTGCAATAAATCTTCACAAGCAATACAAACTATATGCCAACTAAAAGATGAAATATTCATGTTTAGCTGTTAGAGATGTCACTGTTACTCTGTTGGTTGGTTTTATCCCCACTTTGAATGAAAACACAGCTATTTAATATTTTGCTATTAATTCTGGTACAGACATTCAAGTACCAAGGACTGAGTCGCATTAGCTTTGCTGATCTTCAAATTGAAATATATGTGGTGGTTTCTCTAGGTGTGGAGAACAATATAACATGAACATGTTGACTAAATTTTTTTTTTTATCTGAACAGGTGTATGCCTGAATGAGAATTGTTGCTTTAAACAGTGGTGGTAATAGTTGGGTTTATCAGCTAATAGGCTGTTGTGATTCAGGTGTATTAATGACTTCATCAAATTACTTATTTAATAAAGGCTCCTTTGTCTGGTTGAAGATTAAAAGCTGTAGTTCTGCAACCTGCGATTAGTCTGACTGCCAGAAACAGTTTAGAGTTTAGGTCTTCCTTTTTAAAAAAAAAAAAAAAAAAAAGAACTATCCATAACTAAAGAGTTGACTTTTTTTTTTTTAAATTTAACCCCTTCTTTAATGTTACAGTTAAAAGCAACACAACAACTGAACTAGTCCAACACTCGTTCACCCAAAGTGATGCGCAAAGTTTTCACAGAGTTTGGGCCCCATCAGCTGTTGAAGAACACGCTCACATGTCAGTTCACATTTGCATTTACATAAGGAGTGTTGTGGTTATTGGTGAAATAGGAGCCCAAAGGAGACACGCGAGCAGGCAAGGATCAAAATAAATATGAACCTTTGTAGCAGTAGCCCAAAAGGCAACTAACTAACACGTCCATGGATGAGCAGAGGAAGCACTAGGGAAAATACCAGGAACTCGGGAACCACAGGGGATAGCAGAAAACCCACAGTAAACAGTATGACGTGACAACAAGCAGAAACAGACTGAGGGTAAAAATACACACAGAGACACTCAGGGAAGGTGAACACAGCTGAGGCAAACACTCAGGTGCAAGCAATCAGGGAAACGAGTCTGGGTAAAGTAAGCCTGAATACTAACACCCGAAAAAAGGGTTACCAAAATAAAACAGGAAATGGGGAACACCTAACGCAGACACGAAGGTACAAGGGCAAGCAGAGAACCGTAACTGTGAAAATATAAGACCAATCAGAGAGCAACGCAACTAATACCTGTAATGGAAGGAGCATATTGAGGAAATACACAAAGTTGAAAAGCTAAACAGTGAGTTAAAAATCAAAATGAACACAGTAAATAATAAACAGAACTTAATATCATAAATACCCCCCAAAAACAATCATTTCTCATGATATTACTTCTAAAAGACTCAAACATTTGGAAATGAATTGCATTTCATGGCCCATAACATGTTGTTCAATCAGGAAACTGCAACACAACACTGCACATCCTGTTCAGATCGAATGTGCCGTACTCCCTTCTTTCCTCTATGTGCCTGCCAGTGTGTGAGCTAAGCTTCCCATTTTGTTCTCTTTAACTTTACTAAATTAGCAGCTTTATTCCATTCATTAGTTTTGACCACTGCTTGTTATTGTTTCCATTTTCCTTGAAGGTAACAATGATGTGTAACACCTGAGTGGAAATTCCTCAAAGTCAGTCAGCTGTTTAATGGCGATACTCTGTTCCTCGTACTTGGACTGGACTGTGAGTGCAAATAGTACTCAGCTTATTTAAAGTAGAGACATGCAATCTAAGTCTTCCTCCTTGACCTTTGCTCTTGTGTATTTTATAAATTTATATTAAATGCTATCTATCAGCGATTGTCTCTAAACTACAGACACGCAGCAGTTCGCTTCATAATGAGCACAAAACTGAGATTAATCACACTCCTGACACGTATACTACAAAATAGCTGTGTGGTGCAGTTGTTAGCAGTCACCGTTTCATTGCTTTGTGATCAAAAAACAATGTGTGCTAATTTAACTCTAGCAGCCACTCTTCATTGGCTCCCTGTTAAATCCAGTTTTAACTTAAAATCCTTGTCCTCACATGAAAACGCCCTGAAGGATCAGACCTCGTTATTCCTAAAGCCCTCACAGGGTGATATTTCCTAATAGAGCACTTTGCTCATACACTGCAGGCTTACCCGTGGTTCCTCGAGTTTCTAAAAGCATAACCAGAGGCAGAGCCTTCAGCTATCAGGCCCCTCTCCTGTGGAACCAGCTCCCAGTTTGGATTGAGGAGGCAGAAACCTCTCTGCTTTTAAGGTTAGGCTTCACTTTTCTTTTCGCTAAAGCTTGTAGTCAGGGCTGGATCAGGTGACCCTCAACCCTCCATTAGTTTTGCTGCTATAGGCTCAGGCTGCTGGGGGAACTTCCTATGATGCTGAGTATTTTTTCTCTTGTTTTCACTCCACATCTATCACTTCTCTTTCCATTGTTTTCCCTTTTTTGACAAATTGTCATAGAAGGCGCCCGCTCTTCCCCGACCCCGTTTCTGTTGGAGGCCTCTTTGGCCTTAAAATGGAGTTCTTCCTCCCCGCTGTCACCAAGCGCTTGCTCGTAGGCAGTGGTGTTCTCCAGCCCTCTGTGATCCTGAATTGGAAAAGCTGTCAAGAAAATGGATGAATGAGTGAATTTAACATAGTACAATCTGTTATGTTTATGTCTACGCACTGTTCAGGTGTGCTGTCATTGTCAGTAGCTGTAGTAACAGTCTTCCCAGCATTTCTGTTTGTGCTCTGTTACCTCTCTGGTCTCTCGTTAAGTTTTAACATTCATCAAAATCTTTTTTTGTCTTTTTTATCTTTTATTTTGATGGTTAGTTTTTCATCAAATGACCTAAAGCTAATCTTTTGTTAGATATTTTTGCATCAATTCTGCATTTGGGGCCTCAAATGCTCAATGTGAAAAGGGCCTAGAGAGTTATCATAATAGAGCAGCAGGAATAACACAGGAGCATCCGTGGAAGAATAAATATGAAAACACAGCCCATCCATCGTGTGTGCTTTGCTTCCTGAATGATTAATTGAACATTTTTAGGTAGTCTAAGTAATTACCTCATCATTTTGGATGGATAGATGGCTGCCAGCTTGCTAATATCTGAGTTTAAATGAGCACCAGTTGGAGGATAATGATCCGTAGCCTAAATGTTCCAGGTAAACTTTTTATCACTGTAAAAACCGAGTCCTCTATAATTTAGTCACAATGCTAGGTGCTATCAGTTTTTAAGATAGATACAGGAATGGACAGTGCACAAGAGAGGTGAAGAGGAGAGAGGGTGGAGCAGGTGGGCATGAGTGTCAGGGGTGATTTGTTAGCATAGCAGCAAGAGTGAAAGGAAAAAGGTTTACAAGATGGATGTGAGACCTGCTATGATGTATGGTAGCAATGACAACAAGACAGGAGGCCGAGCTGACGGCGGCAGAGCTGAAGACGTTAAGATTTTTGTGACCAAGGTGGACAGGATTAGAAATGAGTATGTCAGAGGGACAGTTCATTTTCAGCAGTTTGGAGACAACTCTTTAGTTATTATTAATCTCTGTCTCTTCACCCCCAACTGGTCGCTACAGATGGCCGCCCCTCCCTGAGCCTGGTTCTGCTGGAGATTTCTTCCAGTTAAAAGGGAGTTTTTCCTTCCCACTGTCGCCAAAGTGCTTGCTCATAGAGGACCATCTGATTGTTGGGGCATTCTCTGTTTTCTCTATATTATTGTGGGGTCTTCATCTTACAATATAAAGCAGCTTGAGGCAACTGCTGTTGTGGCTTTGTGCTATATATAAAAAAATAAAACTGAATTGAAAATAAGGTTAAAATGGTTGAGACTGTGGAAATGATGTTGAATTTGAGACTGCCGGGCAGAAGGCAGAGAGACAGTTGGTGTGACTTTTTTACTCTCCCCGAGCACAACATGCCACATTCACCTAAGCACTTTTTTTCTATGCTTTTAAGAGCTTTCTAACTGACATTCACATTCTGATGGATACATCAGAGAGTAACTAGGGGTTAGTATCTTACCCAAGGATATTTCACATGCGGACTGGGGGAGCCAGGGATCGAACCACCAACCTCAGGAGGCTCAGGAGGCCGAGCAGGTCATCTGCTCGGCCTCCTGAGCTACAGCCACCTGTGATGCTGAATGTATGAAAAGTAGGAGATATTTCAAGATCTTGACAAACTGTTTTGATAAAGAGTATCAAAGAGTATATAGAGATCCAAAAAGCTTACATGAAATCTGAATTATAAAGCGCATGTCAGAGGACATATTGTATGCTAATTTTTTATGGCAAAATTCATCTGCTTTGAAAGTGGTTCATTAAATGTGAATTTTGTATCTACTATGAAAGGCAGGCTTTTTTGCAGTAAGTTTAACTGTCCAGTGGGCTTGAGATCAAATTGCGCTGCAGATATCTCATGAGCTAACATGAGTTTGGCACCGATGATATCAACAGATAAAATTTGCAACTACACATCAAGATACTGTCACCGAGGAAAGTTCAGTCACTGGGGATGTGTGCTTATTTACACTGTGATGAATCCTTCTTTAGTTTCTTGGATTGATTTATCTCAGATTGACAGATATGAACATAGTTGTTCAGCTGATGAGGTGACTGTAATCCCACGTACTGGATTCCAGTGTTTACCATGAAGCCACTCATCCTACGAGCTTATATAGGATGAGTGCATAACCAGGGCTTTGATCCAGCTGCTATGCCAATTGAATGATATTTCATAGCCTTATAGACCAGAAGTACAACCAGAGGAAATGATGATTGATCTTACTTACTGATACAGTTTGGACCAAACATAACATTAATTATTCCAAGGGGGAAGGATCCACAGTAGAATTTCATATCCACAGACACTGACTCGAATCTAAAAAGGAGCTCTCTCAGTTGGGGGATCGCGCTCTTCTGAGGTGTAGAGCAGTATAAGCACGTAAAAAAGAGCACCGGATAAGTTATTTGAGCCAATATTTCGCCCAGGGCTAGTGGAGACATCTCCTTGCTCAACCCAGAACAACGAGGAGTGAACCAAAGCCTTTCGTCTGTCTACAAAGCAAAGCGAAAGCCAAGATGTTCCAAGAAAATCCTCGTGGCTTCGGGTCTAGCAGATCGGGGATGATGAAACACAGGGAAACAGTGTAGTAAGAATTTGCTTCTGCCACTATATTTCTTTCCATAACATTGGCATGTCAACGAAGATGTGGGGTCCCTGTTTTTACATTTCAGGGTTAGAGCTGCTGCTGTTTGACACCAAACTCCACGCAGATTACTCGGCCATTAAATGTTCTTTCAGGACTCTGAATATTTTTTCCTGTGTGACAGTCAGTTGATGCAGTTGAGTTCTCTGTCTGTCCATTTAGTTATAACTGCTCTTTTAACTAGTTCCTATTTTATTTAAAGTAATCACTGTTATTGGTGAGCCCTTCCTGTGGGCTGCAGGGCTTTCTCACAAAAACACAGCTCATTATTATTATTATTATTATTATTATTATTGTTATTATGAGGGACTTCTTTACTGAAGATGCTGGTTGGCAACCTGGAGGCTCGTAAGACAATTTTGTTCCAGGTAGGAAACTGTATTACAGATAGAGAAATCATAACAGCTGTTCATAGATGATAAGAGATTGCACAGATAAGAAGCTAGTTTACCCAGCATGGCTTTGTAAATACAGATACACCAATGCTGTTGTCTCCTTTGGCATAATGAAAGCCAAGATAAATAGATTTGATATTAAATGTAAACAACAGTAATACACAGATTTCAGACACATTATCAGGACAATATGCAAGAAGGTCCTGAGTTTGACTCCATCGTCCGTCCGGGGGATGTCAGTGTGGAGTTTGGGTGGGTTCTTTCCGGATACTCCAGCTTCCTCAGATGATACTTTTTTAATTACATCCTCTCCCAAAGTACAGATGCCATCATTACTGTAACCACAACTGCTGTCGTTTCTTAACTCTGAAGCTAACCACTGCCACACCGCCGCGCGGTGTCATACGACTTGTGTCAAGTGTCATTACTAGCTCCGGAAGTGGTGTGCTCCAACGCGTCACAAGCAAGACCATACACAGCGCTCGGTGAAGAAATGTCATGACTTTCTCTTTAAAATTTTAATCTGACAATCTCCACAGCTTTTCATACGCTCTAGTTTTTGCTATGGTTTGGGAAAGATGGCTCACAGAGGTCAGAATATTTCTAAGCCTCAATAAACGGTTTCTCCTCATCTCTTACGCTCCACACAAACGAGACACCAACAGCAGTAAGCCGCTAAAGCGGAGCTAAGAAGGGAGCGAGTGGAGGAAAAAACAGTTTTCTCCTCCACTTTTTTCAGGAATGGTGTGTCTGTTGTCACATAGCAGCACGTCAACAATCACCAACACACTGAGGGTTGCATAGGAAAAATCACAGCACCAGCCATTTATAACAGATGGATGCAACAGCCATGACATCTCCCAGTGGTTTTGGTTTTGTCAGTATTTTGGCTGCACCATGTTGGGTTTTTGTGACCATATTTGTTGGACGGGCTGCACCACGTAGTGGAATGAATTAGTTGTCATATTAATCAAAAAACTCAGTTTCAGGACGTTTTTTCTACTCCTGGTTCTGTATGATGTCAGTAAGAGAACATATCATTAATGCTCATATCTCAGCAGCACTGCTTATCCCTGGCTGTGAACACAGAAGCCCTGACCAACTCATTTTGATTGCGATGGGCAGCCAATCAAAAGAAAGTTGGCTTAAAGGGGCGAGAGCTAAAATCTAGGGTCTGCACCAGCATTCAATGAAAGACAAATAAGGATTATTTTCACCTGTATATCACGTAGCCTTCATCTCAGTCATCAGTTAAAATAGCATGTGCCTTTCTTTAGATTTTTGCTTAGTAGAAAAAAATGAATACACCCAGTCATGTACATCCAAGATCCACCAATGAAGCGCCAGCAAGGATGGGCTGGGCTAAAGTTGTTCTTCATACTGCAAGTGTTGCTGCAGCATCATCCTCTTTAGACTTTTGCTCTTCTTTGTGCACACCGTGAGTCTGTGAGGATGTGCCCGAAACCTTTCTGAGTTTCTACAACTGTGAATCATGCAAAGCTACTCCAAAGTCCAAAATAAACACATGGAAATTTGCATATTAGGTCTTAAGATATTAGACATCTTTTGTCTTTCTTTTGTTTTTCCTAACAAATCTTAACGCATTCTTTGCCTGAATCTAACAATATAAAATAGACATATTTTTCACCAGTTTTTGAAGTCAAAGACATGAAATGTTTTTCTGTTAACTGGACTCTCAGATCAGAAAACACCTCTATTTTAGCTCAAAAGCACAGCTGCAAAAACATATTGCGTCATTCAATTAAAATGAATTGCAACAAAAAAGGTTGGGAAACCGTGGTCTGTGGTATCGGTGTGGAAGAGTCCTCACGGAATAATCTTAACACAAATGACTTTTAGCTTCAAAACACTCCAAGAGGATGTTTTGAAACTAAGACCATCAAATATGGTGAACTTCCTGTAGACGAAGAGAAAGCTAAATCTGCCCTCTGCGAGCGAAGCAATCGTGATCACTGGTGCTCGTGCAGGAACCAAATAACCTTTTAACACTGAGACAGGAAACAGAAATGAATAACATGCAATGGAGTGGAAGCAGAGACACATGCTGCCCATGTTTAATTGCCAAGCAGAGAGTGTGATTGTGTGCGTGCGTATGTCTCTGTTGGTGTACAGTATGTGAGGGGGTGAAGGACTGTGCGTGTGAGTACATGCGTGTGTGTTGGTGGGATGGTTAGAAAGAGACAAGGGAGCACATATGGCCCGAACAGTCGGGGATGGAGCTCAGAACTCCCACATGACATGGCAGATAAAAATAAAAATGGGAGAGAGAGGTGCACAGACAGTGACGGAGAGAGAGATAACTGGGCTCTGCTGCGACGTAACAGAAAAAAACCACATGTGTTTGTCTGGGTAACATTCACATTGCTGTCCATTTGTGTGTGTGTGTGTGTGTGTGTGTGTGTGTGTGTGTGTGTGTGTGTGTGTGTGTGTGTGTGTGTGTGTGTGTGTGTCCAAGTCTGTGGTGCTCTTTGGTGAAATGAGAAGAAGAACAGAGTGTGTAGACTGTATATAAAAGATGGATGTCACCCACTGGTTGGTCAGGTCCTGTTTAAAAGTCTTAATTTTAGCATTCTGGCTGCCAAAATGTTTTTTTTCTGGTGCCAGATGTGAACGTATTTGGACAAAAGGTTGGAGTGCCAAACTATTTAATTCAGGTTTTTTTTTTATTCACAACAACAGTTGCCTCAAGGTGCTTTATATTGTGAGATAAAGACCCTACAACAATACAGCGAAAGCAGAGAATACCCCATCGATCATGTGACACCCTATGAGCAAGCGCTTTGGAGACAGTGGGAAGGAAAACCTCCCTTTTAACAGGAAGAAACCTTCAGCAGAACCAGGCTCAGGGAGGGACGGCCATCTGCCGTGACCATTTGGGGTTAGGGGAGGAAGACACAACACAGACACGCTGTGGAAGAGAGCCACAGATTAACAGTAACTACCAGCTAATGTTAGCAGCTTGGTTAACAAGGTAAATCCACAGACCACATGGGTGCATCTCACAGACCCAGATACCGCTTCAATCATCATCATCATCCGGTTTGTTCCAGTGCATACACACAGCTGATGCTCCAGCTGTTGTCACTGGAGCAACTGCAAGATCTACCCAAGGTTCTTCATGAGTGACGGCGTCAGTGTATCCGGTGCGTGGAGCACCACACAGTCGCTTCCATCCTGCAACACTTGCATCAGACTGTGGGCCTGCCTGGATCGGATAAGTGCGAGGTAGCCGCTGAAGATGTGCAAGCCACCACTCTTGCCACTGTGCAGGCAAAACAGGTGTGGGAGGTTTCTGTGTTGTCAGTCTGACCATAGCAGCTCCATATTATCTAATTCATCCCTTATCCCTCTTCTCCACATGTCCAAACCAGCTCAACCTTGCCTCTCCAAATGGTCTCCAAACAGCTCAACCTGAGCTGTCCATCTGATGACTAAAGTCCAGCTGTGGATCAAGCATACAAATGAAGCTACAAATAAGCTGCATGGACCCCCGGTTTAGCCAATGTGCACTCTTAGGTTAGGAAAACATCATGCAGGTCAAAATGTAGTCACAAATGTAGAAAAGTGACAAAAAAAGTAGGACACACACCAAAGGACATGCTGTGTGTCAAAACTGCACTAATTGAGGCTCCAGAGATGAAAATGTGCTGATAAATTGTTTTGATGAAGCAAATTAGCCTCGGAGCATAAACCTTTTCATATGTACAAGACTATGAATATGTTTAATTCTTTGTTATTTTTTATTTATTTATTTTTTGGAGCCACCTTTAAGTGGCCATCATGGGACCTGTCGTTTTTTCAGTGTTGGGTTCATAATTTGGTGATTATAACTTGGATGGTCATGTGTCAGTGAAACATGCAAAATAAATGTGATTCATGACATGCACTGAGCATGAGAAGTCAGATACTGGAAAGTGATAAGAAGACATGAATTACATGGTCACCAGTTCAGTGGATCAGCACTTGTTATTAATACTAAAGGTCTTTAAATTTAATTGGATACACTTTTACTCTCATACTCTTTCTCATATTATAACATATTATAACATAAAGAACATCTGAATGTTTAAGAAGAAGCACACCAGCAAACATCTTAATGAAAGAGAGGCCTGAGAATAAAACGGCTATGTCATCATTATCACTTCCTGCTTAAATTCTTTCAGCGGTGATTCACCAGCCCCTGAAAAGATCTCACTTTGCACATTTAAAAGTCATTTTTTACACCTTTTTAAATAAGCGCGGCCAGGATTTGTGATTAGTGTTTGTCATATTCAACAATAATGGCTTCATGTAGTGGACATTAATACAAATATTTGCATTTAGTGTTTAAAAATTGGCGTTAAACCTTCCAAACTCCCATCTTCTGTTTTCAGCTAACAATCTGTATGCTGAACTCAATTTAAAAAATAGTCATTATAAAATAACATGTTCAGTCCTCTTTAAAAATGCTCCAGCGATGGATAATTACAAGTTATAGTCATGGACTTCAGGCTGAGGAGGAACTCATTTCCACCCGTTTACCTGGCACTCTATTTTTGTGTGAAATGGGTGTAACCTGCAGTGCGCCTGCAGAGCTCAACACACCACGACTTGAGTAAATAGGCAAAACAAGCAAATCAAGAAAACACCATCATCTGTTTGGCAACACAAGTGGAGCTTCTTCTTTCTTTTTTTTAAAGGAAGCTGCAACTGCTGAGCCATCAATCAAAGAGGGGCCTTTGTGTAATCCATACATTTGGCTGCTGTCTCTGTTTTTGTTTGTTGTCTGTATGTGAAGAGTATTTCTGTACCTGCGCCTTGCTTCCATATCTTCTGGAGAGATTTCTGTATTTGTGAAAACTAAACTTAAACTGGTATGAAGTGTGTAAATATTTAAAAGGCCTTAACTATCTGCCGCAATAGAGGACAGATGCTACATTTAAACTTTTGCCTGTTTTGTTGTGTTGTGCATTTATAGTTTGTTTTTTGTTTTTTGCACACTTTTCGCTCATTTTTGCATTTTGTTGTTTTAAAGTTTGTATGTTTGAGCTCATTTTTAAATTCTTGGATTGTTTTATGAAGTTGCAAAAAACTGAGTAACTGCTTAATTTGGTATGATGCGATCTTATGCGCAAGAATCAAATGATAATAATTTATTTATAAATCTCCAAACAGTAAAGCCCAACCACCCCTGCAAGTTTAAACTATGGCTGACTTTAATGAAATTTTGAAACTACCTCTTGTGTTTGGGCTTTTTTCCCTACTCGTTTCTGCTGAGTTTTAGATTTTCAAAGACATTTAACATTTTGATTCTTCATCTATATTTGCGGCTCATTTTTAGTGTTGTATAGTCTTGCGTTTCTTTTTACCCCCTAAACGCAGTTTCTGTCTCTTTGCGTGCTTCTCCCTTAAGTTCCAATATGTTAACCTTTCTCTTAACCCTTTATTAACCCGTTAAAACAGCTCAGGACAGGTCACACGTCCCCTGGTGGATTCCACTCCGTGTTTTCCTGGTTTCCACCATCGGGCTCTTCGCACAGCCTTTAGCTGGTTTTTACTAAACTCCTGATATCACTCCGCTGGCATGGTGGAGAAGCGGACCTGATTATTGTGATGGTGGCAGGCAGTGACTAGAGACTTCCGCCACTGCTTCCCGTATCCGCGTTTTGCGCCGTCTGTCCTACTATCTGGTTGCTTCACAATCGGACTACCGAAGGCGCTTGTGCGCTTTCCCCCCAACTCAACAACATCTTACCCGGGATTTCTTTCAAACCAAAACCAGATGAGATGCAAGTTCACTGGGAAACTCTGGAGCCCGTTCGGTTTAGGCAGCAAAACTTTTTCTCAGAGGACGGCACGGTGAACCGGAGAGTGGACTGTTGCTGTAGCCGCCGCTGCTCCTCTGCGGGACGGTTTGTGCGCATATGAGCGCTGGGTGCCCACTCGCACCGTCGCTGAACCGCTGTGTGTTTTTGCTCTTATCAGCGTGGCAGCGGCTTTATTGTTGAATTCAGTTTGGGGGCTTTGTGTTGTTTGTGTTCAGCACTTGGAAAGAAAAGAAGAGACGCTCAGCCGCATGACCGAGAGCCTCGCAGCCCTTTAAACCTTCCACTCCCGGTTGTTGCCCTCTTCTTCAGCGGCCGTATCTTCCGCCCGCTGCTCGGGACCTTTCGCCGGCGGAGGACGCGCAGAGAAAGCGGACTCTAGGTGGTGGAGTGGAGGTGGAGGTGGAAGGAGGAGGAGGTGGCGGCGGTGGCGCTGAGCTTAACTGGGAGAAAAGTTCTTCCAAAATAGCCGCCGCTCGGCCCCGTGATGGGGGACTTCGCCTCCCCCGCTGCCGGACCCAACGGCAGTATCTGCATCAACAACAGCATGAACCCGGCCGCCGCGAGCATGGGGCCCGCCGCGAGCGTGGTGGGAATACCTAAGCACAGCACGGTGGTGGAGAGGCTGAGGCAGCGGATAGAGGGCTGCAGGAAACACCACATAACCTGCGAGAACAGGTACCAGCAAGCCCACGCCGAGCAGATGGAGATAGACCGCAGGGACACGGTCAACCTGTACCAGCGGACTCTGGAGCAAAGGGCCAAAAAGTCCGCCAGCGGCAGCAGCACCAAGCAGCCCCAGAGCAAGCAGCTGGACCCGGACTCTGCGTCCTCCGCGGAGCAGAGGAATAACACGCTCATAGCGGTAAGGACGAGCTGACTGCGACGGCCACCTACAACTCACACACAAACACGACACACTTTCGCTCATTTCCCCTCCATCTCTGCTCCCCAGTCTCTCTCTCCCCCCCCAACCCCAAGCAAGCTGCACAGCTTCTTCTTGTTCATCACTCAGAAAACTTGTTGAAAACATGCTCGCTAATCGCTGCTTTCTTTCTCAGCGCTCGCTTCACTTTCTTTCCTCCAAGTTCTTTTGTTTACAAAGAAGTCCGGCCCCTCGTTGGAGCCAACAGGCTGCAGTTTGGGGCTTGGATTGTGCTCTGTGTGGAAATTAGAAGCCTGGCAACTGATATTTGATCTTATTCTGCGAGATCAGTGTTTTTTGTTTTGTTTTTTGGGAGGGGGCACTTTCAGTTGTCAGGTTCTGAAACTAGTCAGTAACTTCTGGAGGATGGCTCGCGGTGTGTTTGCATCTAAAAAACAACTTCTGCTTTCTTGTTCTTGGGTGGAAATTGTTCTGCAACACAGGAGAGCATTAGCATTGCAACACTGCTTCCTTGCTCTCGGCAGCAGCAGCAGTTAATGCTCCAGCCTGCACTGTAACCTTTGTCACATACTCTCAAAATCTGCAGTCTGTCCCCAGTGTGTCACACACACACACACACACACACACACACACACACACACACACACACA
>NW_005187476.1:958704-1006091 GCF_000239375.1 Pundamilia nyererei | reverse complement strand
ATGTTTCCACAGAGATAGACATCTGTTATCTTACACACACACACACACACACACACACACACACACACACACACCCAATCAAGCCACCCACGGACTTAAAGCAACCTGCCAGCTGACTTCAGATGAATGCCAGAGTAGTTTGTGAACATTTGTTACACTGTCATTAACTCTTAGCTCTTCAGGTTCGCTCGTGAATGCAGCGATCGCATAACATGCCTCAATAGCTGCATGCCCTTGTGAAGATATTGCACTTGTCATTTGTCATTACAGTCAGAGTGGGTTTTATAGGAGTGCTAGGGTGTTTTCCTGTTGGTAGGGGGCAGTGGTAACATATGGAGGGCTGGTGAGTTGCTCGTGGCTGTCCAGGCTGTGAGAGATCTTCACTCCCGGTGTTTGGCTGTTTGTGTGAGAGAGGTTGTAGGCAGACACTGGCAAACTGTGTGGTGTCCCTGCCTGCTCTCCGTCTCCCGTGGGCTCTACTTTCCTTTAGAAAAGACCAAAGGATGCATGTGGGGAATGTCAACATTGTTATCCCTTTTGTTGCTGCAATGAGCCCAGTTCCCCCCCTTTTGAAATGCAAAATACGGAGCGTCTTTTAATTTCTGAGGCAGCCTCGCTTGTTATTTAAGAGCAAACCAGAGCAGCTCCAGCATGAGACGAGCGGCAGGGATTTTAATAGTGCAGGAGCTCCCAGCGGCCCTTGTGGACATTAAACCGAACCGCCCATTAGATGGCCGGCAACAAATGCTCCGAGAATGGAAGGATTACTGCTTAAAGGCACAGTGGCATCCCTCTCCGTCTCTCTCTCTGCTCCTTTCCCATTCACTGATGGCGACAGCTTGTACGCAAACACAGCATTCAATAGCTGAAACACACAGAGCTGTGTGTTAGCACCCTCTTTATGTTACATTGTAAGTTCTTGGCAGTGTGCAGTCGCGGAGATTAAAAGGAAAGTCTCCCATCCCTCGCCGTTTTACCCCTCAGAAGAAGGGAGCTGCAGCTAGATGGCTGTATGTAGTCACTTCACAAGCAGGCATTCGAGGAAAGCCAAGTATTCCGATGATGGGATTATGCAGATGTGCATGCACAATTTCAACAGAGGCCGTAATGTGTAGCGTGTATGTTGCAGACTGTATGGGGAGGGTGTGCTGTGAACATAGTGTTGGCTTAAAAAGCACAATCATTTCACTATTTAGTTAAAAAGATGAAAAGCTGACATCATGAGACTAAATTCACACACACTTCAGCTGTGAAACGTTTGTGCTCTACTACAGGTTGGCTTTGAGTGCCAGTATAGTAATCACCACTTTGAAGAATGTCAGGAATGCCTACAGTGTGCAAAAAAACCCCAACCCCAACATCAGCCAGTTTAAAGTGCAAAAGCAGCAATACAGTTAAATACCTTCAAATGCAAATAATGTCTTTCTGAACCAAATCCAAACTGTGTCAGTGTAATCTTTTATATTTGGTATTGTGATGCTCATCTCAGCACACTGTGCTTTGGTCTAATGGTTCTCAGACACACCCACGTCAGGGTCGGGGAAAGCCTGTAATCATGGAAAGTGGGTGTTTGTGTCTCTAGACTAACTATTAGTGAGACTGGAGAAGAAGACGACACCATGTGTCTGAGTGAGACCTTTTCTGTCTCACTCAGACATTATTTAAAGAGCCAACAGCCAACTAAAGCTCGGGGTACAGGGGGCCTGGGATGTGGTAGTTCCTGTATAACCAACTTTTTGCCCGCCTGGAGATTCACTTTCACGAGACGGACACTTCCAAACTTTTAATTGTCGGATAATGAGAGGGTAGCTTGCAGAACGCCAAGCTGCCTTTCTGCTTTCTGTCAACATCCATATATCATGTTACACTAACAGTGGAATAGTTGAACGCTCATTTACATATTAAGCACTTCTTAATTGTGCACCAACTGTTATAATGGGCAGAGAAGACAGTATACTGTATATAAATGTTTCACAGCAGACAGACGATTGTATTTATCTCCTTGAGGTAAAGCTGAACACAATGAAGTTATTTATTAACTCCTCTTTCAACCTCCAAGAAGAATGAATAAAGTTTTGATTTTGTCACTTACCATGGCTATCAGTACAACATATTCATGCTTAGTTAATATTAAACTGGACCTGTTACACATTTCCTTGTTAATACAGGATACTCGCTTTAAACATGGTCAAGATTTCAAATAAAACCAGAATCTCAGGTTTAATACTGCTCTGAACACTTTTTTCTGCTTTTGGCTTTTGCATGATGTCGCTGAAGGCAGAGATCCCTAATATGGTCATCTTTGGGATCAGATGACCATATGCCCCACCCACCTTCGGTTTAAATCTTTTGTTTATAAGGAGCCGCCAATCAGAAGCAAGCAAGCTATAGGCATTTTTTTCTTGTGTTTGATTTTTAGGCTAGGCTATACTAATGCTGAGGAAAAAAGATGGCCCAATAATTTATGATAAAAATAAATGTTTATTAGCAAACAGAAGCTAAATTTACTGAGTGTCTGAGGAGGCGTTTTCACCCCTTCTGTGAGCATGTACGATCAGCGCTTTCAGCCCGCAATCCATCATAGATAAAATCTGGACCGTCATAGCGTAAATACACATAAAGCTAAATTTGAGCTCTAACCGTGTCAAGTGGGATGCAAGTACAGCAGAAATACAGAGGCTAGTAGCAACATTGTTACTGTGGGTTACTAAGTAGGTGAGGCACAGTTCCATAAAATGTGCTGCTGTAGTTGTACGATCAACAAACAAGACCATTTTACAACAGAATGAGACCTGCTGCAAGGTCAGGTGCACACCTGTAAAGCTTTGGGACTGCATCCTGCACATGGTGACAAAATATGTCAAGAGAGATGGACAGATATGCAAATTGTGTTAGGTCAAAGGTCAAAGTTCAGCTCACACTTGCTGCACAATTAAGAATTTTGAATACGTTCTACAATTCTATAAGTGTTTTTTGGATTTTTTGACTAACTGCCCTACCTCCTACCCTACTACCACACACTCTCATGGCACTTCATGACATTGTCATCACCTCTAATCTACTTATTTGGGTTTTTGGAGCCAAATCTTCCAGCATTTTGTGTCACTGGACTCATCTTTATCAGTCTGCCTGGTCTTAAATGTGCAAATAGTCTCCGTATACAGATATAATATTTTCTACTTTTAAAAAAACGACCACATTTGAAGGTAAATCATTTCACTGCTCACTCCAAAGCCTGCGCTTAAAGTTATACTCGTGGCAGATTTTTGTACTTCATGTGTCTGAAGCGCTTATCCAATTCAGGGTCACAGGGCCAGGCTGAGCTCAACCCAGCTGTCGTAGGGTGAGAGACACGGTGCAACCTGGACAGGTCACGAGTCCATCACAGGGAGACACGAACCGTTCACCTTCACACCTACAGGTGATTTAGAATCAGCGGCTAACCACACCTGCATGTCTTTGGACTGCGGGAGGAGAAACTATACAAACTCCAAACAGAGAAACGCCAGGCAGCCGATCGAATTGTGCTGCGTTCCTTCGCCTCAGAAGTTGGATGATGACATCATACTCAAGTTGACCACATCTTAGTAGCAGAAATCATTTGTTTTTCTCCCTGCCAAATTAGCACCCTCACAAGCAATACCACTTACTGATTTCTGCTGTTTAGGGCGAGTCATCACTGTGTTGTTTTGACAACATATATGCTGCAGACACGAGATGTACTTCCTGTTGAAATACAGTTAAAAACATGAACATTTTTATCCATGAAACCAAACAAATATTCTGAGATTTAAAATCTTTGCACCTGGTTGGTGATTTTGTTTCCGTATCCCGTTCAGCATGAAATAAAACTTGTGTTTGTGCTATGATTGTTTTAAATGATCTGCCTTTAGGTCGTTGAGCAAGGGGTCGAAAGTTTGTCACCGTGTACGCCCATTTCTTTGCTTTATTTTAATGAGATGGGGGTGTTTTTGATTAGGGTTTGGGCAGCTCTGCTCCTCCTTTAAGATTAAATAGTGTCAGAAACGTTAACACCAACAGCTCAGTCACTGGATAACAGATGAAATTTTTGTCAATATTCTTCCACTGCTGAATATTAAAGTCCATGATGTCAGTATGATCCCCTATATTTATCCATTTGATGCGTTCGTCTTCCCAGAATGACATTTGACAGCCCACAGGGAGCAGGTGTGAAGCTGTTCATTACATCTGTTGGTGGGGAGAGAATTAGTGATGGCAGCTCGGGCCTTTGAGACCACAGTCAGGAGAGAAATTACTGTGTAGTCTTGCTTCTTTCCACCCTTCTATGACAACTGAATTCGAAAGTCTAAAAGTGAAAATTGCATGTTGATAATGAGGGAGTGACACACAAATCTGATTCGGGTGTATCTAATGTCTTAACACGACGAGACGTTACCTCCAACAGAACACGTTCACGAGTGGCTGCCGTGTTTTAGCGTTTTTGCTGACGTCGTGATGGGAGGAGGGGGAATGTTGCGAGGATCCAGCCCGTGACCTTTCAGTCAGAGGCACGTGTCTCCGATCCAATGGGCCGTGATGTTGCTTAAAAGCAGAATCGTGACCCGTACTTTTTTCTGACAAAACATCCAGTCAGATCTGATTACCTCGTCGCTAACAAGTTTGCAGCTGCGAGGCCGAGGTGCACAGCAAGGGGCTCGTTAGTTCCACTAAAACACAGTAGCTCAGGACAGTCTGTCTTCGGCTCTGCTCGCTCCTTGGCATTCACCTCGCAGAGGAATGTCTCTCTCTCTCTCTCACACACACACACACACACACACACACACACACACACACACACACACACACACACACACACACACACTGTTGTCCTGCTCGACTCTTGGCAGCAGAGGCCTGAGTGTGGGCGGCTGAGTTTTCATGAATCTGAGGCCATCCCTCCCTTCCTCCCTCCCTCCCTCTGTTCAACACTTCTCTGGTTTCAGCGTTAGTAAAGCACTAATGTAGCGTACATGGTCCTGGTAGCTATAGCATTGTTAAAGTCAGCTGGGACCGTTGCCCATTTGCTATATTTAAACCAGCGTGCTGGCGAGGAGCTTACACTCACCAGTACGCGCAGGCACACACGCAGAGCGTGACGTCGGCGAACACCCGTGACATCACAGTCATGCTGTTTTCAACTCATTACACGCTAATTTGACTGACTCCCTCTGCTTTTTTTCTGACTGTTCCTTTTTAACTCCCTCTCTTCTGCTCTCACGTGCTCCGTGTTAACATTTTTGTCACTCTCCAAAAAGTTGATTCTGTTCATCTGGACGCAGCGTTTTGTGGGAGAAACGTTTCGTCACTCATCCAGGTGACTTCTTCAGTCTCAGCTGACTGCAGGTTTCAATCTTATAAACAGCACATTTGCATAATGACTGAAAGCAGCCCACTGATGGAACAATGGGCTGGGAGGTCAGTTCCTTAATCTTAATTATGCAAATTCTCATGACCATTGAGAAGCATCAAGACATTTTTGTCACTCTTTTTTTTTTCTTGCTCCTTCTCACCCTCAGCCCTGAGTCCCTGCACACACACACACATGCACACAGCTCTGGATGTTTTTGATTTGGGGCGGCTGCGACCACATTCCCTTCCTCCCACGCTTGTTCACATGTTCTACAGGAACACACACACAATCTGCAGAGACCCTTGAATATTCAGAGGACTCTTGGCTCTTTAGAAAGTTTTAACTAGCTGAAACAAAAAGGATTTCAAAATAAAATTTAAAGCTAATCCGAGGTAATAAATCGTTGTCGATGAGAGTTCTTCCTCTTTGATGCCCGTACAGGGATCCAGAGGGTCGTCACGTTCGCGTTTCAGGCCTCAAACGTTTTCTTACCTGTTTTCACAGGATTTACAACTTTGTGTTGTTTTCACCTGCTGAAAGAAATCATTTAAATTTCAAATTTATGACTTTTAGAAAACCTTCATCCCTTAATCGTCGATTCCATATCAAAGGCGTTCGCACGTGTTCACAGTCTGCAGCTGCTTTGTAAAGTCACTGTTTTCTACTCTGTGCACAGATTTCTCAGCTTGACTGTAGTTGATTTTTTAGGGCATTTTTGTTCCAGTTTTGGATGGATGACAGAAAGTGAGGTGACATGTGACAAGAGGCATTAAAACCCACACTGCTGTTTCCTCTTCAGTCGACCCACCTGCTTGTAGGTAGCTGCTGAAGGGAAAAAAGCGAAGAGCTACAGGATTATCTCCCTGTTTTTACATTTTTTATTTGCTCTTTACCGTGTGTTAATATGCTGTATACACAGCAGAACATGTTTGAGAATCAAATCCAGGTGAATTAAATATTTTTTATTGTCATAATGAAGGCTTGGCGACTGTCTGCTGTAATTTTCAATTGTGGAAGACTTAAAATGGCCAAGCTTTGATTTTATAGCCTATAATTTTCTGCACTTACTGTATGAACCAGAAACCATCAGCTGACATATTATTTAATCACAGACAGGCAGGTAATTTGCAATTTTGATGATCACGTGTTCATTATAGGCACCGGTAGTAAGTTTGTGAAATTTCTTCCCTCCTGGTTATAACAACTGTAAGTGGGATTATTACAAAGTGGGAGCGTTTAAGGACCACAGCAACTCATCCATGAAGTGGCAGACCACGTAAAGATACAGAGCGAGGTCTGAGGAGTGTAGTGTGCAGAAGTCACCAACTCTCTGCTGACTCAGGGACCGCAGAGTTGCAAACCTCCTCTGGCATTAACATCAGCACAAAACATGTGAGCTGGGCGCTTCATGACATGGGTTTCCATGTTAGGTGTCATGTGTAGGTGAGCCAGTACTTTTGTAGGGTTTTACCTTACTTTACAATAAATAAAATTGAATTGAATGAAATAGTCTTTTCCTATTTTAGTAACTTTCAGAGGGAAATATTGTAATTCTTTAGCTGAAGTCGTCACCTTACATATTATTAATTGGCATGAATGTCAACTGGATAGATGGGTAAATGTTAAAATATTAGTTCCCAATGTTTTTAGCTACCAACCCATTACATAAAAGAAGTGATATTTCTCTGATTTGTTTGCTATATAAGATATACAGAGCATAAAGATCAGCAAAAGCATAAGATTAGGTAAGATGTACTGTAATCATCCCAAAAGTTAAGAAATTGTTGTGTCAATGGGGCCAGAACATGAAAAATAATCCAGCTCCGTGAGATAAATACGACATCATGGAACAAAATAACTCAGAAAGTTTAGAATAAAAGTGATGAAACTTTAACAGGTTTTGTGTTGGAGTGTTTGCGTAATCCTGCTAACAGACAGACAAATGTTGCTGTATTCACACTTAGTCTATATGACCAATAGCTCATGGTGTCTAAGGTTAGCCAAAGTTCAGTTCTGACCCCGCCGCAGTGTTCTCTGTAACATTAACTATTATCCTCTCACAGTAAAAATGGCGCAGTCTCACTAAGTAAACAGCAAACCTCTGGAAAGAGTCGAGTATCTGTTGTCTTATCTCTCTGGCCTGTGCGCTGCCTTTTGTTTGGATTGTGCCAGAAGGCTGCTCGCTTTCTCCACTGTATTCACGTCAGTAAGTGTAGTATTAAAGGAGCAATACTCAGCGGCAGTTTAGATTTTGCATTATTGATAGCAGGATGGTGGGAAGCCATCTTTGTTGCTTTCACCCCTGGTGTACTCACACAAACACTGAGTTGGTAAAATATGGATGAGGTGGTTATCGGAGATGCCCGGGTCCCCTCCGATCCTCTGCGAGTAAATGCGCTTTACTTAGAAACGTCAGAATGAAGGAATGGTGACGGCTACAACTCTCTCTGTGAAGACCGAATGAACAATTTGCTGTTTTAACATGTAGCGTCTGATTTGGTAGTTTGATCTGTACACACCACACACACCAAATGAAAAACATTTTGGCTGTGGCTTTTTTTCCTCAAACACCAGCACTCTGCGAGCTAAGCATCATCCACACAGAAACCATTCTACAGCTAAACAGGGTTTCTAAAACAATGGCCTTAGTAAGGGAGTCCTGTCATAAAGACGTAATTCCCTCTGCCTATTAAACTGGGACACAGAACAGGAGCATTGCCACATATGGATTCATACATGTGTGTGCACAGGAGAGGGTGCAGAGATACTGTGAGAGTTTGTTTTTAGGGAAATACTGTAACAACACACTTTGTCTGCAGCAGATGGGACCACATTTGTGTTTGCTGAAGGTTGCAGTCCAGTAGTAAGAAGGGGTAGAGTCGACTCCTCCACATAACCGTAGAAATTGCAGCGAGGCCCGGGTAGCAGTTTAAAAATATTTTCTTATTACTAAGAAAGAAAAGAACCACTTTATTTGGGAATTTAATACCAAATGTGGCCACAATACAAACTCAACCAAAAACTCCTCAGTGTGCCTGGTTGTCAGTATTTCTTCCAACATTTTCCCCTAAATAGGCCCCACTCCTACTAAAACTTCGAAGGGAAACGTACTGTGACAACCTTCTAACAAGATCTTGGTGTAATTGTTTTGTTCTCTTGCAGGGAAATTGGCAGAGTATTAAAATGACTTGTTATTTTTAAACCGAGTCTTGCCGGTGTTGATCTTTGGAATTGTTACGAACTCGCTTATCTGCCTCGTGCTTTGTGAATTCAAGTATTGTACTATGATTCCAGCATTTCTGCCGGAGCTGTTAGCCACCAGATAACGCCACATGACATTTTCATCATATGCAAATGCTGCTGTCTTTATAGCAGCAGTGGAAAAGAAAAAAAAAAAAACTATTGTATTCAAAATTTGTCTTCATTAAGAGTGCAGAAGAATGTGTTATATTCTTATTAGATTTAAATATCCTGCTACATCTGCACTTTTTTCTGTTGCTTATGGTGGAGACTTGAAAGTTAGTTTAGTCCACTGGTTCCCAATGAGCGGCGTAACCCTTCTGAAAGGTCACACGATAAATCTGTGGAGTCATGACGTGATTAATGGGAGATGACAGAAGAAAACTTCATGCGTAACTCCACTGTTTACATGAGATCCCGATAATTTAACCTCCTTTGGCCCTAGCCTGGCTTACAGCATGCTGGTATGTTAACAGACCTTAAACTAGAACATTAACTAGACTCTTGCTCCTCCTGTGGGCTCTGTTTTAGGCTTTAGATAATCTAGTCAGATTAGACAGAGCAGAAGACTTTGGCCAATCACACGTGTTTTCAGAGCACATCTGTGAAGGAAGACACAGAGGACTGTCACCTGGGAGAGCGGGTATGGAATCTCATGTGAAACTAGTGTTGACTTCCTTGTAGTTTGTGTCAATGTGACGTTTGTAAGGTGGGAGGAGCTTACAGCAGAGAAGAGACGTCTAAAAACACTGCAGCCAGATCTTCAAGTCTACGTGCTTAAATATAAACATGCAAAGTAACAAGTTTCAACATCTCGCCCTGAAATGTAAATGAAATAAACAACATAAGGAGGCAGAATGTAGAAATAATGTGAAATTATGTCGAGCTGACTTTGAAACACTTTTCTGTTCAAGGCTAAAGCTCTTATTTTTTTTGGCATTTTTGAAGCTTATTTGAATGACACACATTAATTTCATGTTAGTCTGACTTGCTGTGCATTTACAGTGAAACACTTGAGGGTAGCTACAGAGGAAATATCACCTAATCTTTGACAACCAGTTTTCAGTTTCCTGTTGGTGGCGGGCGGCAACCCTCTGACCTTCCTCTTACTGATTTGTCAAACTCAGGGACAGTTTCCATCACTTTTTCACTCTCCCCGCCAAAAAACAAACAAAAAAGAAAAACAGTATCGTGGCACTTTTAAATCATTTGTTTGTCCTCCAGTTTTCCTCCTGTTACTCATTTGTGCCCATCGCACAGTGACTGCTTCTAATTCCCACGCAATTTGGTCCTTTGTTGATCGTCTCTCTCCTCCTACCTTCTTTTGACCTTTCTTTGTCGTCCTTACACTCTGTCCTCCCTTCTTTCCTTTCAGTCATTCAAATCCACCCTTTTCTTTTTTCCCCTCCACCTTGCCACCCCTCCCTCCATCCATCACTGCGCTCCATGCCTCCGGTGATCTCCGGTTCAGTCTCAGGTAGCAGGCTTAGCCCTCTAAAGCTTTCTCCACGTAGGCCGGTGTCAGGGAGAAATCCTGTGCTAAGAGGGAATTACCCACCACATGTGCTCCTGCAGCACACACAGGCACGTAGACACAGGATTTTACTGCACGCTGGACTTAACCCATCGGCTCTTCGTGCTAACGTTGTTCATATGAACATCATCTGCATTTTTCTGTGTTGCTGAATGTTAAAGCTGGTATCGTGTGCCTCTTCCCTCCTTTGTTAGATGACATTTGTTGTTCTTTCCAGTGCCGGCCAGATCCCCCGCACCTTCCTATCGAGCCAGCGTCATGAATTTTTTATGAATGTTTGCGTGTGCAACTGTGTGCAGGGGGCCCTCAGCTGCATCAATAGCCATTAGTGGAGCAGCTGGGGTAATTGTGCCACAGTGGCTGCAGTGCAGGAGGAAAAACACACACACACACATTATCTGATAATACTGCAGAGGGCAATAAGGAGGAAGAGGGGGAGCGAGGCGCAGTGGGGAAGAGCGGGATGGTGTGAGCGAGGATATTAACTGTGTGGTGGAACAGTTAGCGGCGTGCTACGACGCTGACTGATAGCTGATTTTTACCTGGTGATTGCAGCCTGGAAGTCTTTAGAATGTGCAGCAGCGCGACCGACATGCTGCCTATGACAGTGATTGTCTGGAGACCGTCAGTGCTGCACAGAAGCACACACATCTGGCTGAAAACGAGGGCCCAGGGGCAGATGTTGTCAGTGCTGGCTGGTTTATTTCGCCTCACGCGGCACTGGAACAAATTTCACTGTTAAATTTCAGCAAATTATCAGCAGCTGGATTTTCCTGCATCTAAAGCCGTGTCTGACCTTTTTTTTTCCCCCACACGTTACTTGTGCAAATAGTGTAAACTCACCAAATATTGCCCCACAGCAGCCAACATGAGAAGGACGAGCCGATAGCTGGAATCAAGTTTCACAAATATATTTTCAGAACTTTCCAGGAAGTCCTGTGATTTTGTTCACTTTTCTTCTTTCCTTTTCTTTTTTTTTGGTTCTGTCTCTATATGAGAGAAAGTTCAATCACACCGCTACAGCTGCCCAAAACTAGCAAACAATAATCTTGTCCCCTATTTCTGATACCTCTATTCTCCCGGCACGGATTTTTGCAGATTTAATCAACAGCTTTGAGTTTATTTCACAGTGTAATCTAACCTCACAGCTTCTTACTTTAGAAAACGTTACAGTTTCATGCTGTAGCTGAGAGGTTAGTACGGTGGCCTCACAGACAGAGGAACCTGGGTTTAAACTTGGTGTTTGCCTGTTTCTTGTGCAGGTTTCCTGTCGTGGAGCTCCATTTCTCACGGTTTAGTTAATTAAAAAGGTTTCCTATTTTAAGGCAAATAAGCTACATGCTGTTTGTTTACCATAGTACTGTCCTTTTAATATTCCTGCTGTGTTCAGTACAAGTAAAAAATTATTATGAGCTTTTTTTCTTTTACTACGCTGTAACTTTACTTATTATTGCTTCTCATTTGGGCAGCGGGAGCGCCGTGGTTAGCACTGTCTCCTCATCGAAAGGTCCTCGGTTTAAGTCCCAGCTGAGGCCTTGCTGTGTAGAGTTTGCATGTTCTTCATCAGGCTTGCATGAGTACTCCAGCTTCCTCTCACAGCCTAAAGATGTGTGGGTTAGGTTAATTGGTGATTCATAATCAGTTGTACGTGTGAATAGTTGTGAACGCCTCTCTGTGTCAGCCTAGCAGCCTGTCCAGGGTGTCGGCCTGTGACAGCTGAGATAGGCTTCAGCTCCCCCGCGACGCTGGACAGGATAAGTGTAAGAAGATGGATGGATGGGTATCTCTTCTGAGCAGGATCTCAGCTTGCATGGCTTCACCTGTATGCCATGAATTTAGTTTCTTGCAGCTGCATTCAACATTATAACACAGTGAAGAAGATTATGACCAGATTATGGATCTTCCTGGTGAATCATTTCTTAGTACATTAAATGGTTTGAGACTAATTTGCGAGTCTCAAAGTTCAAAAACACTCAGGAGCACTGATGGTTGAGCAAAATCTGACAGAGCCACAGTTAAACATTGGCCACGAAAATATTGTGCGTGTGTTTAAGAGCTATTTTAAGCCGTTAATCACATTATTCAATGACTAAATCACATTTTGAACGACTCTGAAATGCTTGACTCTTGCACTCTTGCACATCACGTCACATTAGTGTGCAGTGTGAGGCTAACGTTAGCATTGTTAGCACCAGCAGCCTCCTGCTACTAATGCTTAGCTGCGAAAATTTTAGGAACTAGAGTAAACTGGTACATGTGTATGAATAAAATATGAATAATTCGTCTAACCACCAAACATTTCTGGTACCGCCTGCAGGGTCACCAGCGCTTAATTGCTTGGTTTACTAATCAGACATATCCACAGGCCAGATGTGATTAATTTCTACCGCAGTCTCTGTCACGTGGCCTTTGTTAGTGAAACCTTATAACCTCATGCGTGGACTCGTACACACACTGACATACTGTAAAGAGAAAACAATACTTTAGTATGCTATAAAAACGCACAGCAGCTCACTGTTGTGCTTTTTCCCTCGAGGGATCAGCATTTACAGGAATTAACTTCAAAGAATGGTATTTTGGTATATTTTTATAGCAATTTGTTAAATTAATTGACTTGTGGGGATCCGTGAACTGCTATTAGAGACAAAAACGTTTTGTGGTTTGAGCAGCACAGCAGCTCTGAGAGTCATGTAGTCCATATTTGCCCTCAGATGCCGCTGAGAGCTTCGGAAAAGTAGACATATTTATTTATTTTTGTTTCAATTAAGCTCTAAGAAAGGGTTTCCCAAGGTTATGGCATTTACACAAGCCTTCCTCGCAGATCCTTGTTCGTTTTCAGCCTTTTTTAGCAAAGAAAGCCAGTACAGCATGGAGGTCTTGAGCTGTGTACTTAAAGAGGATTTGGCTATCCCGAATCTGGGTAAAAATCTGTTGCGATCGTGCAAATTGTGGCTCCTTTAAGCCGTTTTCTAACTGAACTTGACTCATCCCTTTAATTTCCTCCAACGCTGAGAATGAACTATACCCACCCCTGTGATAGTGAAGGGTAACAGGCATCAGTATCCAGTGGCTGAAACATGCTGTACGGTGCTACAAGACTTGTCAAATGCAATCTTAGAGAAATTGATTTTTACAAAATGTGTTGGAGAGAAAAGGTCAAGTCTGTCAAGATTTAATCCAGCAAGAGATAATACATCTGAACAGTCATGATGAAACTGGATCAAATGCACCGCGTAGCACACTGGTGCTACAGCGCCTAACGCATTTCCCAGAAGTAAATGAAACAGTAGATATATACACAGAAAGATCCAGATGTGCTGCTCCCTCCTCGTTATTCTGCCCTCTTTTTCTCTGCTACGTTCACTTGTGCTTGTTTTGGTTCGCGATGAGTTGAGCGTTGTTTGGTTGAGCTGAATTACTCCGTCAGCAGCCTGTCTCTAGATCACTTCCTGGATGGTTCCTAAAATAGAAGCAACAACGATCACAACCAAGGAAACATGCCAGCTGCTCTTTTCAAAAGCACTCTCACTTTCTGCCCTCTCTCTCTCACCGTGTGGTATTAACTGTATTCATCAAATACAGTTGTCAGAATCACAAACTGTCAGCCAAGACTTTTGACTGCTATTCACTGCGCTTCTTTAGGTTATGCAAAATTTCAAATGATTTATTTATTAGAAAATAGAAGAATTCAACTGTTTATATTGTTTATTACTGAAAGCGTTTAGAATGAATAAAACTGTGAGAGTTTGTGCAGACCTGGAGGAGGGTGAACGAGAGTTTAGACATCGTCTGACAAAGAATCAACAGCTACAAAGTAATCTCACACGAAATGCTCAACCTCCGTTTGGGAAACAAACCACAAGAAGAGTGCAGCACACGTGCAGTCGGCTCGTCTACAGGTGCCACTTCTTTCTGCTGTTCCCTCAACAGTAGACTCGGAGAAAAGTCACGAAATTTAATGGCGACGTTGTCAGACGGTAACGGTAACATAAACTCAAGTATGATGATCACAGCTGTGAGTGAGAGGGATGCCTAGTTTATATTTTCCACATTAAATAAAAATAAATAAATCTGAATCTCTAAATTGAGAAAACAGATACTTTAAATATAGGTTCAAGTGGGCCAAAAGGTACCTTACTTTTTCATTAGTCACACAGTTGATTATTGTTATGATCATCCCTTTGTTTGGATGAGTTTTGCACTTCCCTGTTCGCCTCTCTGTTACAGAGATTTTAATCTGAAGGGACTTTCTGCAAAACTACAGGTGCAGCACAAAGATTCATTAATAAACAGGGGATGATATTTAAAGAATGACGACCTGAGATTAAGGCAAGTTGCACCACTTTTATCATAAATGTGAAGCCATAAAGAGCGGAAGCTTCCAGTCCTACCCGCTCACTTTATTTTTCCAAGAAAGGGTAAAAACTTTTTTCCTTTAATACCTTTAATACCTCTGGTGCCTAAATTTCTTTCTTGTACAGTGAGTGCAAGATAGCTAAGCTAAGCTAATCTAACAAGGAGGCATATAATGACAGAAAAGATGTCATAAATATTCCTACAGAAACCGAAATTTTTTAAATATTAAATCGTTCCTTGAAAATTTAAGTGCATGCTAATGCAAAGCACTGCGTTCTATTTTCTGGGACCTTGAAACTCTGTCAGCGCGGTGTCACGACCGCCACGCAGAGAATGTAAACAGGCAGCGACGACTGGTGCGTCGCTGCATTCCTGCTATAAACGGCGGCCCTGCTGGATGGAGTGCTGGAGATTCCCAAGATACCGTTGTGCAGTTTGATAGTAGTGGATATGACACTTGGCTGGTAGTATTGTTTCTCCAGAAAGTTTTACTGCCTTTTGCAAGAATGCGTATCTACAGTATGTCATTTCGTCTGTCTCTGTGTGCGTCATAGTGTGTCTGTTACACGCTCTGTGACCCGACTTCACTTCTTTCTTGTCGACACTCTCGGCAGTGCGTCTTTTTTCAGTTTTTTTCTGCCTTCACCTTTCAGGCTCATCGCCCGCTCCCCCTCTCCCGTCTTTCTGCCTGTCAGCCTTTGCGGATCCCACCATCTTCTCATCCTCTGCTATCTGTACCTCCCTTTCCTCCTCTCTGTGCCTTCTAGTCTGCTCTGGCAGAGACTGAGGACTCTACTGAGGAGACGAGATCGGCAGATGTTTACCCGGCTCTCTGCTGTCACAAACCGTTCACTTCAGTGTATCAGCAAAGCACTGGAACTCACACGATGATTGCAGAGTAGTAAAAATAGCCAAGAAAAAAAAAACTACATTTCCCTGAAGATTTTGAGCAGATTTGGGTCAGACGTGGTTTGATTTTTGTCAAGCAAGCTTTGTGGAGTTAGAGGCTTAAAGCTCAGCTGAAACTCTTTAGTGATAATGCCCTCAAAGTCTGTGAGAAGTTGTAGCAGTTTTAAAATGCGACTGAACGCAGGGGAAAGCAGTGATTATGCTCTTTTTAAAGCTTTGTAATTGACACTTTTCCCGATTCGTGAAAACAGCGAGTCTGGGATTCTTGCTTTATTTTCGGCTTGTTGACAGTTAAGGAGCCATTGGGTTTTTTTTAATGGATACTTAATGACTCCAGCTCGAAACATAACAAAGAAAGCCCCCCTCGAGGATCCTAACTGTCAGCCAGCGGAAGTCCCCGGAGAGAAGGAAAAGTCCTAATCTTTGTTTTGCACATACGCTAAATATTTTTGGAACATTAACAGTATATTTTCCACATCATTGCTTTTCCAGTTCATTACACCTGTGTGCAGAAGAAAATGGGTTGGGGAAATAAAAACAATGTGGTATTTTAAAATGCCGACTCCTTTCAGCACGCAGACAGCAAGAGAGCGAGATCCTTTTACTTTTAATGTCTTAAATCAGACTGGAATCACTCTGGGAGCGGACCTTATCCCTCATAACTTTTAGACATACTAAAGACGTCTAAAGCTCTCTTCATATCTCAGATGTAGAATCACAGAGTATGTAACCTAGGCCTATTGTAAAATTCTCATACTTGTGTTTAGCAGTTTGGCAGACATGCAATCTATATTTTGTGCAAAATAAAAAAAATCTCATTATGACAAATAACTCTTCTTTCAGATCTTAGTTTGCTCTTGAAGTTAATACGAGAAAAAAAAGCACTTGTTTCATTCTTTAAGGCCTCATTTCCTCACTGTATGAGAAGAAACCCCATCAAGCTGGAGGTCCACTCTAAATAGCATCATGTGGGTGAACCAGTACTGGTTAGGCTGAACCTCCAGTTTGCAGCTGATTTCACTAGACGAACGAGGCCTACTGTCACCTGGGTCTTAGATTGCAGCTGGTAGCTGCAGTTCTTCTGCTCCTGATAGCTGCTGCAAGCTAGAGGGCCACTCTAAGCAGAACCTGCAGCAGGTGGAGAACTGGTTCATTCGTGTGATGATATGCAGAGCTCAGTAAATATGGAGTTCATTCCCTGGATGGGAGACAAAGCTGATCATGGCGCTCAGTCATTCATTTGTCACAAACTACCTAAATAACAATATAAATCACTAATGTGCACACACACACGCGCGCCAGGTTAGTCAATGTGCGCTGTAATTGCATTGCACCTGAAGTGGCTTTGTTAGATAGCATTACTGAAAAGAAGATGAAGGTGGAAGACTGAACATTTATACAATTTTGAACAACAGTGTATGAATGCATCTGCACTGTTGCCCTTTATGTACCCACAGGGACAGCGAAGACTCCCATGGGGTAAGTCCTGCATGGTGACACAGATAATCACTCTCTTAAAACAGGAAGTCCGGCTGTAGTGTGCCTGGTGACAGCACGCACATCTCAAAACGAGTCTCAGTGGCTGCTTTGGATGTGAGTGGTCAGAATCCGAATGATCCAGCTGTGGGGACTGTGACGCAACCCCACAGCGGGCCAGTATTTGCATTTATTTCTCTGAGCGTGACTCTGTGTAACTCTCACACTCACAAAGGCACAAAGAAGGGGAACCGCGCTCGTGGCACATGAAACGCAGCTCTCCCGTTGGTGAGGAGGCGCTTTCTGCCCTGAAGGGGAAGCAGAGTTGAGAAGCTGGTAAAAGAAATGGCACGCAGCCCGAGCTGGTACAGCTACAGTCCACATGAGCGCTCTCTCTCTCTCTTTGTCTGTCTGTCTCTCTCCCCCCCTCGCTCCTCCCACCAAGTGGCTGTTTTTGTGGATTGTTCTCCTGCCGTTGTCATAGCGACTGTGATGCAGACATCCCGAACAGGCTGCCTGTCTGCTTGGATATGTCAAGTGTGTGTGTATGTGTGTGTGCGTGTGATAAAACGCCAGAGTGCTCTTGGCTTAGAGAGGAAGTGTTTTGAGAATTATGTAATGTCCTCTTTTTTAAAAGGGGGGCAAACGTCAAGAAGAAGAAAAAACATCCTATCTCTCCGTATCTATGTTGCCGTCTGCTTTATTTCTCACTAAAAAGGAGAGTGTGGTGTATTAGCGCCATGGAGGTTGTGTTATTTTTCTCCATGTGTAGGTAGACGTTTATATCCTTACCGTCTCTTTTTGTAAGTAAGATGCCGTTTTTTTAAAAATGTGCACGCACTGTCAGGCTGTCAGGGTGACATGAGGCTCTTTCCTGTGCGTAAAGTTTCCACTGTAACTGTGGGCTCGGTGCCAGTTTCCACCATGGATAGACGGAGGGGTGGAAGGGGGCGGCTGAAAAAGGAGGAGGAGGAGGAGGAGAACATAGGGATGGGATGGGAGGACTGAGCAAAACAGGAGAGAGAGAGAGTGAGAGAGCTCAGTGCCAAGTGGGAGGTGTGTGAATCCTTGTGATGCTGCCATTCTCCTGCAGAGAGCCCTGTTATTGGACATCATAAGGGGGTCTATAAATAGACCCCTAATCTGTGAAAGAGAGAGCTAAAAATAGAGACAGAGCAATGCAAACACGGAAAGAGGGGGACGAGGGAGTTTGCAGGCAGCAGTTTGATGATAACGACTTGGAAAGAGTTGCGAACGGAGCAAGAAAGTTCAGAAAAGTCTGGAAACACAAAGCAGCCGCGGTTGTGGAAAAGTTTGATTAAGAAAAAGGGTCGTGGGTACCTGTAGCTGTAGGCCTTCTGCTACTTTAACCCCTTAGCAGTCCTACAAATTTACAATTAGTCCCCTAAACCATCCAATGTACCGTGGGCGGTACGTCCGACTGCTAACAGGTTAAGGGACCGAACTTTTGTCAGCTCACTGACATTTTGAAAAGAGGTTTTCCTCAAGCAGCTACAATCTGGAGTTAATCCAGCACTTTGCTTTTAGTTCAATCAACTCCTAATGGAGCGTTCACCATCAGAGAAAACGCTTTCTTGGTGGCGCATTCAAGAAAGCTTGGCTGTCCAAAGGCTGCTAAAGAGTTCAATTCAAAAATCTATATTTAGAGTTTTAGCACAGAAACATAAGTTCTTTTTACAGCTCTGTAAATTGTGCAACCTCAACAACCTCTGACCCACTAAATCCAACCCTAGCCTAAAAAGAAAATCTAAACATGCCAACACGATACTAAAGGTTCCAGCACCTGTGCTGAACATCTGACAGAAACACATTTGTATTTCAAACTCATCCTGACGTCATGGCTTTAATGGCTGTCTAAATTCAAAACACACAAGCTCCTTCTCATGGGTTAGCTACTGTCACACGAGTAAAACGAGGAAAAAGGAATAAATAATATTCATGTAGAAAATGAGTTCTTTGTGTTTGACACAAGCTTCAGTGTGTGGATCTCTGAATGCTTGCCTGACCTTCTGACGAAAAAAGCACGGCTGAGCTAAATGGTTCCAGTGAGAGATAGTTAGTTAAGGGCGGGATCGTACTTGTGGACGAGCAGTTGTCAGTCTTGTGCGTTTCTCTTATTGGATATTGCAGTGAAGGGTATTCAGACATGAGCACAGAGCCATTGGACTACACTCTGAAGACTGTTTCAAACCAGCGAACCTCCACATTATCGTGCAGACATCATAGCAGTGGGCGGCACTTCAGGCGATTAGTATTATGTGTTTAGCCTGTGATGGATGGACGACCTCTTCACATTCACACACACTGACCCTGACCCTAAAATGGATAAGCAGTTAAGATGGATGAATGGATGTTTTGGAGACATTTTTATATTCTGTTAACTGCTACTAGGGGTGGGGGAAAAAATCGATACTGTGTAGTATCGTGATATTTTGTTTGCTAATAATGTATCGATACAGGGACAGCAGAAATCGATATTTTGTTACAAAAGTTTTTGTGCTCTGACTTCAGAGCATGTTGATCCTTTTTCTGAGCAAGAATCCTGACATTCCTTCACTGTCCAGATGTGTTTAACTTTTTTTTTGGCAGCAATAAACATGACAGTTTACTTATTTTAATTTAAGACATGTTTTATTTTAATTAAGTTTAAAACTTTTTTATTTAATGTAAAATTATATTTTGTTTTAATTTACTTTCAAATTCTTCAGTTGCTGAATGGGCTGCAAAGTTTTCATAAATTGCATAGTTCAGAATAGCTATAATTGTACCAGATGGTTGCATTCAGTTAAGTTGGACTAGACTGTAATACAAACCGTTCAGTTTGTCACCAATATAACTGACTGAAATGAGAGAAAGACTGAGTGTGAGACTTTGATATTAGATAAAATGAATATTGATAAAGTTTACCTTTATGTACAGAATCTGAATATCGCAAAATATTTTAAAAAATTGCAATAATATCGTATCGTGCGTTAAGTATTGTGATAATATCGTATCGTGGGATGTATGGTGATTCCCACCTCTAACTGCTACAACCAGTTGTTCAATGCTACAGGTAGCACACATGCATCTACAGGTAATGTGCTGCACTGTGATTTAGGGCGCATTCATGAATGAAATGATCACTCGGATTACCACACGACACATGGACCATACGGGGTCCTTATGCCTAACATGTTTCTGTTATGAACACTGATTTCTTTTTCTTTCTTTTTACTGAAAACATGGAGCATAAGTGTGACTGCTTCATAAAACAAAACAAACAAAAAAGCATATCTTAATTAAAAACCTGAAAAACCGGATATCAAAATAGCCAATTATTCTGGCACAGCTGTAAACATGTCACAGTAGGTTTTTGCAAATCTGTGAAATCTGAAATTAGTTTACAAACAGAGAGCAGATTTGTGTGGGGTTTTTGTTCCTCGGTTGAAACCTGGGGTTTGACTAGTCTTACTGCATTTTTTTTAAAGGTTGTATTAATAACTGTACTCAAAATGTGGTGTTAGCTGCAACTAGCCTAATAAACTTTAGCCAATCTAGAAGCTAGAGAAAGAAAAATGGATGCAAAACACCGTGAATGGAACCTTTTACTACAATCACACACACTTTTTTGTATTCCCATCATCTAATGGATGCATCATGGACATCAGGGGTTCGGTATCTTGCCCAAGCATGCTTTGACGAGATGACCCTCCTAAGCCACAGTCGCCAACATCCAACATGAGGGCGTGTTCCTCCTCCCTCAAGTTTAAGAGCATTAAAAATAACCTTGACATCGCCGGTTGCATCTGAAAGATTCAGGGTGAAATGATCTCATACACTATTAGAAAGCCTTCATCCCAACAGCGCATTCTTCTAATAGAACACACAGGTGTAATTACATCAGATCTACCTGGGCTTTAATCACGGGGCAGCAGGAACACACACAGTCAGCATTTTTATCAGCTTTACAAGCCTTTGTTTTTCCCACTTTTGCACTTACTGAACACCACTTTTCCTGCAACACGCAACTGTGTTGCTTTGAGTCTGTATTATGTGTAGTTTTCTCATTGCTTGTAAAATCTGCCGCCGCTAAACCTATCCATGTTTGCGATTGTTCACCATCTCTTTCATGCAAACAAGCTGATAGCTAGACTGGAAAATGCTGGGTTGATTTGCCAAGTTGATAACCACCTTTGTGTGGCCACTTAGTCTGACTGACGTTAGGGTAAGTGAAGCCAGATAAGGAAAAGATATATATGATGAACTTGCCGTACAGTGCAGTCATCTGGCTTTCTGTATCACTGCCTGAATTAGTGCAACTTCTTGTTTTTTTCCCCCCACTTACTTTTTCAAGAATGCACAGAATGAACACTTTTAGACTCGTGGCAGTAATGATACGAATAATCGAATCACTTTTGTCTGTCCTTGATAAACAGACGTAGATGTTGTGAAAGAGATAATGTCAGGTTAGCGATTGCTTGCATTAAATGGCTGCAAATCGGCTCCTGTCACACAAGAAGGAGTTGCTTGATAAAATGCTTCTGACAACATTAAAGGCAATTAAAGGTTTATGATGATGGATCATCTGTGTCAAGCAGGATTCCTGTGTCTACAAGTCATGTGGAAATCAGTGGCTGCAGAGCGGCGTGCGGGTTTATTAAATCATGTCGAACGCTAAGGTGCAAAAGTGAGAACTACGGGGACTCAGTGTGAAGTTTCCTCCTGAATTTCAACTCCTAAGATAAACTTTGCAAACTTCGACTCTCCTCCAACCTCTCCCCCTCCTTCTCTCATTCATAGCGAGTCTTTAATTATGTTCGCTTGCTGAGTGAGTGGGGAGGCTGGGGGTGCATGTGTGTACTCTACAGTTGCCCGCATGTTTAAGCCTGTAATTAGTGTTCTTTAAGACGACAAAAATTCTGAGAAAATGTTAAAAAGAGCAGGCCGAGGCGCGTGCGCGATCGCGCGCGGGGCAGGCGGCGAGAAGTGAACGGAAGAAAAGAAGGAGGCTGCGCCACAGTCCTCCTTAAAAATAATCTTTGCCTCTGCTCTCAGAACTTTGAGAAAAAGGTCACCGAAATGTTGCAGTGGAGAAGAAAAGGTAATAATTTGTCATGACTGAGCACATGTCGGTGTGTTCATCAGGACTTAAAAGGGAAAGTTACAGAGAGAGTGGTGGACTTGCTGTGAATTTGAGTATAATGAGGCTATATTTAAAGCTGTATGTCTGCGTGTGTGTGTGCGCGCGCGTGTGTGTGCTCTTCACAAAGTGACTCATCTTTTGTATTTGTGCACACTGAGTAACCCAACCCAACCCAGCGAAGCAGCAGAGCAGCACTCTCGCTGGGCCTGCCGTTTCTTTCCTGTTATTTTCTTCGTTTTTTCTCTTCCTTCTCTGAGACCCGCGTTGCCCTTTCTGCCATTTTTTCTTCCCTTCTTTCTACGTTAGCTTTTTGTCCTCTCATTCCTCTCACGTTTCTTGCTGACTTTGCTGACTTTGTGGCTCTGTAGCTTTTTCTTGCAGTCATAAACTCTCACCAGGGTTGTGTCTCTGGTTTGTCACAGGCAGAGTGAAACCACTTCGTCACTTCCCCCCTTGAGCTTCAGGTTGCGTGAGGTCTTCCTGCCCTCCACTGGGGTTCCAACACTGCACTGAGTTTCTAGGGTGCAGCTGCAGTCCACGCACAGCTTGGAACTCATTTAACAGACTTTAATGTGAAAACAAGCAACCAGTGCAGCTGACTGATGATATAAATGCTGAAAAAAAAACCTGTGAAATGTATGTGATAGGTCCCTGTTGTCCAACCGGGGGTGATTTCAGTGCATTTCACGATGTAGCACAATCAGCACATGCAGGTGCAGTCACTAGGTCTTTGCCTCAATCCATATTGCTCCTTTGGGTGTGCATGTGTTTGCTGGGTTCATTGTGTCAGCACTAACTAGGTGACTGGGACCAGAAAAAGTCCCACAATCAGGACTCCTCAAAGAAAAATGTAAGCTGTGAACTGGATCAGAGCTTTTGTAGATCTTCTGTAGTCTTTCTTTTTTGCTTTGCAACTTAGGCTCAAGTTACCGTAGGGTGGGGATTCCTGAACAGTTCACAGACGAAGACAACAAAGAAAGTAATATTTGTCTGTCACCTTTTCTCTTTTCTCTCGGTTTATAGCTGTCAGCACCATCTGTAAAGATTTGGTGCCTGCATCACGTGATTGAAGTATGGGAAAGACGAGCAGCACAGCTTCTGTGCGCGACCACCGCGCCTGGTCATGTAGTATCCTCAAAGGTTATTTTTGTCCAAGATGAAGTAGCAGACATGGTTGCTGTTGTCGTCTTTTGCTACGTGTGTGTTTGTCCCGTTTGTACCGCAGCATCTCACTGCGCCAGCCACGCTTTATCGGTCTGACGCTCAGTAGTAGCGTGTTACATCCTAGTGGGCGCCAGTGAAAACGAGGGGAACGTATTTCAAAGCAAGAAAGGGATGACAGTCTCTTCATGCTTGAATGAACGACAGGTACGTTGGAGGAATAACTGCACAAACCCATTAAATATAACTCAGACGTCCTGTCTCGCTTTCTGCTGGAATATTTACTTACACTACATCATTTAGTCCCCCTGGCCTTCATCGGGAATGTGGCTAACATCCTTGCATTCCCATATAGTATTTGCACACGAAGGAAATGCCTTAATCGTTCCAACATTCAATAAAAGAACTACTGGGAGTAATCTGAGTAATGAGTCTGCCCCTTGCCTGTATATGTGCCAGCAGCCAGCCAATAGCATTAACAGGACCATCAATGGGACCATATTAATCTCAGATTACATCTATATAAGTTCAAAGTGCTTTAGATTCAGAGAAAAACACAGTGGGGTCTAATCCAAACACTGTGGTACGTCAAAACAGAGCGTTATTGACCACCAGCCACTCATACTGTACACAATGAACGGAGTAAAATTGGAAGTATCATTAAGTATTCATAGGTTTGTCCAATCACAGCCCTATAGAGGTTAGATATTACAGCTCCAACTGAACCAATGACTATTTGGTCCATCTTTTTTTGCAGTCCTCTGATTGGATGTAGAGATGACTGGGACATTTCCTATGTGTTTGTATGCATACACAGTATATAAGAATGTAGGGAGCAGACTCCATGGAAGACCGCTCAGCTGGCTGGGAGATGGTCTGCGTAGACTTAGACTGGAGGAGTCAAAAATCATGACCATCGCTACTATTAAAGAGGTCCAGAACTAAATATATTAATTATTGGCTCTTGGTGAGAGCATTTATTAAGGCACAAATGAGTGGGCAAAATGTTAACTAAGGTGTTGAAGAAAATCGCACATCTTTATTGGTAGGTAAAGATGTGGTTGTGCCAAGATGTCCAGCCCTTCTTTTCTATTTATTCACGCATCTCAAAGAAACGGTCTGTGAGTGTCTCTGCCTCTGGTCAGTCTTCCTGCCCACCCTTCTGCTTCCCCCTCTCCTCTTCCTCTCTCTGCTTTTCGTCTCTGACTGTCATTTCACATTTATGACCGGCCTGTGATGTGTACCCAAGACCAACGGGGCACGGCAAGATGGCCACTGTTGCCCTGGCAACAGAGTGGAGAGCAGGAGGAGAGAGTGAGAGATGTTTTTTCCTCCCTTTTCCTTTCCTTTTTGGTTGGATGTTCAGGTTAGAGGGGAAAGATGGAGACTGTGAGAAAAGGGCAGCAGCGACACAAGAAGAGAAGCTAAAGCCTGTGCTCGTAATCGATATCCTTACACTCTCACTTCTTGGTTTTGGAGGGAGGATAGTTTTACTTTGTTCATCGGTTATTTGACAGAGACCCCTAGTCTGTGGGCGTCTGGGACTGTAAGAGCGAGTGTGTGCTGCTGTGTTTGTGTGTAAGCAAGGGAGCACTGGTTGTGGTCTTTCGCTGTCTTTCTTGATGCGGTGCTGGATTAGAGGGGTTACATAATGCGCTCTGAGCTTCAAGCAGCATACGCTAAGAGGATTACCACAAGTCTACTAAAGACACTGGTCCACAGACACACTTGCACGCGCACACACACACACTGCGTGCAGCCGTGCTCTAAAATGCAGTGTCCACCAGCGTGTACAAATATACTCACATGTACAACGCGGTGCACATCTTGTGTCATTTGTTTTGGCTACTCGCAGGCTAACTATACAGGTACTAATGGACACACACACTCAGGATATCTCTGACTGGGGATATGCTAACGTGAGCTTCTAATCTCACTCGTCTGTCACCAGCCACAAACACAAAATAGAATTTTCTAGTCTACATCTGACATCTAATAGAAAGTTCTAGAAAGTAATAAAATGATGGTTGTGTACCCAAAAAGAAGTGCAACCACGCTCCGGCCACGCTTAAAGCTGAGTTCCCTCTGTGGTTTTCCAGCCTGCTTCAGTTTTATTCATATAGAGCTACTTCACAACAGCAATCATCACAAGGTGCTATATATTGTGAGGAAAAGTTCCTGCAACCCCAGTGGTCTGGCACTCCCCTATGAGCAAACGTTTGTAGACGGTGGCGTGGAAGAGATCTCCAGAGAAAACACCAAATGAGGGGGTAGTCGTCAGCGAGCGGGGTTGAATGGAAAGAAATCTATAGGAGAGATCGTAGACAAAAGTTAACGACCTGAAACGGTGGTATATAAACAGCCGGAGAGTGAAAATTTCATCATTATAAATCATTATATGCACACTTTTGTTTACAACAGATAAAGTTTAAAAAACTAAACTAAGCAAATCATTGAGAGAGAAGAAGAAGAGCGAAGCAAAGAAAACAAACAAAGCAGTAGATTGAATATGAGCACCTTCTCTGTATGTAACTGCTCAGATTCAGGTGTAATTATCAAGTTAAAGCACTAATTAACTACTATATTAAATAAATATGATTTAGGAATGGCTTTAAATTGTAGAATTTGCTTCACTAAGTTATTTGAAGATGCGAATTTGTTTGTTTGGAGGCAATGTTTGTTTGATTGATATGTGACAGCGGGATCGTTGGGAGATTTGCATGTAAAACACTGACGTAGCCACCGGGTTGGAAAAGTGAGGCCAGCGGGGAAGTGTCTTAACGTGCAGAGACCTGCTGAGGGTCGCTACACGCTGGTTCCAAAACAAATCTGCATCACTCAGAATATAAAACTTCATATATTTTTCCATGAGTCATCGTGGTTTGGAGGGTAAGTTGAGATCAGATGGGTAGGGATGTTTTTATTGATCCCTTTAGGGAAACCCATTCAGCCATCCTGAGCAGTAGGGGCGTTGAGGAGCCACCATGCAGAGCCTGTGAAGAAGCTCTAGATATGTAAACTTGTGCCTTGATTAAAGGTAAAATGCAGGAGAATTTATCTGTAGTATGTAACCTTCCTCCTGTGAGGCAACAGTGAACCATGTGCTGCTGAACGTCACGAGCTAAATTCACTCTTTCTGATCTCGTGGTCTTCTTTCAGTCTAAATGAGCAGATGTGATGCCTTAAAGAAAAGTCCAAAGAGAAGTTTCAAGCGTGACCTGTCACCGTCCTCTCACCCAAATATGGTTACTTCTCACTCCAGAAAACAAGGCCAGAATGTTAAGGACTTCCCAATAATAGTTGACGACCGACATCACGGTGGCTACTTCCGCTTGTGTGGTTACGATCTCTTGCGTCGTACGGTTTGAATTCCATTCAGAAAACTTCCATTATAAATGAGTTTTAAAGTCAACGCTCTTTTGTGCTGTAAAAAGGAAGAGGTCTATCTCGTGTTTGCTGTTACTTTAAAGGGAAGTGGTCAAGGCCAAAGCCGTGTGGCACCGAGTGATTCAAATCAGAGTGTGTCGTATGAATCAGTGTAGCAGATCGTTAAATGTCTTCATACTTTAGCATAAATCTTTACTATGATGTATGTTCTGCATGAAAAAAATTGGCAAAAAAAATTAATCAGAGGCTTCAAAATTTTTAGCTTTTTAGTTGCGAGGGAAGCTAACGGGAGATCAGCTCTGAGCATGCTGTACGCATGCAAAACACAGAAGCTCGGGGAAGCTGCTGTAAACACGGCAGAAAAACCTGGATATTGTTTGGCAAAAGTGATTAAATTCGATCAGGCACCGTCTTTGACGTCTTTGAGTTCTTCTCTGTCATCGGTGAAATACATCTGCTGTTTACAGGCGACACAAACGTGTCTCCTCCTGGACTTCATGTGGGTCCTGTTTTTGGAGTTAACTGATGCAGGATGTCTGTTGTTATTGATCGATACCCACATTTATACGTGCACATAGGTGCATCCAGACAGGTGTAAGTACTTGGCGTGGTTGTTGTCACTGCGACTGCTAGACCTCTGACCTCGCCTAATTGGAGTCATCCTGCCCTCCTCTGGCCTTGGCCTTCAGGGAACAGGTTGCCTTGAAAGGAGGCAGAGGATCTGCTGGGTGTGTGTTTGTGTGCGTCTGCAGGCTGAAGTGCATTTGCCAACAAGATCAGTGTCTAATCTTGTTGTGAGAGGACCTGAGTGTGTTTACTGGCTGCCACCCACTTGCCCTCGCTAAGGCACGATTGCCAGGTATCTACTCAACGTGAGCTCGTCTTGGTTCAGGTTTTCAGGTTTTAATTTTAGGGGGTTTTTTCTGGACATTTCTTCAGTGTTTGTACAGTTGTGAGTCAAGAACTGATGCTAAAGCTAAGGTGAGAGTGAATGCATGTTAAAGGCAGGGGTTTGATTATTGGTGTAAATCTGTAAGTCTGCATCTGCAGTTAATGGACACATTCAAACAACAGGCCAGGTGAGAGGTCAGCAGGAGTGCACCAACCACAGTTTTAGAAGCTTGCACATAAATAGCAGCCATGTGTGTGTTTATCTGCCTAACTCAGACAGGGAAAGAAAGAAGCTAGCTTTGGGGAGGGCTAGGGGGGGGCTTGGAGCAGTTGGAGATTTTATAGGTACGTAAAAAAACAATAGGAACCCTGGAGGAAGGAAGTAGTGACAGACCAAACCCTTCCCCCCACATCTACACTCGTGCACATACCTGCTCTTCATTTCCTGCAGTAATTGACCCATCTCTCCTCTCTCCTTTATCCCTACAATTAAACCATCTTTACCTACTCACACACACACAGACACACACAGACACATAACAATCGATGACCAGTCTCTGACCTGTCACCACATGCAAACTGAAGACATGCAGAGTGAGTGCAAGAGGAGAAGGTGAGGGTGCAGGGCAATGGGTAGAGATAAGAGACTTGCTTTTCTTATTATGTGAAGAATCTGAGGCAGGCATGGAGCATCACATTATTGATCAGGTGACACACGTGCATGCATTAAGTCTGACGGACTTAGAGAACTGGAAAATTCTGCAACTGAAAAGACGGTGGTAAAAGTACATCTTTTTAAACAATTTAAGCTTATTTTTCAGCACGTTTTACTTGACACGATTCTTCACAGCAGTTTTTAGTTAAGATGGTTCAGAATTGAAGTTAAATAAAATTATTCTTCAAAAAAACTGCCCAGATGCATTTTTTGGGTGCACAGCTGAATCTGTGCCTTTGCTTTAACAAATGCACCACATTGCTGCACTTTTCTCCACATCGCCTGGCAGAACTGTGTGTTTCTCAGACATTAAGCAGTCTTCACCCTGCCGGCTCCTTCGTGATGTCTGAGGACTTTGTCCGGGGAAGTTATAGGCGCGAGTGGTCCTCCTGTGGCTGGCAGCTCCCTCGCCTAAACCGAGTGCACACGAGCATGCATCTAAAGGACACCGTCTCCTGCCATGTGCTATATGCGAGGAAGGGCAACTGCAGATAATATCCCGACTGAATAAAAACACTGTTTACGTCTGAACATTTTTCATTACCAGCTGTGACAGCCTGGCCTTGTGGGTCTGCCTCTCTGTGTTGTTATGCAGTGTTTTGTTGGATCTGGTCATGTGCACGGATTGTTAAAAGCCCTCCAACCCATGCGGATATAAACCTGAAGGAAAGAAGGCTGCGGGTGCTGGCACTGCAGATGCTAGCCACACCATGCATCACGCAAGGGGCTCAAACATTTCAGCAGCAGATTATAAAGGATTGTGACGAACAGTCTCAAATGACCCTCAAAAATGATATTTGTTATTTTCTTGATTTTAGTCTCTTCAGCTAGTCAGATATTAACTGGTAACTACCAAAGAGAAGGTCTGCACGTTTTTAATGACAGCTTCAAAGCCATGAAATATACAGTGAAAAACAAAAGTTCCGTTCAGCAGTTAGTCTCATTCTTCAGATGTTTTAGAAACAAGTAATATTTCTGGTTACAAAACTCTTGGTTGGTCTGATTCCATCTTCAAATAACATCACTGTCAGTGTATGATTAACAAACACAGTAAAACATCATAAAGCTGCATTACTGGCACTATTTCTGGTTTAGTGATCCACCAGAGTAACAGGATATAACGATAGATCAGGGTTTTTCCCGGCTCGAGGTGAGTCTTTGGAGGGTAACCAAACAAAAACACGCAAGTTCAGACTATGTATCCTAAAGGTAACGAGCCTCTCCTGATATTTCTTACCACCTGATGAACAAATGTCTTATTTGCATGTAAATTAGTCTCTAGTTTTATCTTTTGGGTCTGACTAAAACTTTAGGAGGAACCAAATTTTGATTTATGCAGAAAAAAAGCCTCCAGATGACTTCACAGCCCCGCAGTATCTGCAACAGGTGTCGTCACTGACGCTGACACGAGGACTGAGCAATCAGATTCAGATGTGGGTTTGTTTTGCCATCAGGCTGGGAGGGTGCACACAGGTATTGTTCAGATGAAGCCTCACTTGTTGTGTTTTTAATTAAGCTGCATGCAGATTAGCCTGCGAGTTCCGACAAAGTCTCGGCAGCTTGTGTTGCTGCAAAACTATGAGGCAAAAAAAAGTGAGTCACAGACACAAATGTATACTTGTAATTGATGGGTTACCCACACTCACTTAACAGTGACCTGTTCCATTTATGGTTGAGTGGAAATACTGTTATTGCTGCCTTAGAAACATTTCTTTTTAAACAGAACAATAACTACGACCTTCTGTGAAGACATAGAAGGTCGTGGTTATTTACACAAAGCTGTTATTTACTTCGTCACCTGCATTTTTGAGCAATTATGCAGCTATGAAGAGAAAACATTAGCTGTCTTTTGAAGCGGGGAAATATTTGCTTACCACTATTTAAACTTATCTCGCTGCAGTCACAGCTTTAAATGTTATATGTTTGAAAAAGCTAACAGATTCCTGACCTGTTAACCCCGAGACTGCAAATTGCGCAGTCACCCGTCAACAAAGGCAATCATGCATGAAAGGTTTGTTGCATGGTTGTAGATTTGCTTCATCTTCCCCACACGAGCAGCACAAAGTGTATTTAAAGTAGTTCTCTGAAACGGCTGCATCTCTCTTTGGTCACCGACACCCCGGGCTGTCTGATCGAAGCTTCCAGTGACCTCACCTGACATGTTCTGCTTGAAGCACACAAACGCTACTCAGCAGTGACCGATTATTACTAATATTGCAGGCGTGCCTTTCAGTTAACTTTTTTAATGCATGGCTGACACTTATCTTTTTGCCATTTCGGCCTAAATCTTGGCCAGAAGTATCAATAACAGCCAAGTGTGAAATGAAAGTTTTACATGGAAATCTTTGACTGTTTCTGGAGTCGGATGCTTAGATGTAATTATATATAATACACTTCCTCTGCAGATGATATCGCAGTGTATAGCATGATCACGTGATCTCGGTGTTAACGAAATCCTTCACATCCACAGAGAAAACTGAGAAACATGTTTAAAGGAATTACTGCATGCTTGAGTTGGTTCCTGTTCCTAGTTTGCTCATTTCCATCCCAATATTTTTATTCTTGGGTTTTAATAGCGTATAGCTTCAGAGCTGGGAAGTAAGGGCGTATAAATACTTACAGTACTTAAGTAGAATTTTCAGGTATCTGTACTTTACTTGAGTAGTTACTTTTATTTACACTTTTTAATTTTACTCCCTACATTTCTAAACAAATATCTGTGCTTTTTACTCCTTACACTCTTCATTCTTTTGAAAGTCTTTTTATTAGACAAAGGTTTCAATGCAATGTATAATACAAAGTGCTTCAAAATGTTCACATTCTTGTTTCCACCCTGATCATTAAGCAACAAATAACTGGCAGCCTGCTGCCCAACTAAAGCAAACACACACAAAAAAAACCAAAACAATACAAAACCAACAAAAAACAAAAAACCATCAGTCAACTGAACAAACAGACTCATTAAAAAAAAGAAAAGGGGGCGGGGGGGATCCTTGGACTACTCAGAAACAACAGTTGTGGGCCTTTCAAAGAAGACCAGAAAGAGGGACCACAGTTTATAAAATGTGTTTTTTGACCCACGAACTGTATATCTATTTTTTTCTAAGTCCATACAGGACATCATATTATTTAGCCATTGTGTGTGTGTGGGGGAAGAAGAGTCTTTCCACTTAAGCAAAATAGCTCGCCTGGCCGGCAGTAATGAAAAGTCTCCTTACACTCTTAACACGCACTCGTTACTTTTGGTTTGAAGAATTTGAGGGGGGAGTCATTATTTCACGTCACTGCAGGCCTTCAAAGTTCAAACTGATTTAAACCTAAACAGTAACACGCGAAAGGCGATTCTGTTCATGTATTAATCACCTGGGTGCATAAAAGAGATGAAAGATGCAAAACCGTGTGTCAAAGTCAGGGGTTAAGGTGTGCCTGTGTTTTTATTCATCTGGTTTTTTGCACACCAGAACGACTGCAGGTGTCCATAAATTGCGGTCGCAGTACTTTAGTATCTAGCTAGCCCTACAGAAGGAGGGAGTGACGTCTTGTCACTGTGGCAGGTAATTTCAAATGCAACGTTTCTATCAGCTCGCCAAACATCAGCAAACACACAAACTGTTTGTGTGCAGTTTGTCACAAAGTGTGTTGCTAGCTAAAGGTCCAGCTGCTGTATTTCACAGAAAGAGCTAACTTCGCTCAGAGATGGAGAAAGATAAGAAAGACAGGACAGGAGAGGAGGAAGAGAGGTTAGATTTAAAGGCAAGGACTGCTCAGTGGGGTTTGATAAACTGGGTCTGTACATGTGAATGTTGTGTTATCATATTGTGAAACATGCTGTGTACTGTGAGTGTAGAGGATGGAAATCAGCCAGGACAGCTCATGAAACATCTGCTGACATGTTGTTTAATTCGGGTGTATAAATCCACAAAGAGCAGGAGGTCAGCTGATCAAACGTTAGCTCATAAAACGATTATTGTGTTGAATCCCACTTCAACCTCTCCCCTACTCATTTTCCTGTTTAACTTTAAAAAAAGAACTAAAAATTGATCCTCTAAAAATTATCCTCTAATGGGCCTCCGTTCCGCCTTTGAATTCACCCTCCTCTTCCTCTAAACCCACTTTCTGATTGGCTGTCCTGCTCAAAACGATGTCTTGACCAGCAAGCAGGTGGTTTCCACCCCCGCCAGTAGGTGAGGGTTTGTTTGGGTTCGAGTTACAGAAATTTCATCCTCCAGAGATTCGATATAGACAGCCAAGAAGGGTCTTTGGTCTTTTTTGTGACCCTGTGAACTCGACACCTTCACTCCAGCGTAAGAACTATTCATGTGTCCTGGACCTGAAAAAGAACATGAATGACTGTTTTTGCATCAAGATTAGATTAGATAGAACTTTATTAATCCCTCGGGTGGGTTCCTCTGGGAAATTCGATTTCCAAAAAAGCACAGCACCGACAGAAGTTACAGAGTTATACACACACACACATATATATATAAATACAGAGACAATATAAATAAAATATACGAAGGGGATAAATATAATAAATAGGAATAAAAATAAAAATAAAAATAAAAAAGTCAAGTCAGCAAACAAGTAACTTTCCTGTATGTGTGGACTTTATTAGACCAGCTTTGCATGATTCACGGTTCAGAATAATCTTTTTTTTATCTGAGGCCGCAGTCACCCTGGTCCAGAGACCACTCAGCCATCTGCTATTAACCAGCGGTTGCTACGGAAACATGAATATTCTCCAACTTTTTGATGTGTTTGTGGAAGTTTTACTCCTACTCGGCAAGTAGTTGGAGAGTGTTTGTGACAAGGCAACATGTTCCATGCAAATCCGCTGGTGACCAAAGCAATCACGGGGGGGTTACACCAACCTCTTTTTGACCAATTTCACCCAACAACAGCCAGAAACCTTCAGCAACCACTTACCAATAGATAAGGAAATACACCTTTTTCCTAAAGACAGGTGGTTGCCAGGGGGCGGCTTCATAGGCATGTGTGACAGAGCTCATATTCTGTCAGTTCATCCATTGTCTGAAACAAGCTGTTTCCTATACCTTTAAGGTCATTCCTTTTTCAAGTCACCTTTCTTCTGATTGGCTGCCATTTGTAATTATAACGTTTAAAAATAAAAATAAAATGGTGATACATACAGATAAAAACCCAACAACCATATGACCCCCTATGAGCAAGCACTTTGGCGACAGTGGGAAGGAAGAACTCCCTTTTAACAGGAAGAAACCTCCAGCAGAACCAGGCTCAGGGAGGGGCGGGGCCATCTGCTGCGACTGGTTGGAGTGAGAGAAGGAAGACAGGACAAAAGACATGCTGTGGAAGAGAGACAGAGATTAATAACAAGTATGATTCAGTGCAGAGAGGTCTGCTAACACACATTGACACACTGACTTCATTATTTAAAGCTTAAGTCATGTTCAGCTATTATTAAATATGTTTTATTGTTAGTGTTTAATATGAATCCACGTCTTTAACATTATATATATGCTAGAAAAGGAGAGAGAGTAATTCTATTGTCATGGCTAACTCTTCTCATAGAAATGATGGGATGCTGTTTCTGTGGTGGAGACACTTTCCATAGTTTGAAACATGGTAGAAAAGCGCTTCAGTTCCTCCTCCTTGCCGTTCTGCTTCTGTCTTGTTCTCGCCACCACTTTAACTTTTGTCTTTGTCTTTCATCTTCTCCCTGCCTAACTGAAGTGCTCGGGTTTCCTCGGGTAGAAAGACACAAAAAAGGGAAAGCGGGTGGGTGGTTTGGAGGGTTGAACGTCAGCAGCAGGTAACGTTTGGCACTTAGGAAACTTTTTGCTGTGGCTTGAATATATTTCCTCTCTCTTGGTTTCTCTCTGCGTGTCGCTTTCTTCTCTTTTAATTTCCTCTGGTTGATCTCCATCTTACTTTTGCTTTTCTAGCAAATTACCTACAAGCTTCTCCCTGCGCCTGTCTCTCGGTTTCTCAATCTCTCTGCTGGTCTCACCCTCTCTCTTTCTCTCTCTCTCTCCCTTGCTCACTATCTCCCTCTGTCTCTCACTCGATCTGCACACAGCCAGCCACAGGAATGTATCTCGAGGAACGCCTGGCGAGACGAACTGGATCAAACGAGTTCAGAGCAGTGCTGGAGCCCGGCTGTCTCTCTCAGCTTCCATCTCTTCGCCCTCTCCCTCCTCATCCTCTTCCTCAGCACTCCCCCTCCTGTTCCTAAGTCTCCTGTTCCACGTTTTCTCTGTCTCCCCCTCCTCCTCCTCCTTCAGGTCTCCCTCTTTTCCTCCTTGCTTTCCTGCAAAATCCTTTTGCTGCTCTTTTTCTCCTCTTTGCCCTCCCTCCCGCCTTCCCCTCTCACTCTCTCTCTCTCCTCTATTTCTCTGGCACGATAGAGAGACAAAGAGATCTTTTGAATGCCTTTGCGTGTAGGAGGTGGACCTCAAGGGAGGGGATCGTGTGGATGTTTGCCCTGTGTGTGTTAGACTGTGTTTATGTGCACATATTAGAGCCCTTTAGCCCAAAGCTTTAGCTTTAAGAGTGAGGAATTCAATTTGATACAAAGGCGCGCACACACACACCTTCTCCACATCAGACAGCCAGCCGTGTCGTGCTCTCCACCCTGTCTGTCAGTCACTCAGGCAGCACTCATAATTGGCTTATAATGTCCTTGTTACCATACAGGGACCCTTTGCCCCAACCCCCACTTCTGTCTGCTAGCCGGTTTGTAACTCTTCAAAACAGGCCGTCAAGCATGGGGGTGGGTTAATGTCTCTCTGTGTTTGTGTGTGTGTGTGTGTGTGTGTGTGCATTCATGTGGAGGTTAAGGGGTGGGTGCAGAATCAGGTCTCCCCCTGGGGCACTTGCACAGGGATGCACTCCCATCTTTGTCTGGGGGACAATGGAGATCTGTGGGTGTGTGGGTGAGAGTGCGTGTTCGTAGACATCCATGCGTTCATCGCTTTGATCGGGCTTGTTTTCGTGCTTCGGCTTGTGTGTCAGCGTGTGTGTGTGTGTGTGTGTGTGTGTGTGTGTGTGTGTGTGTGTGTGTGTGTGTAAATAATTAGTCCCATTTGTGTATGAGACTGGTGACTCCTAACAGATTCCAAGGTCAAAGATGTTCCTGTCTTGACTTGAGTCCTGCTAGCTGGAGCTAAATGCTAGCAGACTTTATGTAATTCTGTTGGATAAACAGGTTTTTGCATTAGTACTGTTTAATGGGGTTACTGGAAATATTGTTTTTTACACCAGAACGGGGGTTGTTATCTTTACTGTCGAAGTGACAGTCAATCACATCATATTATGGGATGGCCTTGCAGAAGGCCTTGCGGTTACAACTTACCCGTGAAGTAAATTTAACTGAGAAGTATAAATCCACTGTTGGGGGTGAAAGCAGGGCCACAGGGATCCCCTGGAGATGGACGAAAGCGCTGCGTGTGGCACAGGTTTGAGACCCCTGCACAAGAGGAACATGCTGGAACATGTTAATAATCTCAATTTAGTCTTTTTACATCTCAAGTCAACATTAGTCTGAGGTTTGTGGAGGACCAAAACTGTTTATATTATAATTTATATTTTCTGTTTTATTTATTTATTGTTAAATGTATTTATTTATGTATGTATTTGACTGAAGTTATTTCTGCATATTTTAATAGTTACATTGTAGCTTTTTGCCTTATAATGCAGATAATGGGGTGTCATTCAGAGTCATGGGGATTTTAGACGCCAGGCTTGCAAAAAGCTGGCTCCAGCTGGGGTGTTTAGCCCATCGAGCTGATAATTAAATTAGTAAAAACTAAAACACTAAGCTGAGGAGAACACATTCAGGTGTTAATTCTCCCTGTAAAGGACCCCTTCGTTGATATTTTACATTAAGCTGTGAATCGGAGCTGGAAGTAAGTGTGGTAGGTCCCCTTTAAATAAAGACATTGTGGCAAGTGATTGCACGTTATAGTAGTTTTCTTAGTCATTTGCAGGGTTGCACAACTATCAAATTCTAGTAACTGCTATTTTATAGAAAAATTATTTGCATATACTGAAAATGTCTCTTCTGTCTGTTTCTCTGCTTCTCTGTCTTGCTCTGTGTGGATGTGTGTGTCTGTGTGTAATTGTCCAATGCCTCTTTAAACCACATGTCTTTTGAAATAAGGAAGTGGCTTCTGATTGGCTGCTTTGTTGGGCTGTGGGCGTGTTAGAGCCGCTGCAACTGAGCTGGGGATAAAAGCCGAAGCGGCTTCTGAGCCGAGGCAGACTGCGAGTTTCTAGATGATCTCCCAATGGCGCGCACACACACACGCACACACACTCACGCAAAAGAAAATCAGTGTGACAGAGATGAGTGATCTGTGTGGGTGAACAGGAAGAAAGACAACACAGATTAAGTAAAAGTGGAATAGAAAAGGAGGGAGGGGCGGGATTGAATGAGGAGCTTGAGGGCAGCTTATGAGGGACAAAATCAGAAGCAAAAATGATGAAAGATGAAAAGGAGTCAGGAGAGAGGGAAATTGGAGATGTGAAGGAGCGCGGCGGAGATGGGAAATTAGAGCAAAAGGGCTGACACGGTGAACAAAACGCTAGGAAAACAAGGGTGGTTGGAGGAGAGAGGTGCATGTTACAGCTGGGATGCACAAGAGCGGGGATAGAGGAGTAGAAGAGGAGGAGAGGAAAAGGTACATGTGACTGGGAGCGAAGGATAGACGAGGGGGGAGGTGAGGAGGGAGGAGAAGAGTGGCGTATGTCAGCTGGAGAACAATAAGAGGCGTTCATGACACGTCTCCAGGGGTATTGACTCAACGTGTTCCTCCTAATAGGAGCTAAAATAATTAATAACTTCCTCCGCGGTTTCGGTTTCTCCGTCTCCCTCTGTTGCTCACACACAGAGCCGTTCAGATGCTGCACATATGTAGGCGCGCACACACTGGCGAGTAAACGACAAGTTCCCCTTCCTCCGAAAAGCACACACATTGTAGTGAGACGGGGGAGAGGGAGACTCCTGTTCTAATGTTCTCTCACATGAATAAGTGATGGTGTTAGGAAGTGACAGTACGGGCGGGAGGGTGGTCATGTACGTGAGCGTGTGTGTGTGTGTGTGTGTGTGTGTGTGTGTGTGTGTGCGTGTATGCAAACACACTTCCTTTTCTTTTTTGCATGGCTGGTTCCTCGGGACCCCAGAACCATTGCTCTGGAACAAAGCCTACCACTGGTGTTCATCAGTTTTGTTGGTGTGTGTCTGTGTGTGTTCATTGTGTTTCATGGCCATGTGTGTGACATGCTGATGTTTATGGCCTGAGGGCACGAGGGGAGAGCGTGAGTAGGAGGAGGAGGAGAAAAAGGCAGAACTACAGATAGAGAGGGAGGAGAGAGAGACCAGTGTGTGTAGTCATTGAGATGTTGAAAGCGAGCCGCAGGCAGTCTGTGTGCTCTCTCTCTCTTTAATTCCCCCCCACCCCTCTCTCTCTTTCTCTCTCGTCTTTGTGAGCTTGGAGAGCAGATAAAAGCCGTCCTAGTCTTGAGGACAATAACGGCCATCACAGCTTTGCAGCAGTCGCCGTCGCCTACCTGCCTCCTCTTGTCTTTGTAGCATGAGTGTCTCCGGTGCCGGTTTAATGTGTATATGCTGCAGACAGCGACACAGACAAACACTGACTGCCTGTATAGATGTAGAGTGCTTCAGCCTGAGCTCCGTCTGGTGTCACATTAAGCCCTTCCACCCCCTTGTTTTCAGCCTGTGAGCTCCTCGCTCATGCAGCTGCAAAGTTATAGGCTGCTTTATCTGCTGTAGCTCCTCTATAGAGGATGAATTTCTTAGTAGGGATGTAACTTTTCATCTTTTTCACATCTGACGCTCACGACGACACCGTGACTTGTGGTAGCTGTCGATCCACAGTAGAATTATTTTACACATAAAGTGGAGTTTGTGGTTGCTTGTGTAGTTACTTGATAATAACTATGCATCCTATGCAGATGAGCTTGTGTTCAGTCAGGCCTGACCGAGAAGAGGCCACGCATAGGTAGAATGCTGATTGGTTGAGAAGTTTGCTTGAACAGGAAGGGAAGTGACAGCGGAGCTCACCGCAAGGGGGAGAAGTGCGAAAAATCATCATGTCAATGAAGCAGCATGAGAAGCACAGATGTTGGCTGTAGAGGACAGTTTGATTGTTGTTAACAGTCGTGTTTACATGTTATCTTAATTAACATGCACAAAGCTGTTCGTCTTTAACACTGCCCCCTAGTGACAGGAAACAGCTGCAACATGTAGACAATGATCTACAAAGTGCAGAGTAGGACCAGCGGACAACCATGCATGTCCCTGAAGGCAACAGCAGGCTTAACTTTAATCAAATGCAACAAATAAATACATCTATTAATACAAATGTACAGAAATTCTTTTATTAGTAACATCGCAAGTTTGCATTTATAATTTTAGGATTTATTTTTGATAAAATAATGAAGATTAGACACGAAAGTCAGGGGAGAGAGTGAAAGAAGCCATATAGGGTGAACCTGGGTTAATGCATTAAACCTTACAGCATATGATCACATGCAGAATCTTGTGCACTAATTTTCACAAAAACCTCCTCACACATGGAGCAAAACCAGAACGAGATGGGTGAAGGGAAGAGCTCGACTGACGACAAATCATTATGTTAGCATTTGCAAGAAAAGCCCCTTACGTGGGTCTACTCTGATGTAAGATAACTGTAGAGACGCTGAGTGAGCCCTTAAAGGAGGACTGAACTACAGCACCTCAAATAAACAAGGAAAACTCTGAGAAAGGAGAAATGAAATACCTCCAACCTGCTGACCCTACGCTCTGTGCTTTCTTCCCCATGCCTCCAGCACCCAGCATGCTGTTTGTAGAGTGTGCCATAGCAAAGACAGCACAACATAGAATTAAGCACAGAGTGAAATTATAGCCTGCTGTCGCAAATACTCAGTATAGCTTTTTGGGTCAGGATATTTGATCCAAATTTTAAAGCAGTGCATCCCTAATTGATAGTATTAGTCTGGATAAATAACTAATCAGGATAAATATTTTCTGGTTACCTAAAGCCAAAGTCACACAGGTGTAGAGACTCTCAGATTTCATCCAGCGACAGCAAACAACCTCCAGCAACCATTCACCAACTGGTTGGGGAATATACACCCTAGTGACCAGATGTTGCCAGGGGGGTCTCCAGCTGGTCTATAGGCTTGTGTTACTGGAGCCTAAAATGCCCCTGCCGTACCCCTTTGACAACACAAACAACCCAAAATTAGAAAAACAAAGAGCGCTGCTGTAGCTTAAAGACGACATTTCAGTGGAAGTGATTATTAGTAGATATATCTGAGCCACTCTGAGCCGCTTCAATCTTTTTACACTCAAAGTCTTGACTGTGTATCGGAGCAGAACTCTTAAAGAGTCTGTATACTTTCACTCAACCTTGACCTCATAAATAAACGTCTCTCCACATCAGCAAGCATCCAGTAAGCAACAGTCACCTGTCAGTGTTTGTGCTGCATTTGCTGCACCGCGTTGGCAGCCATTTTTCCCCATACATCAGGGTCGGATTAAACGCCATCAGAACCAGCAGCGCGAGTCTATTTTTAAAAGCTGTGTGTGAGGTTAACGCAGAGTTTTTGGATTGCGTGTGTTTGTTTGTGTGTGATGCGCTGAAATTATGTGTAACCAATATCACATTTACTGCTGTGTGTGTGTGTGTGGCTACATTAGCAGATGTGTTTGGCTGGAAGTCATTTATATGGTAATGATGTCATTTACCTCTGAAATGCATCTTCCTCAACACTGCCAAATAGGGCTTATCCATATTGGCAAAGCTGCTGTGTGTGTGTGTGTGTGTGTATTTGCTTTCTGGAAGGATAGCATGGGGTTGCAACATCTGCATCCTGTAATATATCAAGATAAATTGTATTTGCAAGTGTTTGTTTGTGTGTGCGTGCACAGTGGTTTGTTTACCTTATGTTGATAGGAATGTGAAATTTCCAAGGTTTTGCGGGGCAAATGCAGAAGTCATTTGACCAGAGTGCCTGCAGCTACACAGCCTCACTTCCCTTTTGCTGATGGGCAACAGCACATGTGCACACACACAACACACAAACATACCACTTACGTTTGATCAGGCGACATGCAATCTAAGAGCGCTCCAGGGCGCATATGACGTCACCTTTCCTCAGCCACCGCGCACACATACATACCGCAGTCCCGGGGAAATAACGAAGACGTTGGCGAGCTCTGAGGGTGACAGACAGACAGCAGGAAGTGATCCTGCCTGAAGATTTGACCCAACGAGCCCCAGAGCACCCTCATTAGAACACCAGCCCGCCCCCGACCCAACCTCGCGTGTGCATGTTTGTATTTGTGTGCTCGGTCTGCCAGCCTCTCACTGGTATCCACAGGCCTTAAATAACCACGCAGAGCCTGTTGCTTTTGCGATAACTATCATTAACATGCTGATTACAGGTCTGGGCATCTTAAAATAACACATACACACTGGGGCCGTGGATCAATACTTGCATGCTGGGGTAATGATGGGTCTGCCTGGCCTGCACAGATGAGAGAGATGATGCATTACGCGGGATGGGCTCGATGGAGGGAGATGTAGTGAGAGGAGAGCAGAGGAGGAGGGGCGAACAGCTGAAAACGAGTGAGGCAGAGAGGTGAAGACGGATGAATGAAGAGTGATGACGACGGCGATTTACAGGCAGGCTAAAAGTCTGTTTAGTACGGTATAAAAGTGCAGTTTACACGTGGCCAGCGACAGTGACCACACACACACATGTATGAACAAAGCAAACACATGGAAACAAAAAGCCACAGCACAAAGTTGTTGTTGCATTAAATGAAAATCAGTCTGCCATAAGATGGGATCAATGGGATGAAAGAGGATGAGAGAGAGAGAGGCAGGGAAAGAGGAGAGATGTATTGTAGAGGTCTTGATAGATTAGTATATCTGTCTTTTGTCATCCCTCATGATTTCTGCCCAGAGGCAGTGCGGCGAACAAACACACTCGCACACACGCCAGCCGTAGACAAAGATGTCCATTTACAATGTACAGTGGAGGAACAATTGGTCGGGTCCTTTAGTAAGTCAAATAACATCGGAAAATAACGCGTTACCGTGCAGTTTGTGCTGGATTTATATAGCGCTGTCCATCTGCTGCAACCATAGTACAAAACATGGACGCAGCTTTGCATCTGGCCTGCTTTTAACCTCCATTCTCTTTATGGCCAGCAGGGGGCGACTTCTATGGTTGCAACAGCTATCAGTTGCATAGAAAGCTATGAGAAAAAGGACTCTGGCTGCCTTTGCTTTGACCTCAGTAAATATAGTTTATGGTCACTCATTATGCTTCGTACTGAATAAAGCACAACGTCTATATTGGCAGTAATAAGTGAGACGTAACTGCATTCACACATTTCAGGATAATGTGAATGCCTGCAAACAGTGAAGCCCTGCCAACATATTACTTCCCACATAGGCTGTATATAGAAGATGGACTAATGTTAGCACTCAGCAGTGACAATAACAAGGGCCTGTTAGCTGCAGAGTTTGTGAGTTGCTAAAGCTGTTAAGCTGAAGTTTAGATCTCATTTATTACCATATTTTGAGCTTATTTTAACTGATGCTTTTTTTATTTTGGAAAATAACTACCACAGACCCGTGCAGGTGTTTGCTGATTCGCCTACTTCTCAAGTCGAGCGAAAGACTGTATATAAAAGAGGGATCTGATAAGTAATGCGCCACAAACATGCATTGTTCCTATCTGCCTGCAGGGGGCGGCCTCTGTGACTGTAAAAAGAAAGCCAGTTGTGTCCTTGAGTTTCGACTCTTTCTTAATAAAACGTTTAAATTTAGTCCGTTTTTTTCCCATGTGGAGTAAAAAGGATGACAGTGCAGGGTATTCTGTAGAGGAGGCCCACTTTATGATTGGTAAATCGCCAGAGTGCAGCGTCCTCGGTTTCTCGGGTCGGTCCATCAGATGGTGATGGCTGAAAAACATCAACTTGAGGCTTTAAAACAAGAATTCACAAACCAGTGTCACAGTGTTGTGATGTCTCCTTCCATTTTTTTTTTACACCTAACATGAATGTGGCCTTTACCTGTAAGAAACCTTGTTTTTTTTGTACTATGATAACAGGCTGGCTGCACTGTCATTGCTTTTTTTTTTTTTTACTCAGGTACAGCTGTAAACAAAAACAAGAGCAGAAAACACTGTTTTGAGGTATACTAATTCCTCCACTCGGTAACCTATGATAAAGTAAGTAAATGATCTCTTTGCTGAAGTGCGAGCGTGTGTTTGTGTTTTCTCACACACGCTTGGATCTTGCATTTGTTTCCTACGTGCTGCACGCAGCACACCGGATTGGACTTTGTTCTTTCCAGGTCTGGTAGAGATGTGTGTTTAAGCAGTGTAAACACACGCGTGTACGCTCAGACGCAGTCAAAGAATCACAGCAGCGAGACAACAGCCGTCTACTACTGCATGACCTAGTTATGCACACGGGAAAATTAGACAGGGGATGGAAACGGCAGCCTTTCATCCAGACACCATCCTGCTCGTGTCTCAACAGGTGATATTATAAAGGCCAGCTGATCAATTGTTTGATGAGTCCACAGGGAAGCTGGTGCATATTGCCTCCTCTAAATAAATTGTAGAGAATGATCTGATCTGGTTTCTTGACCTTTATTTAGCCTAAAGGACACGATAATATTGGTATATTTGTATTTATAAAGACTTAAGAGCTGCTATTTGTACCCAAGACCTTTTATAGACCTCAGTCAGGCTCCAACCTTCAAATCTCGCTAAAGCTTAATGATTTGTCTTGTGTTTGGGAGAGTTCAAAGGCTGTAAAACACTGTATTTGATATTCCTAATGCACACTTTCCATCATGTGCCTTGGTTGTTTGGCCTCACTTTTGTAGCCATTGTCTGTTTTTGTTATGCTCGAGTTTATGTCACGAAAACAATTCACTTTGTTGGTTTGGTAAAATAAAGTTTAAATAAATGAAAAGGTAGAGTTTAAGTAGAAGAGCAAGTGGAGCTTGGATGTGAGGGACTCCATTCCACCCAGAAAGGCGCGCGCACACACACACACACACACACACACACACACACACACACACACACACACACACACACACACACCATTCAGCATGTCCTCTGGTCAACACATACTCCTTCAAACCGATGCAGCCAGTGAGATTCTGGTGTCACTGCCAAGTAGCCATCAGGGCCCCTCCACTCGCTGCCACAGTGATCTGTTACCATAGCAGCCTCCCTCTCTCGCTGTAGTCCATGCTCGCTCTACCCCTCTCGCTCTCGCTCTCTGTCTTCCCCCCCTCAGCTCAGAGGCACCACTGTAGAGAGCAAAAACTGGTGAAAAAGAGAGGGGAGAAAGCTGTCGTTCCTGCTACGAGAGCATCCATAAATCTGTGCGCGCGTGCACGTGCACCAGTCTGCCCTCACGACAGGCTCTGGCGGCGGCAGAAGCCGACTGGGTTTTGACACAGCCAATCGTACTCTCGCCTTCTGTGGCACATCGCCCGGCCGAGCCAATCAGAGAAGATCGCATGTAGAGCACGCAGATACACACATAGCGCGCACTCGGGTACAGACAAACACTGACACTACATACTTTGTTTTTTGGGCTGCAGATGTCATCCTCAACACGAAACATAGGTGGAAACTTGCCACCTGTGTCTTTGATCTTTCTCAATCTGTTCTTACGTGTCAGTGTCTTTCTTTTCTCCTCACTTGCTCTCCTTCTTCCACTGCATCCCTGTCTTTCGTTTCTCGCCTCCTTTCTGCTTCTCACTCGGCCTGTTTGATGTTGCCCATGTTGCCTCGCTCGCTCTTTTGTTGTCGGGTCCACAGAGGACAGGTGTTGGACACAATCTGTCCCTATCTTACGCTCTTTCTCCTGCACATATACACACTGAAGCCTGGACACACACACGCACACAGCTGTCAGGCCCCTCCTGGTGACCATCTGGCCACAAAGCCAAGAGTCCCCCCCTTCACTCCTTCTTTCACTTCTCTTTTTTGCTCTTGTACTAATCTTTTTCATATAGCTGCCGGCTGGACTCCTATTGGATTTGCTCCCCCATGTAGCATGATAATAACAATGTAATAGACGATGACAATCCACCTTACAAGGTGACCAACAGATCAGAGAAATTAGCAGCCGCAGGCAGAAATGTAACAACAGAAATGTCCGTCTCAAACTGAGTCTTTGTCAATATGGACTTCAAGTGTGATATTTCTGCTTCCCTACATTAAGACAGCTGCACGGTGCACAGAGTAGTGAACCCCGGTCAGATTGTATATTTGTGTATTTCTTCATTACAGATGGAGACAGAAGTATTGGTCCAAGTCTCCTGTCTTGAGAAACTTTGTGCAGGCTTTCATCAACATCAGCACTGACAGCTGACAGTTTTTAGGCTTTAATCCTGGACTAACTAATAAGCCAGTTTGGTGACCAGGATGAGAGTACAAGCAGGTTTTACTGCCAATAAAGATCACAAAAGTAATTTGGACAAACTCTGTGCTACAGTTGCATTTTATCAACACACCTGAATCAAATGATTGGCTCATTACCAGGCCTCTGTAGAACTTCAAGACATGTTGAGGAGGTCATTTGGCATTTTAAATCAGCTGTGTTGGATCAAGGACACATGTAAAACCTGCAGGACACCGACCCTCGAGGCCTGGAGTTCGACACTCCTGGTCTAGATCAGAACTGGCTTCTTAATCTTAGATTACAGCCTAGACATTCAATAATCATTTTATGACCCTTTTCACCTAGCTAATGTTCCAGTTATATCTATGTATTAGCTTTTTTTAGTAATGCATGATAAAAACATTCATTAGAACATTTATATTTAATAAAACCCACTTTTTCCTTTTAATTTTTACACTGTGAAATAATGCAAACCACAGTTTCTCTATAGCTTTATGCATGAATCTACAGAAAGTTTCAAACCAAAGCAGGTTTTTTGTTTTTCTTTGTTTTGTTGAAATATGAAGTAGAGGAGTTCATTTTCACTTATCATTTCAATTATTTGGAGTCAGAAGAGACTCAAAAATAATTTTATGTGAAACTATGCTGTTTATACTAGACCTTCAAAATATCATTAAAACTGTTGCCACTATACCTCTTTGAGCTGGCAGCCCATATACTAGAGTCTCCACAGCATGATCCTACATTCAGACCACTTTCTGTGTGTCACTGCCCTCACACTCTCCTCGTGTTTCATGTCTAATCCCTGCGCTGTCCTGGGCCAAACATGGCCCAAAAGTCATGAGCTGGTCGGCATGGGTTACAGCCAGATGTGTCCCAAATGTCACCACACACCAAATATCTGGTCTTGGTAAAGTCAGCCTGTTGTTTCTGTGTTAAATCTACGCTGTAGGTACGTAATAGCAAACCCTTCTGAAACCCACCATCTCTGTAGAAATGTAGCTACGTCGTGCCAACCGAGCCCCCATCACAGGCTTGACATGAACTCAGTGCAGAAGTATAAATAAAGCTTGAGTCAGTGTTGTCATTTTACTAGCTTTAAATTTAGCTAATTTGCCAAACTCTGATCAAAATCTGGTGCTGTAGTATATCCGCAGTCTTATTCTTTCAGTCTCTACCCAGAGCTCGTGAGCACAGGCCAGGGTTGGAACGTAGATCAACCTGTAATGTACGTGCAGCTCTCTCCTCGCCACAGCAGACAAGTACCATCCTTCTCAGTGTCCCGCTCGACTAAGAACAAGACCCCGACATAAAAGCTGCTTGACTTGGGGCAGCAGCTCATCCCTGACCTGCAATGGTCACTCTGCGCTTCTCTGGATGATCACAGACTTTACGGTCGTCGATCTTCTGCTTCACACGCAGTTGACAACCAATCCAGTGCAAGCTGGAGGTCAATGTCTGATAAAGGGAAGAGAATTACATCATCTGCAAAAATGCTGAGATGATATCCTGAAACCTGCGCTGGCAGAGACCACCCTCACCGTGAACAACTCTGACGTTGTGCCGTCAGTGTGAGCCCGAGTCCTGCTACGGCAGTAGCAGAACTAAAAACCATCTAAAGTTAAATACACACTGCAGGTAGTTAGAGCATATTTGCCTCATGCTAGGCTCAGGGCATGCTGGTGTGTGACAGGAGGAGCAAACAGTTTCTAGCTTCCTGTCTGTGTTTCAGGAGCAAACGCCTTTTTCAAGTCGATTTTCCAGCGTAGCGGAGCGCGGTCACATCAGCAGGTGGGGGGTCATTCTCAGGAGGGTCGTTGCTCGTCGGATTAGGACTCACAGTGTAGCAGGACCAGCTCTACTTTTCATGTGCTTCATGAGCAGAGCACACAGGTGACGTCTCCAACATCCAGATAACGAGGCTGGAAAGTATAATAGTTTTTTTTTTTTTTTTTATTAAAACTGCATATGCTGAATTTGGTGCTCTTGACATGAGTTTTTAAAAAGCAATAATCCAAACAGAAATGGAAAACGATGATGTAACGTCATTAGGAAAAGTAAGAAAACCCACCTGTGAGATACGGTAAAAACTGTACCTCTGGGGTCTGCGTGGACCCCGGCCGGTAGGATGAGAATTAAAGATGATATTTATAAAGGTAATTGTTCAACAGTTGGTGCTTATAAACTATAAACTGTAATTTCATATGAGCAATCATCTCAACAGTTTTGTTTTTTGGGTTTTTTTTATAATCGTCAGTGTCCCACTGAGCTGCACAACAATAATTTCATCATCACATGCAAAAATATCTCCCTAATTATGCCGTTATGCTCTGTGTATTTTGTCTGTTTCTTTCTCCTGTTCCTCCTCTGTTGTTCGTCGCTGCTGGTTGGACCCATGTTGTTGAGTAAGAGAGGAGAGGGGAGGAAGAAGGGAGGGGGACAGAGAGCGAGAGAGAGGGGGTGGATCTGTTGATTTACTAAAGACTCAAACACGACCAGTGTCCCCTCCCACACACCCACACTTCCTCTCTCTCCTCACCTCTCCTGTTCCCTCTCTCTCTCTCTCTCTCTCCCTCGCTCTCTGTGTCTCTCTGGGTCTCTCTCTCGGCCCCCACCCCCTCCTGGCGCGATGGTACAGCTCCAGAAACAGGAAGGAGCCGCAGCTCTATAAATAGAGAGGAGCAGCTCAGCCAGGAACCACACACACACACACACACACACACACACACACACACACACACACACACA
>NW_005187476.1:950995-958645 GCF_000239375.1 Pundamilia nyererei | reverse complement strand
GTATGAGGTCTAGCCACTGATTTCGTAAAATGTAATGGCACACACACACACACACACACACACACACACACACACACACACACACACACACACACACACTTGTAGCGATGCACACAGTCCTTGACTCGGAAGATAATTAGTTGTGCGTTCAATGCTAATGGTTTGTAAAAGTGTTTGTTAGCACACGTGACTCCTTAGCCTTCCTCATTTGTATTTTTACCCCCCCGCCCCCCCTCCTGTCACTGCTCTCTCACACTCACACATATCAGGGTCTCTGTTATTGAGTCAGTGGGGTTGGAGGTGGAGGAGGGAAGATGGGGAAGGAAAAAGTGATGGGTTTCTCTGGCCTCTAGGTTTTTATGTCAGGTCAGCAGGTTTGAAAGTGCTGATGACACATGTGCACACACACTCTCTTGTTTCTTTCTGCGCACTAACACAACATGCAACATGCTCAGTGACAAACACCTGCTATAAGCTACACCACAGTTGTGTTTTTGGCGAGTGCTCTTATTGTTGTGATCCTTATTTAAGATGTGAGAGTTTGTCCTGAAGCGTGGCACGTTTGAGTTGGATACATTTGAGTGGATGTAGCTTCCTCTTCTGTAGGGTGAAGACAACGCGAAAGAGCCTTAAATTTAAATTCTTTTTAATGGCCACAAGGGGGCGATAGCTGTGGTTTGCGGTCCTATAGAAGTCTATGGGAAAAAGGCCCTCTTCCCTGAAGTCTGTAAACACTTTCCTGATGATTTTATAGGCTCAGTCACACATTTCAGGTCACACTGAATAAAATAAGTCCATTTTGTAAATTCTGAGGGTTCCTGAGGGAACTGTTAGTGATTCTTCCACAGGTTCATCTCTGGAAACCTTGTGAGTTTTACTTCCTCAGACTCTTGTTGTTTAAAGGTTCCTTTTTAGTGATCTTGGCTCAAGCTGAATAACACACGAGTTAGTTTTATGTAGTTAGCAGAAGCCAAAATCATAGTTAGCCCAGCCCTAGGTAGTGCTCCTGTAACCATCCCTGAGGCAGTAGCATGCTTGTCCAGCAACAGGAACTAAGTGGCTTTAAAGTTTTGGTTGATCCTTTTTAAATGTACAACTTCCAAAGGCACGTTTTTCTTCAGTTCAAAGACTTTTGAGTTTCTGCACGAAACAGCAAAGGCTAGACTGACGTCGTTGCACATAATCTTGTTATTTTTTTCTAGCTGAAAAAGAGGAATTACATCTGTGAACGTGTGCAGAATATTGAATCTAGGGGTAGAAAAAGTGGGTTGATTTAAAAAAAAAATACTAAAAAGAAAAAAAAAGGTGTTTAGAGGATTAGAAGTGTGTGTGTGTGTCTGTGTGTGAGTGTATTGAAATCAGGGGTGTAGAGGTCCCCCGTGTACAGGAGGCAGACTGGCAGGCGCTTTCTCACACATACACCCTTTTCTGGGACGGCAGCCAAATGTTTCTTTTGTTTGTACCTTCCTCTTGTCACTTGGAGTTTTCTGTCCTTCACTCACACAGACGCTTTGTTTTTGTCCATTTAATGCTCCGATTTTTGGGATCTGGTCAGTAAAAAGCCAACGACCGTGTGTCTAAAAAGATTCACATATAAAACGAGTGTAAAGGATTAGAAGGTGAGAACTGTACAGGCCAGTGTTTCACACACAAAACTTGACTTTTCCCCTGAATGTGAGAAGAAATCAAAGTCGGTGGTTTGTTCCATACATTTCCGGTCCATGTACACGTTTTGCATGTCAGCATGAGAGTGGTCGCAGTTTGAAACCAAACCCTTACACTGCTCATCTAAGGACCAAAGTTTCCTTCTGGTCCAGAACCAAGCTCAAGTCTCTTATTATCGACAGGTGTTTCCAGCCCAGCAAAGCCCCCGTATGTCAGGAACATTCATGTTAAAGCTGTCCTGAAGGCTTTCGGTGTCTTGCTCAAGGACACTCCAGCAGGATGGATGCTTGCTGACGTGTGCTTGAACCAGTGTCATTGACTGGAAGGACATACTGTCACGTACTCCTGCCTGTTTTCACACGCTCCCGTTGTTTTCACTGAAATTCAACAGGAAGACTGCGTATCATAAAAGTTAACTCCACGTCTAAAATCCCTCCATCTGTATGTGGAGTGTCAACCTTTCAGTCTTGCTGCGAGCCAAAATCAGACCCTCTTTTCACTTTGCCTCTGGTCACATATAGAAAATGCAAAGAGGGGGATTGTGAGATATCACAGCAAACACTAACTTCTCCTCGGCAGCTGCTCCCGGTTTCTTTTAAAAAGAGCCAGCCAGGAAACCACTGAAGTCATCTGTCACTTTTCTATAGAGGATATGAGGATCAATAGAAGTGTAGCCGTGCTGCAGCTTGTGTGAAAAACTTAACATACATCTCACAAACAAGTGCGGTAACAAATGTTTTTTCTCTCTGTACGCCTTTGTGTCTCCTTGACAATGTTCGTGGTGAAGTAATACCAACAAATACATTTAAATAAGTTTTTTCCACATAATATTTACATGCAGTAAATATTATGCGAAGAGAACATAGAGAACAGTCTGTGTTGCTCCAGATGTGTTTACCTTACATTATCATTGCAATATAGAACCGCACAAAAACACGTGAATAAAATCCACTATTTCAACAGAATAGGCATAAAACTGGGATATAGATAGTGACTTTACCCACTGGTTATGACAGTTGGGCTATAAAGTCTACAATGATGTTGGATGTGAAGAGGGGGTTGGATGAACCGCATGCTCATTGACTTGTGAGTGAACTAAGTAGCTCCTTAGATTGCCATGACCTGGATGACTGAGAACCTTCACAGACGACCTTTGAGTGAAAACTCCAAAAGTTGATTCGGTTCATCTGGACGTAGCATTTTCAATGGGAGAAAACGCTACGTCCAGATGAACAGAATCAACTTTTGCAGATTTACTTACCTGGATGATTGAGGATGCATCAAGACCCTTTGAGTGAAAAGTTATTAGCCAGTGCCCATTCTTGGATAATCCTCCTTTCATTTATAAATTATTTTATTTACTGTCTTAAAACTAACAACTGAGCCAATAAAGTTTTAAACTGCTCACTGAGGTCACAGTGGAGCAGAGGGTTTTTTGGGACTTTTATGTTTTCAGTCGCCCCCTGCTGGTTATGAAAATAAGTGCAGATTTCACTCATTCTGGTTTTGGTATTACATTTCAGACAAAGAATCTACATCCGTCTTTCATAGTGTCTATGTTTAGCCGTAGATGCTATGGAAACATCTACAGTAGGAGAACCACAGGAGTCGCCCCCTGCTGGCCGTTAAATAGAATGCAGGTTCAAGGCACTTTTGCACTGGCTTCGCGGTTCAGATCTAGAAGCTCTTTTATTTTGTCTGTGGTAGGCACCCAGTTAGCATTTACAGAGTCAAATTTATACAACAAAACTGAGATTTTACTGGTGACTTATTATCTTGTCAATTAAATGGGAGAAAGAAATATCACACTATTCAGCTCGTCTAAAAGCCAGAAACACTAAAACTTGAAACTGCAATCAAAGCACAAAACAACAGGGAAGCTGTCATCAGTTTATCAGGAGAAGCTGACAAACATGGTGCCAAATCAGCTGAAGAGTACCTTGGAACTTCAAAAGAGCACTGAATCTCTAAAATGGTCATTTCAAATTAAAACCCTGATCAGTGTTCACTTGGAACTGTTCAGCTATTCTTTGGACGTGACCACTCACCCCATACAGGTTTCTGATGTGCTAGCTTTACATGGCAGAGTTTACAGTGAACCTTATTATAGTTTATTTTTTAAAGTGCTTAAAAAGTCTGATAGGTAGACGAAAGCAAGGCTGACAGTAAAGTACGTTTTATATGAGGTGGCGCCATCGGAGAATATTATCAAAAGAGGAATTAAGGACACATGTATAAAGACTGTTCCAAGCAGGAGTGAATGCAGATCTACTTTGAAATTTTTGCACTGACCCTTGATTTTTGTCGGCCGCAGAATGTTTGAAAACCGCCGTATAACAGCCTGTTAGACAGGTGATGGTTTGAAATTTGGTGGTTACAAGCCTTTAGCCATCCGCCCATTATTACCACACCACACACACACACGCACACAAACACATTTCCTTATTAAAGACCTGTTTGATTTAATTGACTCATTTCACAGTCTAGTGGGCCAGACCAGGAACAACCACACTCTCACAAACACACTCAAAGCGTGGCACACACAGGCCCGCACCAGGGAAAACAAGTGAAATTTAAATTATGGCTGATACTCATGCGTCTGTTTGTTTCAGTGGGTGCAGAAATGTAACTACTTGAACACACTCGATCCACAGGGTGTAATTCCTCTCTGCAGCCTCACTTTACAGAGCCTTCGTCTCTCCTCATAGACAGGTGTGCAGGTGTACTCGCTTTTTGGACGGGCTCGCTAAATCTTCACCGCTGTGGTTTTAGCGTCAGTTTAAAAAAAAAAAAGCTCTGCTGGTTCCTTTGTGCTGTGGACTCGGCTGCTGAGTTCATGGATCAGAGATACTGACAAGAAAATCATTAGGTGTGCTAGAGGTAGCTTTGAGTTGCTCAAATACTGTAATTTTTACTATAAAATAATCTAAGTGCTAGCAAAAATAAAGGTTATTCTTTTACTTTCTGTCTAACCAGCCAAGTGTTAAATCAGCGTACAGCTCGGTGTGTTTGTGTCTCTGGGAGTTGGACTGTAAAGCGCCTCAGAAGCCAAAAGAAATCTCTTAAATGTGGCCTGCCATGTCATTTGCAACCAGAGTTGAATCAAAGTCCTTCCTCTTGCCTAACCTTCAATACCACAACCAGCATCCTGGGGGGGGAAGTGAGAACCAGATTTTCGGTAGTTAGCACTGGTCTCTTACAGCCCAAAATGTTCTGGCTGGGCATAAATAAATAAAGTGCTGGATAAACACATGACAAAACAAAGAGTCTGTTTCTATACACCTCATTGAGACCCATTCAGCCTACCAGAGCGGAATCTCAACTAGCATGTGGTTACATGTTATTCCCATTACAATGCTTTAAACCTGCATTCTTTCTAATGGCCAGCAGGGGGCGACCCGTGTGGTTGCCAAAAGAAGTCCGGTTGTATAGAAGTCTATGAGAAAATGACGCTGCTGCACACTTGATTTATGACCTTATTAAACATTTTCCTGATGGGTTTTTGGTCTCAGTTGCTTTTTCAACTCTTATTAAATACCGCAGGGTCTTCATTTTCTTATGTGTGGCCAGATTTATAGTGAAATATCCAGCAAGTCTTAGCTATTTCTGAGCCAGATTCAGATAAGTAGTGCCAGTGTGGACTGGGTTTTGGCTTTAAAAAAGCACTACTGTCACTATTTACAAATTTACTGATCTACCGGTACTAACGTTTGCAACATGCCATTTACTGCTATTTAGTGATGTTTAACCCTGAAAACATGTCTTAATTAATTTTGACATTGAAATAAACTGACTGTGCCTGTGTTTAGAAATCAGTGCAGCTTTTGTAAGTCACCTGTAAAACCGAGGACGCCTATGAGCACTATTTGCGGATTGTTATCACACGCTTAGTTTCCAGAACTAAGATGACCAAAATGGTCAAGTTGAAGTTTACAAACCAGTGGGTGACGTCACGGGGAGTACGTCCATCTCTCGTGTGCAGGGGCAGGTAAGAAAAGCGGGAGTGGAGGAAGAACTGACTTGCAAAGGAAGGTGTGATGAACAGCTTCGTGGCATTGATGAAATGTGTTGCAGTTATTTTTCACAGAAGATGCCACTGTTATATGTCTTTTGGTTAGGTGTATCTTCAGTGATGTCGTCGTAGTAGCAATAAATGAGAGTCTCATTTTAGAGACAAATGATTTCACGTTTTTTTCCCCCTTAGATTAAGAAACATGAAGCTAGCTACCTTCACATATAGTTTGTAATTTGAAATAAATACCCCGAACCGTCTCGACGCGGAGTCGTTCCTTTAATGCTGGGACTCGAATTTGATGCAACGCTCAAGTTTCCAGAAGAGCGAGCCAAAGAAAGGAAGGAGGGAGGGAAGGCAGGGTGTCGGAGAGTGAGTAAGTGAGCGAGAGGAGGAGAAGGAAAAAGGAGGAAGACGAAGAAGACGGAGGACGCTGCGCACAAAGCACCAGAGCAGCAGGTTGCTATAACAACAGCACCTTAGTGGCTCCATCTCTGTCTCTCTTCTCTGCCTCCCTCTCCTTCTCTGATCACCCTCTCATCGTTTGCTCCCCGCTGTCATTTGGAGCGCTATGCCTTTCCATCAAGCCACCTATCTAGCCCCCCCCCCCTCCACACCTCTTTCTCTGTTTCACCCTTTCTCCTCCTCTTTCTCCTCTTCTTCATCTTCATGTTCTGGTAGCTCCTCCGCTCAAAGGAGAAAGACCATCTGCCTGACAAATAAATCCCTTCTTCCTCCTCGCGAGCGTGCGCGTCTCTCTCTTTCACCTTTGTCTCTCCTCGCTTTTGTCGTTCTCCCTCTGTCTGTTGTGGGAGCAGGCAGAGGAGCAGTCAGCAGGTGTTTATGTCAAAGAATACACGGAGAGACGCAGGAGGCAAAACAAGCAGCGCTCTCCTCCTTTTTTTCCCCTCTCCTGTCTTTAGTCTTTTATATTTTTTTTTATTTTTTGAACTCCAATGCTCTTTTCTTCCCTCTAGCTCTCGCTAACCACTCCAGCTTGATTAAACTACTTCAAAAATCTTTGTCTATGAGTCTCGATGTCATCTCTCTTCTCGCGGCCTGGATTCTTTCTCTTACACATGCAAACGCTCCTCCATTCCTCTCGATTCCGTCAGCTTCAAAGGTATTTCATTGCTGTGATTGTCAGAAAGAAACGCTGCTAGGTTCAGTGTGATTCACAGGTTTAATTAGGTTGTTAATTGTGCTAAAATAAAAGAAATTTGCTACAGTGAATACATAAAGTATTTTGCACCAGCACCAGATCCTTTCACGTTCCCTCGGGCAGCAGCATGCTGACTCCCCGAGCAGGCAGGACCACAGTGCTTTGGTCTGGTCTCCTCTTTTTTTGTTTCCTTTGTTTCTTTCTCCAGATTCACGATCCTATTAAGAAGGTTAAATGTTTTTTTGTGTGTTTTTTTTTTTTTTAAGTGGGTGTGTATTTAAAACCTGTACGTGTGTGTGTGTGCGTGTGTGGGAGGGTGCGACAGTTCACACCACCTGGATAATTATGGGAGTTTTTATAGGTGGGCTTTGAAAGACGAGTCTGTTATTACCAACATGAGTCACTGGCATTTAGGGAAAGCCTGTAACACACACACACTCAGACACACAAACACACACAGACAGAGGAGGCCTGAATTATTTAAACCCATTGATTGCAGGACCACACACACAAACACACACACACACACACACACACACACACTGAAATCGTGTCGTGACAGTGGAAACGCGTGTTTTCCTTTTTTTTTGTTCCTTAGTTGTTGCTTTAATGGCTAAGAGATCAACACACACACAGACACACACACAGATGCATACACTGTAGTTTCTTTTTTGGTTGCCAATACTAATACTGTTTATCATGTCATGAAGATAATTATGCTGACTGTCAGTCAATGTGGAGAGCAGAAGAGGAACCTCTAGCACACACACACACACACACACACACACACACACACACACACACACACACA
>NW_005187476.1:935366-950924 GCF_000239375.1 Pundamilia nyererei | reverse complement strand
GTGTGTGTGTGTGTGTGTGTGTGTGTGTGTGTGTGTGTGTGTGTGTTTTCCTGCCAGCTTGAATGGGTCCACCTCCGGGTCAGAATACAATCTGAATATATTTTGTCTGTTGTTCCATCTGAATAACAAAGAGCTAAGTGCGCATTTGCACACATACACGTATCGGTGGTGCTTCCATTGTGTACGTGTGTGTGTCTGTGTGTGTGTTTGACTCTTTCACATGCGACAGTGGAGAGTGTGGATTTTACAAAATATTTTGCGGCTTCTGAGCTGAGGAGGCTGTTTGAAATGTAGATGTGCAGGCGGCACGTGCTGTATAAAAGACTTGTAAAAGGCTCCCATCCACGCGTGTTGGTGAGTCTTTGCATCTTTGTTCAAGCAGCTTTTCTACACGTTGATAACAACCACTATATAAAACCATTAATGCAATATAAGATTACAGCTGTTTTCTATACAAACCATGGGTGAGGTCACCATCCTGAACTCCAATCCTACGCCATTAGAATTTGTATTTATTAGGAATTGTTCTCTCAAATCAGGTGACAAATAACAATCAAGACAGGAAGCGATTAGGTGTGATTTCGCAACCAGAGAATGCAGAAAGTCAATGATATTTAGCAACTTGAGCCAACAGCAGGTGAAATAAGCGCTGATGATGTGAAGTGAGGCAGGTTGGTCTCGATTTGAACTCTTCTCAAGTTCAAAGCTGATTCCAAATTCAAGAGAAGCAGACATCTCCAAAACAGTCTCGAACAGAGGTCAGAGGAAGAACAGGTACATTCGATTTGAGGGTGACCTGTCCCTTTACGATTGTAAAGATGGAAGTATTTATAGCATCCGGTCTTTGGACATGAAATTGAAAGTGAAGCCATGACTAAAAATGATAATCGTTTTGATTGAATCCTGCACTATTTCTAAGGTTCGTGTGGGAGCATCAAATTTGTACCCTGGGAACCTTTCATAAATGAGGTCCCCGCTTCCCATTCGTCATTTTAATAGCATCAGCTATTTTTCTGCCAACTTCATTAGGGTTTGAAATTAACAGGAGTTGGGGGTAAAATTGAGATTGAGAGTTTATTAAATTGCACAGAAATTGCACAGGAACCTAACTTGTTATTCTCTTTGCCTCTTTTTTTTTTTCATGGCAATTTGATTCTTGCACATTTCTTAGCGTTTACTTGCGTCTGCGTTGTGCCCGCTTCTTTGTTTAATCTCGCATGGGCAGTGAATGCATTCAGCTTTGATTTAAACATGTGGCCATCATCTTTGTTGTTTCTTAACAACTCAATCTCGGGTGTTGTAGAAAATACATTCCTACTAAAATAGATCCACGTTCAGAGTTTTTTTTATCTTCGGGAAAGCAATGATAAAAGTATCACTGCTGCACTGAGCTGAAAGCCCTCTATCATCAGTCACACTCAGTTGTTAGCTAACTGTAAAACTCCCCCCTGCTGACAATTATACAGCAGAGTCTTCCCCGTCACCACTGCTCCGTAAGACTGTCGATTTTTAACTGTATCCACTTGAAAAGATCATTTTTGCTTTTATATAAAAAAAAAAAGGCCAAACTGGTGGGATTTTTTTAGATTTTCTGCCTCTTTCTTTGTCTCGGGTGTCTCCTGCCATTACTCGGGTTATGTCACATGCCTCCGTACATCCTGTCCTCTCCCACACAGGTCTATGACAGTGATTACCTTAACTGCCAGCCAGCGTTTGTTAGCACCCCGTCGTTATCTTATGCTGTGAGACACGGAGCGGCGGAGGCTTTCTACAGTAAGATGTGGGGGCCGATGTTAATAATGGGCCAAATACTCCAGATGTTCCTTTGACGTTTCTTTACCTCCTCGGAAAAACAAATGCTGGTATTGTTCATCAGGAGGGCTGCTAGCCTTCTCTGGTCTTTCCTCCTGTTTTAGTTACTTTGTTTGGGATTAAAACTTTATTCAGGTTAGCTGTCATGAATGTTTTTACTGGCAGAGGGCTCTGATGTGTCTGAGATAGATCAGATTCTGCAGATCAGCAGGTTTATCGAACTAAAACTAGCTGTGCAAAAACAAAATAAAAATGCGACTTTTATAAGAAAGAGAATTAACTGATATTGTGTTCTTACAAAACTGAAAAAATAAACATATACAGGAAATGTCTTTTTCAGTTTGTTCCACTATGTCATCACATCCTTGACTATCAGGGTTTTCTCTATTATTCTAAGAGAATTTTGGTTTTTGTGTGCTGATAAAAGCTGGTCAGTTCTTTCCTCACGGACACCAGCCATGATTTCTTAAAAGAAATGCAGATTTTATTGTTCACTTTTGTGCTTCACCTCAGTTCACCATCTTTGGCCCAGTGAAGCTTTTCTGAATCATGTTCATTTGATCATTTTCTTTATACGATTTTAACTTTTGTGGATGCAGTGTGAAATGATGCTCACTGACACTGGTTTTAAGAAGTGTTCACGAGCCCTTGCAGTTACTTCCACTACAAAATCCTGTCTCTTTTTATCGCAGTTTGGCCCGGGGCAGCTCAGTATTGTTTTCCAGCCTAGTCCCTCACATGCAGAGATTTCTCTGAATCATTTATTGATATTATGTATTCTTTCCTGTTTTGCGTTCTTCTTAAATCATGAACTATTTGCCCACAGTCTTTCGCAGAGCGTTGAACCCATCTCCACCTTTGCTTCTGGAAAAGTTTGATGTGGCTTCCCCAACTCATTGTTGCAATGCAAAATTGGCATTTATATTTTTTTTACAGCAAGTAATTTGACAGTTTTGCCATTTGATATGGTGTTTTTTTTAAATACAGGCTTTAACTCTTTTCCAAATTGCTCACTTTTAGTAGCGTCTGAACATATTTGGAAAAACACTTGTTGTGAAATCAATTTCTAAGCATAATATCTTCGCCCTGTCTTCCACTTGACCAAAGAGCAGTTGCAGAGAGCAAACACCACATTAATTTTCGCTTACAGACTCATCACCACCACTGTGTATATAGCACTGTCATCATGACAAATTGTGTGAGTAAATGCGTCAACGCTGTGATAATTTACTTAACTTTAATTTTTTCATGTAAACTGAATGTTCGAATGTTCATTATCTTGTTCCATTTCAGAACGAGCACTTTAATGTAATTTTGGACACCACTTTGCACTCTCCTGTTTTTTTTCCCTTTTTTTGTCATTTTAAGTGCTCTGAACTGTTGTCTCACTTACATGATTTTTTGTGCAGAAAGATTACTCTAATTCTCGGGTGGGTTTCTACCATTAATCGTCACGATAAAGATTAAAATATATCCACAGTGTAAAGTTGATATTTAAAAGAATTTCTCCCGAGGCGAGTGTTGGGAAACATGCCCTGAAACCCTCCTACAGGATTTACATCTTTTTCTGTGTTTTTTCTTTCTTTCTTTTTTTTTTTTATTGCATCCGTGAAGAAATAGGGAACGTGGACTGAGAAAAATCCCTGGCCTGCACGCCTAATTTCAGAGAATGAATCCGAGCTTAACATGTAATTGATTTGTCTTGGTGATATTTTGATCTTCAGTACACTTACTTCCTTCCCTCCTTCTCATGACAGTTCTCTGTGTGTGGAGAGGAAGAAGCCTGTTGTTATATTGATTTGTATCTCATGTTGTGTTCATGATTATCCCCCTGAAGACCACAGAAAAGTTCCTGTTACTAACACGTTCCATCTCTGGTGGCCTCCAGCTTTAAAGGACACTCATTGGGGTTTTTTTCTTCTTGTGTTCTGCTTTGAGTGGCTTTGCATAAATCATAGTTTCTTAAACTAGGCCGCGGTACAGCCATCCATTCTCTGAAATAAGCTACCTTAGCTCTGCTGTATTGCTAGCATGCTGTAGCGATAATCACAATCATAAGGTGATTATGGGGTTGCTTTCTGAATGTGAATTGATCCAAATGAGACCATCCTTCCAAACAGAAGATAAGACACACAAGATAACTTCTTAAAGTGGTTGTGTTGAGCTTATTTCCAGGGTCACATTAGCATCCTTTGCAGGATTCACAGTTCAACATAGCACAGTCCCTCAGTCGATCCAGTGACTGAAATAAGCCACTGTATCTCTTCCCATTTAAAGCCAACTTTCTTCTAATTGGCTAGCTCTCAGAAGCAGGAGGCTTGACAAGCACTAGGTTGGAGCGTCTGTGCTTGAGATGGCTCTGTTGTGGACACCTCTTTCTGATAGCAAACAGTTCCAAGAGTAGAAAAACTTTTGGCTCACAGGGATTACTTGCACATACAGTTTGTGAGTATATCTAGACAACTGTAAATAACAAAAGTGTAATTCGGCCTCTTTACCATCTTTTATTTCTGTTTCAGCTCCAGGAGACTGTAAAGAGAAAACTGGACAGCGCACGATCGCCCCTCAACGGAGACCAGAATGGGATCTGTGATGGAGGCAACTACTCACCGACCACCAAACGGGTACGGAAGGAAGGTTCCAGCGGCATGGACTCACTAACAGGACTCCCTAATAACAATAATAACAACAATGTGCCGCCCATCTCTCCACTGCATCACCAAATGGACATTAAGCCCTTACACTGCGGGCCTAACACTTCTGCCGGTAACAACACTACAAACAGCAATGGGAACCATGTAGGCCGGACATCGGATGAGCTGGGGAAGAACGGTGGCAGCCACCTTCCAGACATGAAGCTAAATGGCTCACTGGACTTGGAGGACAGCTTCGGCCTCCTCAAAGACTTGAAACAGGAGCCCCTGGATGACGGGGGTGGAATGGAGTCGTCTGATCCCCAGTCTCTGTCCAATCAGAACAAGCTGTTCTCTGACATTAACCTCAACGACCAGGAGTGGCAGGAGCTGATCGATGAGCTGGCCAATACTGTGCCAGAGGACGATATGCACGACCTCTTCAACGAGGACTTTGACGAAAAGAAAGAGGCTGAGTTTGGCAGGCCGGCAAACAATCAGACGCCGGGCCCACAGGAAGCAGCTGGGAATACGACAACAGCGGGAGGGGGGGCCGCGCCAGCAGCACTGCCTCCTCCTCCACCTCAGCCTCCACAGGGAGGCCCACAGGTTCCCATGGGTTCACCACAGGTCAGTATCAAGAAAGTCAACACGATGTCCACTGGAAGGGGTATTTAACCCAAACTCATAATCTAAGTCATGACCACCTCAGGTGAATCAGACTTCTGTATTTATTTATATGATATATGTCTCTCACTGTTATTTCTGAAGATAAAATTATAGCTCTTAGAGCGCAGTCGCTGCTCTTTTAAGATTTCTTCACTGATTCAACTTTTTGATCCGATTGATTTAAGTCCAAACTGGTTTTAAACTACTAATACCTGAATGAAGCCGTTAATTATGTGATCAACAAGAAACAAACCTGAAGTGGTTTCTAAGTGTATGAGAGTATTGATGTGTTTCATAAGCTACCTGTGAAGCATTTTGGTCTTACACAAGCAGCTTTTAGCAAAACACAAAAATGAATAAAGGAAAAAAATCTCTAAAGTAAGCAAAACTTCTACTTAGGAATTTGCTGCATTTCTGCAGTTCATTAATCCTCGATTGTATTCTCCGCATCCATCCAAGTGATGTAAATTGTGTCATCAGCTTGAGACCTGATTCCTGAGAGTCATTCCTGTTATGCTTCTTTGAGGTTAGATTGATGCACAGTTCAGTACAGAAATGATATATACTGCCCAACGGAATATAATCAGCCCGGAATGCAGGCCAACACAGAAAATGTCCAACTTTCTGGACATTTCTCAGCTGTTCTAACTGCATTAAAGTGAAGTTGGTAACACATTTGCCTAACATGTGGAAGACCTCTAGTTTGAAACTTGGGAGGAAACATAGGTCCCTGGGAGTGTTGTGTCAGTACGGGCATCTGGCATAAACATCTGTGCCATATGAAAATATGAAAATTCATCCTCTGTGACGACCTGTTGTGAATAAGGCTGCAGCTGAAAGAAGCTTCTAAGTAAAATGACAACTGCCTTGCCAGCTAAAGTTATTGGGCCTAGATGCTCTGTAGGCTCTGTGGTGGTCGCACAAGATAGATTAACTCTCTGTGGCGTTATTATGAAATACAGCAAGCAGTTTATCCGGTGGTTAGCAGTCTTCATTGTTACAAGCGTCTCTGTGAAGCTTAAATTCAGAAGCACAGAGGTTTCCAAATAGCACAGAGAGAGAAACAGCTGCTTCTATTTCATTTTTTCAGTTTTCTAGCGACACCTAGCACCTCAAAGACTCCAGAAAATCAAGCTTTGTTGACCTGTTGATGCCATTTCATGCAAGCAATGAGCAATGCAGCAACCACAGCTGTGGCTTCCTGGTCTTGCTGTAATTGGGGCAAACTTACAGTTACAAAGTAAACCTTACAAATGGAACAAATGCACTATCAGTTAACTTCATCGGAAGGTAAAGGCGACTTCCTTTTCAAGCCAAATAGCATTCAGCAGTAAACTGCTTGTTAGTTTAGCTTAGTTATTATGGCTATACACAAATTGTTTGGTATTTAAAATGTTTGGTACTCAAAATGGTACCAAACCCCATCCGTATAAAATTTATGGTGGCAATGGCCCATAAAGTCTCGAATGATCATTTTCAGTTTGCTTTTCGTATTCTGATTAAAAAATATGTTATGTAGAAAACTTGCAAGGTGCGAGCCTGAGCTAATGTCCTTTTGGTTTCTCCTCAGGTGCGACCATCTTCATCAGGCCCTCAGTTTGCCACCACTGCCAATGGGACGCCTCCTCAGCAACCTTTGCAGCAGTCTCCAGCCGTTGCTATGGCATCAGGTTCGCCATTGCACAACTGCGTGGCTCGCTCCCCTCAGACTCCAACCCAAGCTCAGACACAAGCAGTCTCTAGGCCTGGGAATGGATACATGATGAACCCGGGGCCAGGAGTCAGTCAGGCGGGCACTGGACCTGGAGCAGCGGGGATACCGCCTGGAAGTCAGTCTGTAGGACCAGTAACGCCTGAGCTTTCCCATGCAGAGCAGCTGAAAGCATTTGCTCAGCAGCGTAATAAAATGATGCAGAAGCAGCAGCAGCAGCAAGCAGCTAACTGGTCACCTGCAGCCGCTCCAACCAGTCCCTATAACTCCGCTCACTTTAACCACGACAAACCCAACAGCCCCATGATGTATCCACCGCAAGCCTTTAATACACCACAGGGCCCTCTAGTGGGTGGCATGGCCCCCAACAACGGTCCCAAAGCCCCCATGAACAACTACCTCCCTCACAACCACATGGGCATGATGGGCCAGCAGCAGCCAAACAGCATAAACCAGAACGCCCTGTCCAAACAGCAGCAACAGCAGCAGCAAACAGCAGGCATGTTGTCCTACAGCAACACCAAACCGCTGAGTCACTTCAGTGGCAGCGGGGTGGATCACATAGGTCAGAGAATGACCCCGCCCATGCCAGGGAACAGTCAGGTCAAGAACCCCATGATGCCACCTTATATGGGCGGTGCGGGAGGTGGTGGCCAGGGTCCGGGGCCGGGTCAGACGCAAGGGCCAATCCCAGGACAGACAGCTCACCTGAGTGAAGAGCAGAAGAGGATGTTACTGATGAAACAGAAAGTGTTGAACCAGAACATGCCCTACAACACCATGCAGCCTCATGGACAGGTAAGGGGACAGCTTGGCGTTGTTGGTCTTAAGAACATGGAGGTTGAATTATTTCCAAAGCAGTTCATGTGCAGTCAGTACTGTTGCTTAAACTTAAGTCCAGAGTGTTTCCATCGTCTGCAGGTTGTGTGGTTTGGAGAGTGGATGAATATTTGGACTGTCAGTGAATATCTGAGTCCAGTGTTTCTGGTTCTGTTTTCTGCCTTTATAATAATTCAGTTCTGTAAATAATGAACTTTATACATCGCCTCCCTCATTATTCTTGTGTTGAACTGCAGTTGAGAGTCTTACCATATATGACTAGCAAATGTACCACCAAGGAGACCTGGCATTGACTGGTTGATATTAAGTACTGTATATAAGTCAATGAGAAGTTTCTGACCCAATGCAAGACCCCGGAGTCCAGGCTGGGTAAGCTAGTTGAAGAGCTATTGGACTGGTCTGTTAAAGTGTTTGTGGCTTTGATTATGAGAGCATGTTAGGGAGAGAGGGAGGTTACAATAGACTGCATAAGAAAGATGTACATCGTCACCCATCGCTTTGGAAAGTCATGTTTTTGAGTACTGAGCTGAGGCATTTCATGAATGCGGGCAGATCTGACTGTGACACTCCAGCTCATTTGATAGCGACTTACATATCAGTTATCAGTTAAGCGTTTTCTCAAGTGAGTTGTGGAATTTTATTCTTTACTACAGCACACTTTTTTTTGCAAGCAGACAAATCGCCCCCTGCTGGTCATTAGAAACGTGCTTCTGCATTGGCTACCATACCTGGAAGCTACAGCCATCTTTTTCATACAGTCTGTGTGTCTGGGAAAATTCAACCTATGACCTTCTGCTCATCCTTTGAATAAGAGCTAAATAAACTCCCCGTGCACTGGAGGTTTCCTATAAAATTCATTTGAACCCCATTTTTAAGCAGAATGCCCAAAAAATGCCCCCCAAAATAGAGGAGCTAAGAGTGTTTGACCAGTTGCTTGGGACGTACTGCAGAACATGGATTGCTGTTTTAAAAAAAGGCTTCCAGAGGTGCAGCCAGGGAAGGTAAAATGGCGGTAGTTGCCCCAGCAACAAGCCAGGGCTGGGAATAGGCATAGGAAAATGGCCTGTCGAGAGTGTATTGATGCCTCTGCAACACTAGCAGCACTGATAGCCTCCCCCCACCTCCTCCCCTCAGACACACAAGCGCGCACACACCACAGCAAGCACCACAGCTAAACGGCTCCTTAGCTCATATCCCCAATCTGTCACAGCTGACTGATGGCTGAGATTGGACCACTAAGCCAAGCTAGCTGCTGTCATTACCGAAAGCCCACCTCGGGCAGTTTGTTTCCTGAGCCCGGCGATCAGCACAGCCCACTCTGAATGCTCCAGCGGTTCAGCCAGGTGTCAGGTGTCCTTAATAATCCACCGGACGGAGGACGTTTGAGTGTGGGTGGACTCTATCTTAACAAATGTTCACATACTCGAGTGAAACCTCACACTTGTGTGGCTCTGGCGCTCCTCATTATCTCAGGGCTGATGTGCGGTTATCAATAGAAATTGCGTGTGCGAGTGCTTGTTGATGGCGCACTTTACGTCTCTGTCTGTCTCCTTCTGCTCGCCATGTCCTGATGATACAGCTACAGTCAGTCAGTCACCTCCTCCTCCCCTCTGGTGATCTCTGCGTCTCCTGTCCTGCTCCTCCTCCTTCCTCCCCCTCTCCTCCCTCGTTCTCTGCCAGAGACACTCAGCACCAATAAAGGAGCAGATTTATTAATATGAGGCCTTTGTGGCTGCTGCCTGGAGCGCTGTGTGTTTGTGTGCGTGAGTGGGTCAGTGCACATGTATGTTTGAGTGTGTTGCATAGATTTTTTTGAGGGGGGACGGGTGTAAGGGGAGGGTGGAGAGATTTATTTGAGTTAGCAGAGGAGAGTTGGAGACCAGGAAGAGAGAGGGAGAGAGAGAGGAGAAAGGCAAATGCAGAAAGCGAAAGATTTATTATGGAGGGAGGATGGAGCATATTACAAAGAAAGTCAAGGGCCTGGAAAGAGAGAAATAAGTGAGCAATGCTGAGTGGAGTGTCTGAAATGCAAAATATTCACTTATCTACACGCGTGCAGCCCGACTGCATTGACTGTAATTAGCGAGTTTTATTTTTAGTGACACGTCTCAAATAAAATCAGCAAAATCAACTATAAAACGTTAAAACGTGGGACAAATATGTCATTTATTCTTTTTTTTTTTTACTAGGTGTAGCACTTGAAGGGAAATTTCACAGATTTCAGACACCGAGATCACTTCTTAGGTCATTTATAACGCTGCTCAGCCTGTGAAAGCAACATATAATTGGTCTCTTATGATTTCTCCAAACCTATCAAAGTGCAAAACAAAATCTCAAGAATAGCTTAACTGTAATCAGTGTTACTGAGGTGGGTCGTATTAGATTTAATGCCAATTGGCAATATTGTTGTGCCAGTTAAAAAAAAATGTCTAGTAATCTCAGTTTCTTAGTTTTGGACTTTCCAACCATCTGTGCCCAAACTGTAGGCCCAGTGGATAAAAAGCTGCAAAATTCCTTCAGCATGTCATGGTGAGAACTCTTGAAAATAATTACAGCATATGCCAAAAACAACAAATTAATAGTCCTGGAAAAAAGATCGCAGCTTATCTCCCCTACTATGAATCTGAACGGGGTATTAAATGCACATGCTCTTTATGGGAAAGACAGATAATAAGCGGTGTTTATTATAATTATTGCTTTCAGGTGTATTCGGTAGTTTTCCCACTGCAAAGCCAGCATATTGCTGAGTAACCAGTTGCATTATTAGTAGCAGCTTCATCGCTGCTTATCCTTTATTTGTCCCGCGCAGCTAATGCAGAGATCACGTGATGATTAGCTACTTGTTTCTTTGCACCAGTATTAGTATTGGGGCAACCGTGGCTCAGGGGGTTGGGAATCGCATCTGTAACCGGAAGGTCGCCGGTTCGATCCCTGGGCTCTCTGTCCTGGTCGTTGTGTCCCTGGGCAAGACACTTTACCCTACTGCCTACTGGTGTTGGCCAGAGGGGCCGATGGCGCGATATGGCAGCCTCGCTTCTGTCAGTCTGCCCCAGGCAGCTGTGGCTACAACTGTAGCTGCCTCCACCAGTGTGTGAATGTGAGAGTGAATGAATAGTGGTATTGTAAAGCGCTTTGGGTGCCTTGAAAAGTGCTATATAAATCCAATCCATTATTTCCTCTGTGTTAAATGCAAAATATCATCCTGTTCTTGGAGTTCTTTAAAGATGATTGTGTCTGACGTATTCAGATAAACCACAGTGTGTTAAATCTGCTGATGACTGTCAAAGCTTGATAAGGAAGAGGTTAAGGAGAGCTGAAGTGAAACCAAAACATCTGGGTTCTGCTCCAGAAGAAAAGCTCTTTTAAAATCCCACTGACACTTACAGCAAGGCTACAGAGCAGGGCACCAAATACGCAGAAGACTTCTGAGTTTAGATCCAGAAAGATGGAAAAAGCAAAACAAGTAACCAACACTGAAGTGTCCATCAGTCTTAGCTGATGATAGCTGAGTCGTAGCTCAGTTTTTAACTGTAATCTGTAACTTTTTTCAAATTATGATGTGAAGTAAAGAGGAGGTTTGGCTTAGAATTTGAGGAGAAATCTATAATAAAAGACCATTGAAAGAAATGCTAAATAGGATCTTATGACTTCATCAATCGGCAAACTTATGATCCGAAACGCTTGGGGTAAATTGGGCAGTGTGTGTATCAGCTTGGATGAAGTATGAAGCTTCTTGCGGTCGACTTCTCAGTGCTGGAGAAATCGGCTGGTGAAAGCACGGATGGATGATCGGTTAAGAGAAGCTCAAAAAACTGCAAGGCTTGTGGAGTAAGGCCACGGTCTCGTGTTTGTGTTTGTGTAGCTCTATGGCCACGTAGGGAGAGCGATTTTAACCCGTTCAGAGAATCCCGTGAGTTCTCCAAAAAGGCAACAACACATTTTGCGGCCTGGTGGCCATGACAATAAGCGTAAGTTGAATGCCGATTGGTTGAAAGTTCACTTGCACAGGAAAGGTAGCCACAGCGGAGTTCACCGCAAAGAGGAAGAAGCACCAAAATACACCAAAGCTCAAAAAAGCTCAGACAGTGACTCTGCTTCTCATCCATGGACCGTTTTCAGTTTTCTTACTTTTAGTTCTTTACTAAGAAGTTCTTAGCCTCAATGAGAGAACGTTTTTTTAATGCTTCCCCCATGTGAGAGTACCCAGGTACAGCATGCAAGGCCTGGGTAGCAACTTTTCTTTGCCTTTTACCATGATGGGACCTTTAGTGAAACTCACCATGAATCAACAGCACAGTGTGAGGAATGGAAATTTCCTCACACTTTCCTTTTACATAGCGCTAAACGATTGGAGAATTTTCTTTATGTCAAACATTGCGGTTGTCCGATCATTCCCCTGACGAGCCAATCATCTGCTTTATAAGAGCACCATGGGACACAGACCAGCAGACGTTCAGTTTTTGACACAACCTTGTTTGTTAGCGTTCTTGATCGAGTTGTTACCAAAGACCTTATTTTAAGGCTAAGCCACCAAATTATTTTAAGCTTTTTGTTTAAATGCTCTGGCTGGATGCACGTTGTTCGTTATAGTGTTCCCCTGCTTTGCAAATATTGCTTGAGCTTCATTTTCAGATCCTCTCTCATTTGCTGAATTAGAGGTGCCGGTGGTTGTTGACTTAAATTAGGCCCAGTTAATGAAGTTCTGTTACTTTACAAGTATAAGTGTCCTCGAGTGTTCAAATACTTTAATTATGTTTAATTGGTAGAAATACTCCTTCTTAATGTCTGTTTGCTGCAGGGTTTGTATTCACTTGAAAAATCGGTAAAAACGTGCGTTTGTATTTGTGATGGGAGTCTCTCTTTTTTTTCGTTCCTAGCCGTTATTCTCTTTGTCTGCGTTGGTGTGGATGCTAGCCTTTAGCTTGGTGTGTGTTTGTGTGTCTGTGTTGGCTCACAGGTGGTGCTTAAGCATCACCGTCTCCCTGCTCCGTCCTCCCTCTCTCCCTCTCTCTGTTTCTGTGTAGGCTAATCCAGTTAGCAGCTGCTCGGGGAAACTTCAGCCTCGCTCCTCAAAAGCTCGTTAGTCAAGCTTTAATTGTTGCTCCCTCGCTTTGCATATCGCCATGACACTAATTTATGCCCGTTGTCGCGGTTACCGTCGCCACGGTGGCGGATCTCTCAGTGGAAGCAGCAAGTGGGGGGAAGCAAAGGCGTGTGCTTGATGCTTGTGTGGATGTCTGCATGTGGTGGATGACGCGGCTGTCTCAGTGTGTGTGTGTGTGTGTGTGTGAGAGAGAGAGAGAGGCGGATGTGGCTTGTTGCACAGAAGTGTGTGCAGCTGTGTGAAGCCAGCAGCTCGTGGGCGGATCTCTGGGGTTATCTGAGTAATGATTGGATGAGAGTGGATTGACAGGCGTTGGCCTCAGAGGAGAGCTTCTACTGATGAATTTGAGCGGGAGGTTTGACTGTGTGTATGTGTGAACGAGTGTAGGAGATCACGGTGTCACACACCAACCGAGGTGCACGAAGGAGCCTGCTGATGGCCCGTGAGTCACGACAGCAACCCACTCTTAGATGCACACACATGTATGCACGCACTCAGCAGCATACACAGGGTTTGAAAAACACCCACAGGCATGCACACTCTGATAAATCCTTTCCTGCTTCTTACTTTCTCCACCCCTCTATTTCCAGAGGTAAAGCCTCTCTGTCTTCTTTTTTCATCCCTTTCTTCATCCTCCTACGGAGGACATCCACAAAGCTGCAAACTTAAAACACACACACACTTTTTAAGTACACCCAACTAGAGCCCAGAATTTCAGGGACTGGGTCCTAAGTGTCGATTCCAAGGACAATGCACGAAATGCATCTCCACCCTTATTTACAGCTCATGGTTTTGATAATAAGTGATAAGCAGGGAGTTCACTTAAATGAAAGAGAATTTATTCACCGTAACCTAACCAAGAGACAAATATCACCAGTACATTGATGCAACGTGGAGTGAATTAGAGAGACTGAGCAGCTCACCTGGGATAGCTTTTATAGCCTGGAAGATTCAGGTGAGCTGCGTTAGGTGAGGATCCTTCCATGCCAGTCAATTATCAGTCACAGCAGGACAGCACTTTCTTGACACACCCTCATCTGTCTCATCTAGGGTTAGAAAACCTGCAGCATTAGTGGAAATGACATTTATATAAAAGTTTTCTAGTCTTATTGACCCTTCATTCATACAGTGCTTTCATCTACACACATTCAGCACTTGATCTAACTCACATCCGCGGCTAATTCACAGCCACTCGTGGATATCGTTGGACCGGGGAAGAAGCTAGAGTCTTGGTTTTGAACATTAGCATGGGATTGCTTAAACTTTAAATCTTCCTGAAAATTATCAGCAGTTAAAGGTAAGGAGCAGATAAATTAAAATGGACGGATTTATCACTGACTTCACTGGGTGATACGTGCACATTTAAGCAGGAGAAATGATCCCAGAATTGTCTGAATCCAGACAAACACAAAATAGGACAGAAATCGTGCCTGTATGTGTGCTGACTTATGTGCATGGGTAATATTAAATGAGAAAACCTGAAAGTAATTATTTGAAATAATAAGCCTCGGTGGATTATATTCCACCCTATTTTCAACTGTTTTCTGGTACCTAAAAGTGAAATGACATTTTCACTATGCGCCGAAGCAGGAGAGGCATAAAGTGCTGCAAAAACATTTACCATAATTAAATATCTGAAGCTCCCCAAAACCTCCCACTCAGTGTGTCTACACACCCTCCACTGCTCAGTCAAGACTCAAGCCCATGCACTGTAAATATTATCAGCTGATTTTATGACAGTCAGCTTCTATGTTCAGTCACTCTGAGAGCATTTTTCCTCAAACATGTGTCACAGAAACAAGAACAGCTGTGTCTTTGAAATTCAAATCTGAGCATGAAAAAAATGTTCTGAATTCAGAAATCAGAGTACTAATGTGCAGTAGACTGTGGCTCCAGCAGGGGATGTTTGCAGAATCACTTGTGTATTTCAGTGGGTGCCAAAGTGGGTAATGCACCATGATGGGATGCCTCAAGGATGCCCAAAGATTTGTTCCTGTGCATGAAATTTAACGTGAACAAAACAAATAAAAATCCACACGATCATTTTGCAAATGTGTTTTTTTAATTCTTTGACTATTATAGGTTTTAATAATTAATAATAACAGCATAAAACGAAGAATTATACATTTTTTTCCTTTTACAACAGTAGGGTTTGTTTCCAGAGAGGAGTTTCTCTGTGTGCTCACATAGTGAGGCATAGTGCACACACACACACACAAATACATTCATGTCCCAGCTACACTTAAGAAGAAAATTCTAAATGACAGTTAAAATGGCAAATAAAAATATCAAAGAAACAAGCACAGAAGTTGTGTATGATCTCCAAAAAATTGAAAATAAAGCGAAGATTTTTTGTAAGTAAGATCAGTAAAAACAAGTCATTTTAACTGCCTTTCCCTGCAAAAGCTCAGTTTAAGTCAGTAATATTCAGCAATATTTTTTTCTCTATATGGGCTCAGTGAGAGTGGATACCTGTGGATACATTTTGCACACATAGAAGCCCTGCCCATTTTCTGTTCTAACCCTCCGTTTGAAGTGGACAGCCAATCAGAAGTAATTTAGCTTGAAGTGTCAGAAAGGGAGCTGAAACGGCTTCTTTTAGACAGAAAACAAACTGAGCATCAGGTCACACGATGCCATTCGAGTAGAGTCCATAAACAAATACCGAGCTGGAAATGAGCAAAATTCAAATTGTATCGTATATTAGTATATATTGGAACTGTTTTTTAAATAATTATCAGCAATGCTCAAAAACTAAGAAATGCATTAGGGGATATATCTGTGTTAAC
>NW_005187476.1:933868-935106 GCF_000239375.1 Pundamilia nyererei | reverse complement strand
TGAGTCGCCACACACATGCACACCCCTCCATCTCCCTCTCTGTCTCTCAGGCACACGTGTCAGGGCTTGAGTTGAGCTGCTCTCAGATCCTGTAGAGAGAAGATGGGTGGAGGGGTGGAGGTTGTGAAGAGGTGTTTGGGTGAAGCAGAGGGGTGGGTGGGTGGAGACTGTTCTGGTGTGTATTTGCTCTCTCTGTCTCCTCTGAGATGCTTCTTGTTAAGACAAACACCAGACAAACAGCTCTCTCTGTGTTGCCACTGTCCATTTCCCCCCCTCCTATTTTCTGACTTTGCTTCCTCTCTCCTGCTGTCACCTCTCCTCTTCCTCCTCCTCCCTCCCTTCGCCTCTCCTTGCTCGCCTCCTTAACCACTCCACCTCTCCTGTGCTTAGAGAGGGCTGTTAGCGCCGAGCTCCACTTCACTACTCCCGATCAATATTGTGTGTGCGTTTGTGTGTCACTGGTTGTGTATATTCCTGATGTCCTGATGTATACTGTATGTATGTGGCTTGCTGTGTTTGCGACTTTAATTTAAAATTGTGTGTGTGTGATACAGAGTAAATATGCATGAAAGCGAGTTTATTATGCAAATTCCCGGAGATAAGAGAGGCCACGTGTGTGTGTGTGTGTGTGTGTGTGTGTGTGTGTGTGTGTGTGTGTGTGTGTGTGTGTGTGTGTGAGGGAGCAGCATCTGTAGCAGCAGGAGAGAAAACGATTCCCAGGGACCTCCCCCCTCCCCAAACACACACCACCACTGCCAAAAGTGTTTGGTTCAGTTTGTCAGCGCCAGAGAAAACACAGTGAGACAGACCATCTCCACCCATTCGACACGCCCTGGGGGTGTGAATACAGGGTTGGAGAGGAAATATCAATACTCACCTCCACCAACAGGCTTTTTAAGGGGATGTGACTCCATAGAGTTCCTATGTGTGTGTCTGTAATCAAGCACTCTCTAATATTAACCTCATCTGCAATATTGACCTGCAGGCCTCACCTTGGAGCAAACAGGTCATGACACAATGAGTCTGTGTGCTGTCTGAGTGTGTGTGTGCGTGCTTGCGCCCGTGCATCTGTGGAAGAGCAGTCGCAGCCGAGCATGTGCACATGTGTTCATGGGACGGCGGAGAGTGAGGGGTAGTAGTGATGGTGGGGGTCATTCTTATGCAGTGTCTGTGGGCCAAAGAGAGGGAGATGCAGTCAGAAGGCTGCATACTAAACAGACTGCTGTCACCCCGCCAGG
>NW_005187476.1:931385-933756 GCF_000239375.1 Pundamilia nyererei | reverse complement strand
CACACACACACAGAAGTCAATGCATGCTTGGGTGCCCTACCTCTTATATGCACACGCTCATAAACAGCACACACACACACACACACTCCCCTCATGCCAGCTCAAACTTTGGCTGCCTTGCTCGGCTGCCGGTTGCCACGGCAACCGTTGCCCACAGCACTTTGCAGCCCAAATCAATGGCAGCTCCGAGACGAGGGTAGGCTCGCTTGTGCGGTGCGTCTGTGCGTTCGCACATGCGACAGTCTGTCTCCGTCCAAATGTTTGCGGCTATAAGCAGGTTGTACTTGTTGTATAGTTTGTGATAAATACGGCATAAGGCTCAGCTTCAGATTGCATTAACAGTGCGCTATCAGTGTTGCACAAACTGGATTTGAGCCCAGAATAAACAGAATGCCTTTTTTTCCCCCCAGACATGTTGAGAGAGGTTGGTGGGAAAACTGCTGGCTCTTAGGGGGAGAGCGAGCGGGTCAGCGGTTTAGTTTAGAGCAATAATAATGTGTTTGTCCCAACTTGCTAATCACCTTGTTTGTGTGTTGATGGCTCCAAATGTGGCCGCCATGCCAAGTGACACATACACACCAAGACAAATGTGAGGGGACGACACAGATGTGACCCCGCCCTTGTCCCTAAAATGCACTCCATCCGCCCCATCTGCTCAGTCAGATGCTAACACACACACTCACACACACTCACACACACTCACACACACACACACACACACGTTGCCACTTACCATCAACAGCACTGTTTGATGACATGCTCGAGCAGGTATACGCTTTCACGCACACACAACAAAAGCAGACAGTCTTGTAAAGTCATACGGTTCGCCCACGTGTGTCTATCCCCCCCCTCCACGCGCACACACACACACACACACACACACCAGCCCACCCCTCCGCCTCCTCCCACAGGTATCTCGCTCCTCGGTGTGGGCTGACAGAATCGAGAAGGGAAAAGTGAAACAGAAAGGGGAAAGCAGACAGGGGGAGGTGCAGTAAGGCTCTTTGAGGATTAGGTTGAGAATTTTGACTCTGTTTTACAGAGGAGGGAGGAGGAGGAGGTAGCGATGGTGGTGGAAGCGGCGGAAGGGGGTAGATCGACTCCTCGGAGCAATTTACCTCAAACGGCTCCGACACAGCTAATCCGCTCTTAAAGGAGCCTAATCCAACAGACTTGTACCTGATACTGAGAAGAGAGAGAAAGGAGAGTGGCAGAAGGAAGACAGGAAAACTGAGAGAAAAAGGCGGGAGGCTGTGGGAGAAGCATAAGTACAGAGAGAGAGCTGTGTGTGCTGCTTGTATACTCCAGACAAAATCACATTTACTGTCTTTAGATGGACAAAATGGCTAATTTCTAATTAAAAAATAAAACAATGTTGAACTCAATTACTCCTAGAGTGGGTAGTATCTTTCACCTCAGGGGTCTTAAGCCTCATGATTTAGTTTTACTTCAGTTTTTTGAGGAACTTCCAAGTCTGCCTGCTAATAGAAGTATAACCTGGATTATGCTCTGTTGTATTCCTGTTATTCCTGTTACTTTGAAGTCTACCACTTGGTGTAGTTGGTACATTTATAATGCAAATGCTTTGCGGTTGAGTCCACTCTTCACAAAACACAGATACGCAGGCATCCGCTCAAACTCTCACGCTCACCGTCTGATGACGAAAGTACAATCCAGGGTTTAGTTTTTCAAACATTAGCATTAAAGGCGAGCTAACCAGCAGGTATGACTCTTGAGATTAAGGCTGTCCTGTCAGATAGGCAGGATTAAGTTTTCAGATGGTTGAGAAAACCAAGCGAAAAACATGAAGATCCAAGAATAAGGATGCACCCATCTGATATTGGTATCGGATATCAGTCTCCAAAACCTGGATCGGATATCACTCACAATGTGCCAGTGTATGGGGCGATACGTTCTGTGTGCAAGCAGCAAAGCTGTAGTAGCATGGATCAAGCTAACAGCATAGCTTCAGCAGTTTTAGAGTTTATTTTAGAGAGTCTGACCAATTCTACCCAATATTATTTGCCAGAATCAGGTATTTGCCGATCTATTGGTGTCTGCGCTTATAACGGCAGGTTAATACCAAGTTAAAAAGTAAAGAAGAGCTGCAAGGAACACCTGCTAACCATGGTATGATTGTTGATGTTGCACAGTTTGTCCAGCAGAGTGAAGTTTGCAGCTTCCTGTTTTGCTACACGTATATTTGGATCGCAGCAAAGGCAAAACCAGCCGATCTGCGCTGTCGGCCATTGTTGTAAGCTTAGCAATACAGATGCTAGACTTAAGACTGTTTATTCATCTATAGCAATTTTTTGTCTCAAAAAAAGCCCACCTAAGGCTGTTGGTTAACCGGGACGCAGTTCTGTCTGTT
>NW_005187476.1:914282-930675 GCF_000239375.1 Pundamilia nyererei | reverse complement strand
TGTGTGTGTGTGTGTGTGTGTGTGTGTGTGTGTGTGTGTGTGATGAACAATTTGTGGATGAATCTCGCTAACCAAGCTTGCAAGCATACACTGGTAACTTCACCACTTTATCCAAATATTCTTTATGGTGGCCATATTGCTATCAATCAGAGCTAATCAGCTGTAATTGTTTGCACTATTTGGGGCTTTTCAGCTCTCGGTTGAGCTGCAGACAGTGCCATAGTGTCACTGAAAGGTAGAAAAACGCAGAGTTCTGGATGATAAACAGGTAAAAAAAAAAAAAGGAGTTTAATAGCAAGGAGGAATAGTGAGTCACGTAGTCATAGGACAGTATGACACAGAGAAATGGGCTGCACTGGAAAAAGTAAACTGGATGGGAACTTGGGCAGATAGACTCATGGATTATATGCTTTCACAGGTCAGAGAAGGAATATGGCAGAGTACTGGAAGCTGATTATAGCATGAGATGCTCATACAAGAGAGTGGGGGGAAAGAGGCGGACACAGTGAGAGTAACCTACATACAGATGTCCAAATTGTTATGAAGTGCGACGGAAGCACAGGCGGAGAGCAGCAGGGACGGAGTAGTGATTGAGGGGGACGGAGATGGAGGAAGCCCTGGTCTCTCATTAGAGCTCTGAGACGGGCTGCGGGCTCAGAAGCACACACACACACACACACACACACACACACCGATATGTGCACTTTTTTCTTTCTTTCGAGAGGTTTGTTTCTCGTGTGAGGAGGGAGTATCTGCTTCCAGGGTTAGTTTACGTTTCCTGTACTGGTTTGGTCAATACAACAGTAGTGCGCCCTGGTGCACGCTGCATGCTGATGCTTACATTAATGCCTGTGCACAGTTACTCCACATATTCATCATCTTATAGATGCATTTTTACCTCATGTCTTCCCCTCTCTTCTGCTTCTCCTCATCCTCTCCCTCCCAGTTACCGCCTCCCTCCCCGTGCTGTTTTCTCCTATGTCTTCCTCCTTTCCTCTCCATCCCCCAGCTCCTCTCCCTCTGCTGTGTATATCAAAGAAAAATGAAGCCAAATAAACTTGAACCCCAAGAAGGTGATTGATGGTTGCACAAAGCTCCCTCTCTCCATCTCTTTCCTTTCCACCCTGTCTTTATTCCCACACTCCCTGCCGCCTCCTACTCCTCGCTCCCACTGGTGCTGCGGCTCCTTCTCATTCACACACAGTTTGTATAGTTTGATTAATTATTTGGGTCTGCAGGGTACAGCTACGCTCATGTAAGTCATTTTTATATACTGGGGTGTTTACTGCAAGATGCACGATGATTTCAGATGCTACTGATAATAAAAAAACTTGCTTACTTGGTTAAAGCAGTCATCGGCAATGTTTGCACATAAATAAATGCTCATTTTGAGGCTCTCTGTCACCCACTTACTCAGTCATTAAGTTGGAAATACCCAACATGGATTAACTGAACAGTCAAGAGCGCCACCTACAGCTGTTGCCTGCATAACAAATATGAATTTATTTGAGTTGTACTTGAAATATTCTTTCCAATTCTCTTCATGAAGCATTCAGCTTCCACAGGTCTACGGGCTGATTTGCTTAAAGTGCAGGCTTTTTTTTTTTTCTACAGTAACCTGCAGAAAGAAAAGTTCTGTTACTGCGACACAAGCTTTAAGATCAGAGATACCTGCAGCACCTCAGGGGTTTTTTATGAGGAACAAAAAGAACTGTAGTGATTGTAGTTCATGTTTAAAAAACAAAAAGCTGCATTATTAATTTGTGACTTGGACTGGAAATATGTGCATTTAAAAAAAACAAACATTGATATCAGCCCCAAATTAATTATCAGTGTTGTGATAGTTTAACACATCCATGGCGCACCTACGGAGGCTTTGCCACTGTGATGCTGCACATTGATTTGTGACGTCCTGCTGTGAAGCCTCAAGCTGTCGGCATCTCGGTGTTTTGATGTGACGAGCGAGGGGTGGATCTGACGGAGAAACCGAGGGATGCTGCACGCAGACTTGTCAGTCACAGAGTGGGCCCACCCTAATCTGTACTATAATTTACCAAAAGAATACCGTGCTGGATTCAGTGAGACTTTAAGCTAATAATTTAGAGCATAATCTCATCACCAAAGTGTTCTCTGAGGTCAGAGAGCGAGGGAGCCGGGGGATGCTCTCTTCCTCGTCTTCTATACAATCAGACTTCATTCTGCAACCAGAACCTCCTCATTGAAAGAATGAAGGTTTAAGTGCATTGATAGTAGCTTCATTTGTCAGACCCAGAATCTGCATCATTCTTCTTTTTTAAACACAGTTTGAGCACGAACACCGGCACACATGTGCAGAACGTGGACCTTAAACTGTTATCCATGATCATTATCATAGGTACTGTGGATGTTCCTGGGCACTAATTTACTAGCAAGCAAGAGAATAAAAATTTGACCAGCTGACTAGTCTAAAAGTCAGAAAACACTCTGAGCATACTCTAATGGGTGAGATAGACATTGTAAATTTGGCGTTGTGTTTAAAGTGTAAAATGTTGTGTATATTAAACACAGAGTGTCAGATTAGGCCTGTGGATCTGGCTAATGTTAGGAGTACTCTTCCTTTCTTTCTTGCAGGCTAGCATCCACATGTCTGTGCAGGATGTGGTTACACATCTTTGTAGTTGTGTGGTTATACGCCAGTTTGCTCTGACACATAAAACCGCCCATTTTCTACATCAAAGTACTGCAGGACTGTGAACACCTTAGCACACCTGTCACCTGCCTCGCTTCCTCCTGCCTCCTTTACACCTTCACGTCACAGAGAGACAGAGAGAAAGAAGTGGCGGGTGGCATCATAACATCAAACAGGTAACTGTTGTTTGTACATTAATAAAATAAAAATAATTTATTTAACCAACTAGTCTTTCTGGTTCCGACTACCAAGAGCACCAACTTTAAAAGATCTAGTCGCACACATCGCCAACAGGGAGCAGATTTAATTTGGAAGTATACAAAAAAAAAAAAAAATTAGTGCTCCTCTGACCCTATTGGATCAATCAGGCGCTGTATGCTGTGATTGGCTGCTCTCAAATAACTGGCATCTGTCTGGGCATTTGAAAGTTAAATGGGCCGCTTGGATAAGTTTCCTCTTTAATGGTTTTTCTAAATTAGTTTCAAAAACCTCAGAATTGTGACTTTGCACTGATGACTGAGAGCATAAACGTGTTTCAGCAGGTCTCTGTACCAACCCTAAATTGTTAGTAAAAACTAAGAACACGGCCTCACAGGTCGAAGTGACACCATCACAGTGTTCCCTTTGTCCAAGCAACACCTCAGACTTCTACGCTATCACGATTACTGCAAAGCAAACGGCAAATTCACACATTTGAAAAGCTGAAAGTTTTTTAAATTAGAGTTTCATCTCTACTTTACGTTTCGTGCCCGACTCTGAGCTCTGAAGGGATTTGTCTTAAAACGCCAGTGTAATCGCAATGAGTGAGTCACACTGAGTCAAAGAGTCCAAATTGTCTGTATTTGAATGTATAAAATGTGCAACGTGAGGGGAGTATGTATGTTTTTGACCTTTCTTTGTCCACTCAACCGGAGACGGTCAGGAAACAACCAATCACAGCACAGCGTCCCTCCCACCGAACCAATCAAAACCACTGTTTATTTAACCTTTTTTTTCCATTTATAAATTTCTTTGACAAGAGATATGTTACAGGTAGACACAGAACTTTTCATCTCACTTACAACAAATGAATAAAATTATCATCTTAACTGCTCAGCTTATATTAGCAAAGGAAAAAAAATATAACAAATGATTGCAAATAATCAATATTTAATTCCAGGCTAATGCGTCAGCAGATCCTGTGTTTGTGTGTGCGAGTGTAATGCATCAGTCCACAGGTTTGTGTGTGTGTGACTGTACTGGCCGAGCCCATCTATCAGTCAGCGTGACAGCTGTGGTGGAGGGAGGCAGCGTTATCAGGCATGGCACAGGACACCTATCAGGGGTCCTATTGTCTCATCCGCCATGATAAGTCACACTGAGAGAAAGATGGAAGAGGTCTGTTGTGGGAAACGGACTACTGTTCTGTTTGCGTAACATAAATGTCTAACACACAGACACACACTAATGGTGAAAACAGGAAGGGACACATGTTTTATTAGAACTATTTTAGGAAAACATCTGATTTAAAGCTTTTTCTTTGAATGGGGTGAAGAAAAAAACAACATATTTGTGTCAAATAAATGTTTGCCTGTTCATGCCATCCTTGTGAAAGCAGTACTCAAACAAGTGGTGTGCGCACGCGCGAGTTTCATGAGTATGTGTGTATTTGGTCTGCCCCCCCCTCCATGTTATTTCTCAATGTTATATCGCTATTTCCCAAGCTTCCTTGCCAGCTTCATTTCCATCTGCACAAATAAACACACACACCCTTACCCAGAAAGATGTGCTGTCACAGTCATTCCAGGATACACACCCACATATTATAACTTTAGGGGGTGACACGGAGACGCAGAGACAGGCAGCTCCAGCGAGCCAGAGATAATTCACTTTAGACAGAGAGTTGTAATTTTGACAGCGTCAGTCTCAAAGTCTTCACGTTACTCTCCGCTGTGAAAATCCATTCGCCTGTTGTGGGAGGGTTAAAGGTTTAGGATTTCTGCTCTCCTTTCTGCATGTTTAGATTGTTTGTGATTGTTGGATGTATGCGCTCCATTTCAACACGGGCTCGTCCCAGGGCGTCAAATTCTGACGCCGTGTCAGACGACGCAGCACAGGTCCTTTGATGTGGTTGGCAGAACAGACCAACTGCAGCCATGTTTAACTGGGATGGATAACAGTCCTCACGTGGTTAGGAATAGTGCACTTTTTTCTGCATTTTGTTTCGCTGCTTGTTTCGGTTGAAGTCAAGTCGCAGTCGTGGAAACGCTGAAGTTGGGAAAAGCACAGTTCCTCTAGATGCCGCTTGAGGCTGGTTAAGAAGCATATCTGTGGATAGTTTCCTCCATTATAAGAATTTTACTGTGAGTGCTTTTTTTTAAGCTACAAACCCCCAGAAACTGGAGTCCATCAGTATCTGTTAGACTCCAGCTCCACAACTTTGTTTGTGCGTGAATATTTTACCGGTTTCTAGATTAATCTTTGACATTTGTGCCTAACTTGTTTCTTTTTGTCTGGTATTTAGCACTAATTAGTAATTTTGTATGTCTGTGTGTTGCACCCACAATTGTGAATGCAGATTTCTAACCAATCTTACCAGCATTAGATGAAAACGGCACACTCTAGTCTTTCATACATTAAAAGTAACCTCTGGCCCCGAAAAATCCAATATGGCGGTGACCAGTCCAAAACCCGTTGGTGATGCCATGGTGGCAAAATCCTTCTTTTATATACAGTCTATAATTACGGTCTGGGGAAAAGGCTGGGTTTGTGTTAAAATACTCTCAACTTTAGCGTGGGCATCCGTACGTGCTGAGTTGGGAGTAAAAGCGCTGTTGCCGGCAGCGTCAAACACTGACACCAAATTACACTGTGAGATTCCAGTGGCTTTGACAAAAACAAACACAAAAAAGGCTGTCCTGGAAACTAGAACACAGTGTGTGTTTCTATAGATAGTTTCACCCTTATCAGTAGTTCCCGTTAAGTTTCTCTGGTTTCCTGGTCTCTTGCACACACACCATCCAACTACCACTTACACATGATCAGCCAGCCACTGACGAGCGGACATGTGTGAGCAACAATTTAACAAAATTTGGCTTGCGTAGGAGATGTGGAGATGAGTCCCAAATAGTACTAACGTTTCAGTTTATCCAGCACTCATACTTCCAAAAAGTCCCGTGGATGGGGACCGCATCGACGAGCACACAGTTAGTCGCCGATGTAATGAGAACTTTTACAGATTAAGCGGCGGGTAACTTTCATTTTATTTTGAAATTTGGGATTTCGGTTAATGTCTTATTTATCAGTCAGCAACACAGATCCAGATATCAGGTCGATGTACAGCGTCCCTGCTTTAAAGGCCTGGCGTTTATCTGGGGACTCCATAAAGGCCTTTCTGTGCTCATATACAGATACCGTATGCCAATAAGCTGAGTGGTGTTAGTCATTACCTTCTTTGCGCCTTTTCTCAGCTCGTGTCAGAGCAGAAACTGCGTTCAGATGCTTTGTCTTGGTGCAGGCATGCGGTCACATTATTTAGCTCTACCTGCGAGCGTGCCCTGTGCTGCTGCCACGCTAGAGACAGGCAAAGCAAGGAGTCCTCCCCTTTCTCTGTGCATTTTCTGACCTTCTTCCCTCATCTACCGTCATTTTGTTGAAGGTAAGCACTAAAACACATTGTCATTCTCCTGAGCCCTCCCTCCCCTGCCTCTCCTCCCCCTCTTCCCTCCATCCTCCCTCCCTCCCTCCTCCCTCCATCCTACTATCCTTTATTGTAGTTTTTGTGCAAGAAAGCAGAAAATCTGCTTACCCAACACACGGGGATGTTTGCCAGTCTCACACAAAGTTCAAACTGCTTGGGAAAGCACAGCATTACCTGCACCATCAACAGCAAACGTGTGTGTGTGTACAGTAAACAATACCCGTTCATATTTTGGTGAGGTTGTGTCTCTGCCTCTGTGTAAATAGGGACAGATTTTTCTTCCTTGAGGGCACGCACCTTCAAATGGGAACAAGGTGATGTTCTATTAGCACCTTTTACTGAAGAGCTAATTTGTTAATTGACAGTTTAGTGCGGTTCATTTCCTTCGGAAACCCTGCGCAGAGCTCGGTGTTACATAAAGTGCTGCTGAGTCATCTTACCTGCTTCTTTATATTCTATAAAGTTGAGACAAGGAACAAGTTGAACAGGCTCTGAGAACCAGCATGAAACACAGAGTCTGTACAGAGTGTATTTTATGAGGCAATATTGATGTGAAGGAAAAAAGAATCAAACTTTCAAAACTCCTTGGGGTGTATTTTTGTTTATTACACATTCTGCAGCACCTATCAGCAGTGAAAAGGCCAAGAGGGATGGAAAGTAGAAGAGAGCAGTACCCTGAAAAGAAAAGCCACAATAGGCGAACAGCAGCAGAATTTAACGCCAAGCTTCCTAAAATAATCTCAGTGTGTAGAACAGCAAATTCCTCAGCGGTAGAGATTGTATTCTGTCATTGTTAGCAGCGGGAATCCTGCCTGTCAGCACATCGGCGATGGCGAGAGCACCGGACAGCTCCCGTTTCCCCCCCGTGGTCCCAGAATCAGCACCTCGGAGAGCAGCGGCGACGCACACGGGCGCGCGCACACAATATTATAAATGAGCTGCACAGAAAAGCGTGTTGGCGTGGTGCTGCTTGCAAAGAAAAAAAAAACATATTCTTTTATTTAAAAAAAAAAAAAAGGCCGACATGCTGTAATGGCTTAAAATTGGAAAATTAGCTCATTAGTGGCGTTTTGTTTCCATCCATCTCCGTCGAACAACTTTTACCTTACTGAAGTGGCGATAATTAACTCTGAAACCGCTTCCTGGTCGACTGTAGTTCTGGTGTGAAAGCAGCTGGCGTGTTAATGCGGCATAATCACGTAGCGGATTCTTGCTCAGGTAGCAAAACAGCAATTATGATCACAGTGTACACTGTCCTGTAGGGGATACAAAGTGTTAGAGTGTGTGCGTCTGTGTGAGTGTGTGTGCGCTGCTAAAGCCATGCTGCAGGGGAAGGGTCGAATGGAAATGCAATAACATACCATGGTGCATGATTGGAAGCGTTAATATCCTGCGGTCTGCCTCGCAAACAAGTCAGACGTCATTTATAATTTTTTTTCCAAGATATCGAGTCATGTTTGGCGAGGGCACCGTGTTCCTTTTTAAAAGTAGAGAGCCAGAGCAAAACCAGTGAAAGTTATCATTCCCGTGTCTCCACAATGTGGACAAAATGTTAAAATCACAGGAGAAAAGCTGGAAATGTGTCAAAAGGTGTTTTTCATGGTGATTATTGAAACAGAAGTCCTAAAGGAAAGATGTCCCCAAAATTTGGGCCCTGAACATACCAGCTACCATGGGATGAATCTGACGCAGGGCTAACACAGAGAGACATCCGCATTCATAGTAGGATCACCAATTACACCAACTCCAGTACCTACGTATCTTTGGACTGTGGGAAGAAGCTGGAGAACCCACGCAGACATGCGAACAGAAAGACTCAGCTCCCCAGTAGATTCAAACCTGCTTCCTGCTGTGTGATGACACTGTGAGATGGCTGGGTGCCATTTAGGAGAAAATCATATGTCATTTTCAGTTTTGTAATTTAAATGATCATTTTATTTACATTTGTTGACAACAAACCAATGAAACAAAGCCCCTGGATTTTTTCTTTGTGATGTAACAAAGTCAAACCTTTGCCACCCTTTGTGCTCCCCACTGACTGACGGCACAAAACCAGGGTCAGCTTCAAATCGAGAAAATCTAAATACCTGCATTACATCCTTTAATACATGTGTGGTTATGTAGGCTAATCCTCAGCAGCACAGTTCACTGTTACAGAGCCTAATTCTGCTCCGCAGTAGCCAACATGCTGTTTGGACCATAATAGACTATGGATCATGCTGACAGTACCAGTCAGAAGACTATTTCTGGGCATTAGAGGTTGTATGTTTCTGTTTAGAGAGCAAGCCGACGCGCACACACACACACACACAGAGGCATGCAGAGCCACCATCAGTCTTCAGTAACCGTTTGACACCTGGGCTCTTGGCTGACTGCTATATTTTGCGTCACAGAGGTCATTTGGGTCTCTTTTGGACCGTCTTGGACAGTGTCGCATGACAGAAATATATACATCACACACACACACACCTCAGTGCGTGGATCACAATGTCATCCTTGAAGACCTGAAATAGAAATTTTGCAGCAGCGCCTGCTGACCAGGTGTCACACGGCTGATAAGCACACACGGTGAAGTCAGCAAAAATATACCAAATGTGATCTCGCTTCATTTGGCTTCACATCTCCGCCATTATTCATGGACCAAAAACCACAATATGAATAAAAATGTGGATGCGGTTTCTTTGTTTCCCAATCTGGGAATCCAGCAGATATCATCTGATGTTCTAGCCTCTGGAGACAGAAGCCATTTTTTCACGGCTTCTAGTGGGAATCCAGGCCAAGAATTCCGGTTCCATCCATCAGTCAGTGGTTAGAAATGCAGATAATTGTTTTCCCCTCTTTTGCTCCTGCTATGCCGGGCTTTCATGCCAAAAAGAAAAAAAAACTGCCACATTAACAAGTATTTATTTCTGCTTTTAGGAATAAACATGAGATTTGGTTAGACCACCACCATGTTTGCCTACTGGTGGTGGTCAGAGGGCCTGGTGGCGCCTGTGTCCGGCAGCCTCGCCTCTGTCAGTGCGCCCCAGGGCAGCTGTGGCTACAATGTAGCTTGCCATTGCCAGTGTGTGAATGTGTGTGTGAATGGGTGAATGACTGAATGTAGTGTAAAGCGCTTTGGGGTCCTATGGACTAAAAAAGCGCTATACAAATGCAGGCCATTTACCATTTAAAATGTTGAAAGCATAGACAGTATGAAAGATGGGTGTAGCTTCCAGGTATGAAAAGTAAAGCCAATGCAGAAGGGCCAGAAGGGGGCGACTCCTCTGGAGGTTCTAGGTGCATAGAAGTCTATCCGATTGTTCAGTCTGACGTCACTAGCCGTGTCTGGACCTAAACTCCGCTGCAGGTCCATATATCAAACGATCACTATGGCATTACTGAGAGTTGAAAAACTGTCTAAAGTCTTTCATCTTTAATAAAATGATCAGCGTTCTGCTCTACCAGGTGTAACAATTGAGTTTAACATCCAGGCATCCATGAAAACGGAATTTATGACATTTAACGGAGTTAGAAGTTAGCAGGGAGTTAGCTCGCTAGCTTCTATCTAAATACAATATAGCATGTCCTGACTGCGGGGTTTTGGAAACAAATTAAAACGTACAACTCTGTTATCACTTCCAACATAAATGAAGACAGAAAACTAAACAGCAGTGACGTTTGTAGGGTTACTGAAGTTTGGCTAGCTGCTATATAATGATGTGCTACGTGACCGCTAGCGACACAGCTATGTTAGCATAATATAAACAAGCTAACTTTTTTTTCCACTCGATAAAAGTTAACGTGAGTGTTCTCGGTGGTCAGGAACAAATGTAATCGCATGGCAGGATGCTGTAAAAGGACCAAACTTCAGCCAGGAGAACAACTGAGATAATCCATCCACAATACGAGGTTAGTCATTCATATACTGCTGCATGGGCTGAGCTGTAGTTAAGGTTTTAAAAACTGAGCTTAAATAAATGATTAGCGGTAATAAAAGCTGAGGGAGGTCAACAGTGATCACTGACTGTTTTAGGAGCTTTTTGAGATCAAATAGAAGAAAATACATAACATTAAACATGTTAACAACACAAAAGCCATATTAAACGCAGACTACTTTAGGCCCGGAAGTAGGATTCGTCGCATCATCACTGAACAACCGGATAGAAAAACAGCCCATGGCTGCCTTTACTCGGTGACCTCTAGTTAACACTTTCCAGTAAATCAGTTTTGTAAATTTGGGTCATTCTCACAGTGAGAAAGGACAATTATACATATATACAAAGTGTGGCCATTGGCTGAGGACTTGTCAGCCAGGTGAGTTTCTTAGTGAGATCGGCACCTCGCTCAACGCATGCAAAACACCCAAGATGGCGAAATGATGGAAATTCTCAGTTTCAAGCTTCACTAACCAACGTGTGAAATCGCTACATTTGTCCTTTATTCTGTCTGTGGTGGAAAGTCCAAAACAAAACTAAAGCTTATCACATACAAAGGAAAAACTGTGTTTGTGAGGTGGAGTAGAGTCTTTAAAATAGCCATACAGTGCAGAAATGGCCAATGGCGACACAGTAAAGACACAGCAAGAGCGCTTTGACCAAAAGCTGCTCAAACATGAATCATAAAGAGTGTAAATGGAAACCAGGAAGTTTTCTGTAGCAAAAATCAGGGCTACAGTCTTTTAACCCAAGTATATTCCACCTCATCTCCACGCTGGGAGTGGGCGAGATAACCACCTGCTTGCTACACAATCCTTACATTAAGAAAAAGGCTTTAATGGTTGCAGCTCAGAGATGTGGAGCTGGTATGATTCAAAAGAAGCCCGACACTGAAATGGTGGGGGAGAGTTCAAAATGGTAACCAAATGAAAAAGTGACGCCATGCGACATCTTTGGCTCGTGTGCAATCTGCAGACCTGCACATCTCCACGTCGTTATTGTGCCGCTGATTGCCGAAGGTAGATGGAAAAAATAAATCATCCTGTGTCCGACAGTTATTCCAGAGTCACTGCTCGCCGGACCAGTGGTTCGCTACGAGCACATCTATTTGTTTTCCTACTCCATTTCACCTTGACGTGGACGGCGGGCTCAGGTTTATGACATTGTGCGTGCGTGTATGTGTGTGTGTTTGTCTTTCAAAAGGCGGGCTGGTGTATGTTTTCCTCTTGTGGAAAGCAATCTCCCAGGTTGAGCTCATAAATCAAGGTGGGGGATGGGAGCAAACGCAAACGAGAGCCTTTTCACCGAGCTCATACCTGTCCTTAGTGTGCGCATCTCCTCGGATGCTCTATTTTCTTTGCTCGTCCATGACACGATCGAACTCTCTCATGGCTTCCTGTTTCGTGCTCGTGGTGGGATTAGACCACAGGGCGCCCCATTGAAAATGAAGAGCGATTTAGGAAACTAATGAGCTGTAATGGACAATGTGCCCTCAGAACAACCGTATTGCAGTCGCTCATAAGGCTCGCTCCTCCCCGTCCCCTTCCAAAGTGTGAGATGAGAGAAACCTGTGGTGTGTGTACGTGTGAGGGAAAGAGTGAGAGACAAGCTCAGTGAGGTGACCTGCCCGTTTCATCTCGCATCTCTGTCTTTGTGTGTGTCTCTCTGTGTCTCCCAGCTCTCCTCTTGTCCCGTTGACTTTCTGCAACATGCGGTTTGACAATCGGAGGTGAACAGATGCTCTGATGTAAAGCTCAATGGACTAAATTAATAATTTTGTGCTAAAAACTCAAAGGTTTGCTTACAGAGCATCTAAAACAGCAGTATGGGAGTTGACGACATCATTCAGACTGTGCATTTGAGTGCAATGATGAGACCCCTCGTTGTTCGACTGTTCGCATCCAAATGGACATTTTCTGCTTAACGTCCTTCCAAGCAGAACGTACCAACTTGGCTCAGGGTTTTAGCCTTAAGTACCAGTTGAGCTATAAGGGCACCCCATCACTGAGCCCATTATGCTCATTTCCAGCTCCATATTTGTATTCCTGGACTCGAGCGCGTGGTTCAGAATTCAAAATGATCCTTATTTATCCCGTTTTAGGCAGTTTTAGATCCTCTTCCTTTAAAACAGTTGTCTTCTAACTGGGTGCCCTTTGCGAACTGAAGGTTTGCAGTGCAGACCATGTTAAAGAGATTCAACCTGCAGCAGCAGACCTGTGCAAAAGATTTCTGTAGGGAATAAAATGCACCGTGCCAATATCTGGTTTGTTAAATAACGACTTGCAACTGTGAAGCAGTGAAAGACTTTATATCATTAAAGTCCTTCACTAAATTCCTGTTAAGAAAATTTTATGTAATCGTTTGGAGACACTAAGATGGCATTGAGTCTTTCTGATACGTGCCATTTAAAAGTCAGGAATATGAACCTTTGTTTCACAGGGTCTTTGCTTCAGTAGTAGGGAGGCAGCACACCTCCTCCGGTACTCAGAGTACCCACAGAAGTACAAGTACCCCTTATCTTAGAGCGACTGTTGTAGATAATGATCGTTGGCTGTCTAATAATGCATGGCATGCTCGTCATCTTAAGTTACATAAAGCCTTACGTGAGTGCAAATACCGTAACATCAGATGGCATGCTTGGCCCATGCTACATTTTAAGCCTGTTTTGTGCATGGTGTGTGTTCTGGAAACACACACACAAATGAAAGGGGTAAAAACAGTGTGCATACCAACCAATTTTAGACATTTTGAATTACATGCTGATATTTTTTTCCAACGCTGCAATGAACAAACAGAGAATATGTGAATATACACTCAGTATTCATCTTCTACTAAATGCTTCAATAGAGTTTTTCCATTTTCATACTTTTTCCTCAGATATTTTTTTTGTCTTTCTCCTTAAACAACAGCTTTACAGTCATTTATGCCCCACCCGTCTTTATCTGGATGGTTTCTTTCCTTTCTCTCGGTGCCTTTTTTACTGTCTCCTCTGTCGCATCAGCATTACAAATCCAGTATTTCACCTTTATAAGTTCAAGCCGCAGATATATTCTGAGCCAATTAGGCTGAAACGCCTTGGACTGCTGCTTCACCATAGTAACGTTGATGTTACCTATAAGAGCATCCGGAGGATTCACATTGTTAATATTGACTTCACTCGGGCTTCTGTTTGGGATGGCATTTTTGGTTTTAGGTGGTGGATTTTTCTGAGTGAGTTTCCCATTAGTTCATGGGGAGTCATGCATCATTGTTAGCTCCTGGTCCACATTTCGATGCCTTCATGTTTACATCTGCCCAGGTCAGTCCACCTCTGCAGCGCTTCTGGAAAGTTGCTCTGCACCTGTGCAAAGTTTGGATTGCTCAAATTGTGTAATTATTAAATATGCTAGAGTTAGAGGAATCCTGCATGGATTCTGCTCAAGAACAGCGATGCCATAAGGAACCTGAGCGATGTTGAGTATGCACCACATCAATCCTATGATTCAAAATTCAGGCGAATATAAAACATGAACTTGAGCGGGATTTCAATGCAACACACACCAGCTACGCTGTGAACCAGTGCGTCATCTAGTGCACATCAACTAATGGGTGTATCACACGTTCACCGTGGCTTAGCTGGGATGTGTCAAACCAAGAGCACGTGTGATAAAGTACTTTTTCCAAAGAGTTGACATGTGTTAACACCCGGAAATAGGGAAGTTGCATCCTGCAGAGCTGATATACAGATCTGAGAAAACGTTTTAGGAACTGCGAGGGATACCATCAAGGAGGCGTTTGATAAGTCCTCTATTCTTTCTCCGGCATTACAGCAACCTTGAGCATACAGTCATAAGAATAAAGCGTCCTGCAGCAGATGTTACGGCCCCCACGGGTCTCAGCATCCTGTAGTGAATTGGGATCACATAAAGATAAAGAAAAACAATGAGACAAACATGTTCTGCAACCCTGAACTCTTCTAGGCATCACCCAGCAAAGGTGAAGTGAAAACACAAATATCCGATTCACTCGGTTCTGAAAGTAAACAGACGCCCAGCAGAAGGTCCGTGTGATGTCAGATTGAGGCAGTGTCTGAATAGATCAGGGAATCGTCAATGGAAATAACAGCAAGGGGATGGAAGTCATGTGACCTGCCTTTGCCTAAATGGCTTATTTCAAGTAATGAGGATGCGTCAGACTTGGAGAAGACTTGGTTGTGTGTCGCTGTGAAAAAGAACGTGTCTGGACCTGATCCGTCTGAAATCGTCTGGAAATCCTGCATGAAAACATCCACAGGAAAACTCCGGCAGATTACCTGACACTAAATATGAAGTCTTTTTTTTCTGTTTGCATCCCATTTCATTGATTTCAATCCTAAATTAAAGTTGTTCATGACATTATTTTAGGAAAAAAATGCAAAAATATGAAAATGTTTTGCTCTGTTCTGTAAATGAGATACATGTGGGTGTTTTCATACATACCAGATGTTGGGATTGTGTAATTCTACTAGCTTCACTTTGATTTAAAACTTACCAGTAAAGTGAACAGTTTTTTTTAGCTCTGTGTTATATTCAATGAATGTACCGCCTTACACACTTAAAGCGTAACTTCCAGAAAACCACTGTTATTAATGACACCAGAGGCCACTGTGGGATTTACAGACAGTACTTTGTTGCTTGGAGTCCAAAAGCAGTGGTTGGGGAAATGTGTTGCATAAAAAGTTGAGTGGTTGTTGGAGGTTACTGGAGATCTCTTAGATCAAGTTATAGACACCAGAAAAAGTCCTTGCAATTACTTTGGTTGCGTCAGTCACCAAAAGTTTGTATGGAAGACGCCAACTAGTCTGCAAGCATTTGCTAACTACTCGCTGAACAGTAGTGAAGCTGTAAAAAAGTTTCCTGGATAGTTGCACCTTTTTAAATGAGTTTGTTGCAGCAGTAAGGCAGGTTGTATCTGACCGCCTGATGTTTCCCATTTGCATCACACTTTTTTGAGTTTTAATGGTGAATGACCAGTGTGTGCAGATAAGTCGACATCTTTCGTGCAACCACAGCAATCACAGAGGATTTTGGTGCAGCATCTCATTTCACCAGCCACCAGATGATTTTCCCCCTAGCGATCTGGTAGTCGCTAGACCATCATTGACTCATTATTAAGCACATCAGGTAATCACTGCATAATCTAACCTGTAATCTGCCAAGGTTTTTTCCTGATTTGCTGCTGCAGTTTAATATCTTCTTCTATCCAAATCAGCAGGTAAGCGATAAAAAGAAATCTGCCCTTGATGATTACTAGAGCCAACAGCACAGCAGGATTTAGGCGTTGTGATAAAAACGGTATGTAAACAGCGCATGAGTACAGCGTCAAAGGTCGCCTCGGTAGGTTATGGCACGCCCAATATGGCAGACAACAATAAAACAGGATCTAATAGACGAAAGAGTTGCATGGAGCACATTTAAGATGAACTTCTTTTAGCTGTTTGTAGCTTAGCTAAAACCACTGCCTTGCTTCTTCTCCGTGCTGTGTTTTTCATAGTTTTGTATCTTTAAATCAGGTGGGGGTGAGCTGAAGAGGTTTATGAAATTCGATGAGCTAATCTGACTTGATTGAATGGAAACCAGCTCTTATTGGCCCGGGCCTCTGTTGGGCTTTCTTTTCTCTGTGCTGCCGTGTTCTTCAGACGGCAGGTTAGCAGCAGTGCTTAGCTTGAAGGATGCTTGTGTACGGTTTGTCTGGTTTAATACAATGTAAGCTCTCCTGTCTCACCATTGTCAAGGAGTCTTAGGAGCGCTTCTTATCCAAATGCTACACCACTGAGCTGATTAGGGAGGAAGTCTGTATGAGTGTGCGTGCGCATGTGTTTGTGTGTGTATTTGTATGTTTGCGTGTGATTTGTGTGAATTCTGTCAATCTGCCTGTACATCATGTTAGTGCTGCGTGCAGGCGTTTGTGCACGTGTGTGTGTGAAAAGCATGATTCCTGTAACAACTGCAAGCCCTTGTGCCTCAGTGAGCTCGTGCACGTGTGGGTGTGTGTGTGTGTGTGGGTCTTTTGAGGGCTTCTCAAAAGCTGCCTTTTCCCTCTCATGTGGCTTCTCTGGTATGTTTGGTATTTCACAAAGCCTCAGATCCTCCTCTCCTCAGCGGCTGGGGG
>NW_005187476.1:878368-914251 GCF_000239375.1 Pundamilia nyererei | reverse complement strand
GTGTGTGTGTGTGTGTGTGTGTGTGTGTGTGTGTGTGTGTGTGTGTGTGTGTAAGTAAGAGAAATGCTGGGTAACACACATGCACAGACACTCGTAGATCTTAAGTGTCATTTCTCTGCCTTGTGTTGGGGGGGTGGGGTTGTAAGGGAGTGTGCATGACACTGTGATTAACACACACACGCACACAGACACTGTGTTTGCGTCGCTCCAAGTTCCTCCCCTTGTTAGTCTGCATGGTAGGGATTTCTTGGTTGGCTGGAGAGGCAGCGTTTGTGTGTTCGTATGCACATATGCTGTGTATGTGCGTGTGTCTAAGGAGACCAGGATGTAATTAGACACAATGGCAGTAGCTAATGGAACAGCTGCCTCTTTGTAAATGTTGCTTGCCGCTGCCATGTGAACGCACACACACACACACACACACACACACACACACACACACACACACACACACACACTTTTCTTGACCCACCATTCGCCCGGAGGGCACCTCATCGGGTCCTTTTTGTTTCTTTCCTTTTCTTTCCTCAACTCTCTGCCACCTCTGCATTCTTCTTCTTCCACTTGCCTGTATTTTACTCTTTCTTCTGAACTCTCTGATCTTTTTTTTTTCCACACAAAGAAATCTCTCTCTTTTCAATGTCCCTGCCATTTTTTTTTCTCCACCTCTTTTCACTTTCTCTCCCTTGCCCTGTTTTTCCTCCGTCCGTCTCTCCCTCTTTGTGTCTGCTCGGCTCCTTTGTGTGGCACTATGTCTCTATCTCTGCCTCACTCTTCCTTTCCCTCCCTCCCTTTTTTCTTGGCTATCAGACCATTTTTCCAGCAATGAGAATCGTCACCCCTCCCCCTTTTCTGTCCTCTCCCTCCTCCCTCTCCTCTTGTGGCAGAGCTCCTATCAGAGAAATGATAACACTACGTCACTCTGTAATCTGGCAGAGGAAGGCTGCGGCGCACGCACACACACACACACACACACACACACACACTCCGTCACTGCTGTAGCAAAGAACCAATGCGTCTTGTTTTCCCTCTGTCACTCTCCCCCTCTTCTCTGCTTTTTCTTTTTTTACTCCTGTCCCACCTCCTTCCTGTCTTTCACCCTCTGCACTCGAGACCTTGTTGCGTGCGTTCGTGTCACACAGTCACAGCGGTCGCCTCTGATGTCACACCGCTATAAAATCTCCATAGAAACGTGACCTTGTCCATCGCAGACCTCCATCTCATCCCCGTTTCCATCTTTCATCTCTCTGCGTCTGTCCGTCTCGCTTTCCTCTGACGGGCAGCTGTCTGCTCGTGTTGATAAGGAAGTAAATCTCTCGCTGACCTCGATGTGGGCGGGCTCTGCTGCAGCTCTGCCTCATGAGACGAAGTGAGCGGGAGAGCCTGGAGATAGCAGGGGTGCAGTTGTTTGTATTCATGTATCTTAGAGGTCAACAAGCCTCCAATCATCTCTGCCATCTAACTACCGAGAACGAGTGTACTGAGAAAAAGGTTAAACTTTTTCATGGTGACGTCCTGGCAAAGCTGATAGTTTAATGTCAGCCGCTGCCATGTCATCCTGATCCGGGACAGCACAGACAGTTCCTGCTGAAGCTGTACAAACTCTGTTCCCCCGCTATCAGCCTTGATCGTGGCCTCTCTTTTTATCGCCCTCTCTTTCTTCCTTTTGACGCCTCACACGCTCACTCGAAGAGTTGGAACCACATATGGCTGTTTATATTTCTGACGACCAACCTCTCCGGTTCAATCAGGGTCTTTTAACCTTATGTGTGGCTGTAAACAGTGTTTCCCAATGCAGGCCTCACTTGGGTGGGGTACGTGTATTTCTTTCATTGGACAGTCTCCTATGGGCAGGCTTTCATTCATCTATATTGAGTCTGTCATCCTGCAGTCAGACACTCTAACGCAGGGGTGTCGAACTCCAGGCCTCGTGTCCTGCAGGTTTTAGATCTCACCCTGGCTCAACACACCTGAATCAAATGATGAGTTCATTTTCAGGCCTCTGGAGAACTTCAAGACATGTTGAGGAGTAATTTAGCCATTTGAATCAGCTGTGTTGGATCAAGGACACATCTAAAACCTGTGGGACACAGTCCCGCGAGGCCTGGAGTTTGACACCCCTGCTCAAACGCAGACGTTTTGGACTGCATCTGCCTTCCGATTGGTGGACGACCCGCTCTACCTCCACATTGGCCCCGGTGTGTCTGCACTCCTCTGAATGAGACTGAGCTGATCATGCTGGACGTAAAGCAAATAAATACTGAACAAAAGTTACTTTTAAGTAAGGAAATTAAGACCTTAGAAGTGATTGAGTTCATAGTACTATGTTTGCATGGAAGAATAAGTTGTGCTAATATGTTCTTTTCACACATTATACATTACAAATCGATCTAATTGCATTGTTGCGGTTCATTTTGCCGCAGCATGTAGTTTCTTATCCTGGAAGGTTTGATGTAAACACTAACTCACTAATGTGAGTTAACCTAATGTCCAAACAGAGGCAGGATTTTAATTTGCTGAATTTTCAGCCAGCTTTCAAATGGTTTGGTCCTTATTTCAGATTTTCCATCACCCTCCCTCACTGGTTATTGGTGCTCCCTTGTGCCAACCCATTAAAAACAAAGCGCCACTCATCCCGACACCTTATATGGACTTTGTCGCTCTTTCATAACAGAGGTTTTCTCTCAGCATCCAATAATACCGTGGCCGGTGAAAACAAAGCGAGCCAAAGCTCCAGTTTTAGAAACCCGGAAACGAGAAGTGGTCGGTGTGTTTATGTGCAGTCGGCTAATTTCACTGCATATGTTTCAGTTCTTGGAGTGTAAACAGTTTTACGTGTTTGTTTGAAGGAACCATTCATCATTTTCAGTGCCTCTGCAATGTTTCCTGCACTCATTTGGAAGGAGAAACAAACGACCATGGAAAAAGTAGTGACATATAAAGGTCATGTGAAACACTCCTCGCCACACCTGTAGCAGCTGTTCTGATATGAACAGATACCTGGTGGGTCACACACCCCAAGCTGTGTGACTAGTCATGTGAGACGTGAGTCGGAAGAACACGCGCACACAGTGTACTCATTTCTGTGTACTCATGTGTGGGGTGGGGGATGTTTTCATCCCAGTTACCTTGTATTTTTCCTTTCCTTATCCTTCCTCCCTCCCCCTCATGCTTCCTTCCTTCTGTCTCTCCTCTCCCTCCGTGGAAGGTCAGGGATATGAGGACAAACACAGAATCACATGACTGTTTCTCTGAGCACTCGGACTCCAAAAACTTCCACATTCACCAGCGAGTGGAAACTTTTTGCACCACAGCTTAGGAGAGGATATCTGAGACTCTTTGGCCTCACATTGTCTCCAGTTTTTCTGTCCTCTCTGGCTGTTGTGTAATGTCTGTAAACTTCATGGGATGATTGTGGTCTCTCCATTTCTGTTTCCCCATTCCTGATTCCTCCCTGTCTCCGTCTTCCTCCACCAGCAGCAGAAGAAGCGGCGGCAGCAGGAGGAGGAGGAGGAAACAGTATTATTCTTCTCTGGAATGTCGCATCGGGCTAAATTTAGAGCCTTAGTTTCCGTTCTTCTTTCTCCTCCCCTCCCACTCCTCTACTCATGCTCCTCCTGTTCCCCCTCCATGCAGATGAGACTGAAATAGCAGGCGTTGTGTCTTGAATCTCACCTGGGAGTAGGGGCCCTAAACGCTAAATCCCCATCAACTTCTGTATCCTTTAGGCACAGATAGTGACCTCAGCATGGGGTCGTAGCCAGCATCTCACTCTAGTTCCTTGAGTAAAGTAATGCGATTACAATATATTTTGTATATTTTTATGTAGAACATCAGATTAGTATCTAAAATTAGCTGTCACCTAATTTGCCGGGTCTTTTAGAGTTTGGATATCCGTTATAAGTTTGGCTGGATGTCCTGAAAGTGACACACCCAGGGGTTTGTGGATATGATAGAAAAACTGAGGGATTGTGAACCTCATGTAATAGTGATGCACTATAAAGCAGTTACGCTTTACGTCATATTACATTGCACACCAAATTACCTACAAACTGAACATCGTGCTGGATTGAAACCAGCCTTTAGAGACTCATTTTCTCGTAGGTCTGTTGTTTGGCCATTAGAAATAATCCAGGTTTTGAAGCACCTCTGCATTGACTTCACTTTTTCATATAAACAGTACCTGCAGTTGGGGCAATTTTAATCAACATTTCTCTCAACCAGAGAGAAAAATCAGAAGAATCCTGAATTTGAATTTCTGGGAGAACAGCAAAGGCAGTGGCAGAGCTGTAAAGTCTACAAGTTTTTTAAAGAGATTTTATTGGTGAGTTGGAATTGGCGTTTATTTAGCTAATGCTTCAAATACAAACAGCAATGCGTGCCTCTAGATGGACTTTTAAGTCCCGTTCTCCTCGTGACAGGGAGAATCGTTCTCCTCAGTTCTCTGTGACTTCAAACACTGCTTGAAAGCTGCAGCCCTCTCGCTCAGTGCTGTGAGGAAGCTGCAGTGCAGGTGCAGATGCTTTTATGACAAGAATATGGCAAATGCAAAATTGAGCTCGGCTCAACTTTTGTGCGCTGTGATGAAATTGGGTGTGACATTAGTTTGGAATGTGGCCTCTGTACTAATTTTTGAACTAACTTTGATGAAAATGATCAGAAAACGCTTCAAACTGCTGCAGTGTTTGATCTGGACATTTTTCATAGGTTGTTAAATGAGCAGAAAGGGGGCAGAGAGGTACGAAACTGTCATCAGCTGCTAATTGTCCTGTTAGCACATCTGTTTTTTTTCTCTCCTTCATGATCAGCTGATCAGCTGTGACTCTGATTGGATGTTCCCGCCATGCTATTTTATGTGTGTATCTCTGCCTAGATGCTTCAACACGTGTTACCATTTATCAATACCGGCCACTCTTGTAGCCATTACCACTGATTCATGCCTTGGCCCTAATGGTTGAATCATTAACATTATTTAGACCACAGGCTGTTTGTGGACGTGAGTCATTCGCTCCTTGCATCTTAGCCCACTGAGGAATTTTAGCATGCTTATATCACGTATGTGTGTGTGTGTGTGACTGTCCTCAGGCCACTCTTAAGTATTGATCTCCATATGGTCAATGAGCAAGGCTAACGACGCTACATTATGCCGCTCTCCCCCACCCTTAATCAATCTCAGCAGCCGTGGCACAAACAGGCCTCTGTGGTCGGTCAGAGGACCTCACGCATTAGCCCACCACGGCCGACATTAGCCAGCGCTAATGGACGCCTCCAGGTTTAAACAACAGCGTCGCTGGTGAGGATTAGCTGATAAGTAAGCATATTTTAGCTTAAACTTAGCTACAAGTTTGTGTGTTGTGTGTGCAAATATAAACATTCGTAAACACACGTGTGCTGCTGCCCAACCCTTCATTGGATTTCTAAGGTGGAAGGGTTGTGTTGTCATTGATTTCTCTGCAGTAGAAACTAGAGGCATACCATTAGTCCCCCAGGACAAACACACACACACACACAGAGATATGTGGAAGATGTCAATACAGCGGGTCAATAATCTGGGATATCTCATCTGTTTAAAGAAGCAGCTGTTTGTGCTGTTGGATAGAAAGGAGGATAAAAAGTCAGAGCTGAGGAGGAGAGAAACGATACGCAGGGATATCCCTCCTTCCTTCCGCAGCATGTTCCTCTCTTCCTGCATCTCCTGAGGCTCAGCGAGAGGCAGAAAAGCATAAAACAGAAAGCAAAATCAAGAGAAGGAGCGACGTTACAGGCACACTGGTAGCATTACCTTCACTGCTGCTCCCTGTAGAGTTCCCTATCACTCACTAACACCAGTACGGCGCAGTTAAACACTTACACGCTCGGTGAGTCATTCATTGCACTCCTTTACTCCCCCTCCCCCTCTTCCTCCCCCCCTCTCTCTTTCCCTAACTGTTTGAGGTCTAAATCCCTCCATACTCAGCGACTTAACCCCTCTCTTTCATTTCGCCCCTTCACTCATGCTTGGATCTACCGGTAACCATTAGCTGGAGTGTGCCTGTGTGTGCGCGCATATGTGTGTGTGTATGTGATCAGTAAACTAATGCTTTGTCGAGCGCCACGTTCCTGGCACGTGGCAAACCTCACTGCCAGAAGAAAACTTCAAATGAGCCTCTCAGCATAGGCTGAAACACACAGAGGTACTCTTTTCCTCTTTAACATTTAACATCTTGTTTATCCCCGGGAGAATACACCAGCATGAAGCCATACAGTATGTATGTTATATGTACCTGTCAGCAGGCATATATAAGTCCAGATGCACGCCATATATTAGCCTTTGGTTCATATTTCAGGAATTTTACTCTATTTTCTTGACAGAATCTGCTTACCTATCTGAGGAAAAATGTACCCGAGTATGTCTTCATTAATGTTTCTTAGAGCTCATTTTTTTGACTGCAGCTTTTCTTCTTGTGTTCAGATGGTATCAGGATGTGTTTGCTTCATTCGGTGTTTTTAAAATGCAAACATTCAGTGCCGATTCAGTGATACCAGTGCCTCATTGTCCAAAACAAGGCTTTCCTGCATCACACTGAGAGAAATGTGTTAAAGTGGGTTTGGCACATGTTCCCCTGCAGCCAGTGCATGAACGTGGTACGAACAATAAAAGTAGTAAACGAAAAACTGGACTGCTTTTAAAGCATGGAAGAAATTATCCATAGTAAGCCTGTTAAAATTTCAGGTTTTCCATGTTTCCATGCAGGGAAACAGACTCTGTGGTCACTGTGGGTTTCTACCCAAACGAGAAACCCACACAGTATGCTAACGTTTGGCTTCGGCTGTATTGTTATGCTAGCTACCAAATTAAAGCATAAATAATTTATCTACGCATGCTAACATTTCAGCTTTCGCAATGTTGGTTTGAGAAAGTCTTTGTGTCGTTCTTGCACCAGGACTGCGGTAATAAGAGCGGAAATGCTGGATGTAAAATAAAAGAGTGTGACTTCACTGCAATGCACCCACCTGGGCTCAACATAGACTACATATACATACACAAAAGAGGCGCCTTTAACCAGCCCAGATTATTTTTGAAAGCCGACTGTTCATGGAGAATCTGTTTTATTTGCACTTCTTTGTTTTTATTTAAATATTTCCAGTGTTTAATGTTGAAATGAGCCAAAAGTAAATACTTCATATTTACCGACATGACTTAACCATAATTTTCAATTCTTTTTCTCATATAAATAAACAAAACACACATGTTGGTGCCAACGTACCCCACCTGGATGAGCATGCACCGAGCGATTTCTTACATTTATCCACCTTCACTCTTTCCCTACTTTCCTGTCACTTTCTGCATTTTCCTGTAGATAAAGGCACAACTTGTCATATAAATGTTTGAACAATAAAAAGAAAGCAGAAGACATCTACTGCTCTTTATATTTATAGAAAAAAAACTACAAAAAAGAGCAAAAACAAGTTGGTTTGTTTTTTTGTTTTTTGGAACAAATCACCAGAAAGAAAACGCTCAGTTTTCATCTGGACCTGTTTTTCTGCACAGTTGCTTCTGGGAGAGCATCAGCAATGCTTCTTTGGTATTGAGCTTAAAAATTCTTCGTCTTCCTGTTTCTGAGAACGCCCCTGTCTTGTCTCAGCAGCGGTTATTAGACCACAGTCAGTGTTTAAAGATGACTTCCCCTCATTGACATGCCAGTGTGTGCATTATCCTCAACACTAAATGAGGCTTTTTAATTGTTAGTTTATGTAAAAGCTGCTCAACGCATGGGTAAACAGACGTCACAACTTCGTCCCCTGGGGTTTAGCTCCTTTTTTCCCTTCCTCTCTCCCTCTCTTACTTTGATGGAGTCATTTCAGATAACTTCAGACCCACCTCGCTGCCGCCTCCCTCCCTTCCACCTCCTCCTCTACTCTCTCATCCGTCCATTTTGTTCATGTCAACCCCCACCCTCCTTCTCCCCCCAGCTCACCTTCCCTCCATCTTTTTTTCTTTTCCTCCCTCTCTCCTCGGTCCCTCCCACCCGAGTGGTGCGGATCCTTTGGTAAGCGTCTGGTGCCTTGCAGAGCTTGTCAGTAAAGCCAGAGCTAATTAGAGGAATCACAGAATAATTAGTTTTTCTTCTTGTCGTTTAATTCCCACCATCCTTTCATCACCCCCATCCCTCTCCCCCCATCTAGTTTTTTTTCGCTGTCAACAATCAACACAGCCACTAAGCTATAGGACGTTTCCACACCTTCTATCACCCTCTAAACGTTCCACTTTGTCTTGATTTTCATTTCAATCGCTCATCTGTTTTTTTTTTCTCTACATCTCTCTTAATCTCTAGGCATCTCCCTCCTTCTCCTCTCCGTCTCTTTCTACATCTCTGTGCCTGGCTCCTTTCTACATCTGTCTCCTCTCTCCCCGTGGAGTGTTTTCCCGCCCACACCTTTTTCTCTATTGAGGTTTCTCTTGCCGCTGTTGACTTAAACACATGGTCGAGCTTGTTTTCTCACTCTGTGCCTTCCTCCCACTCTGCTCCCACCCTCCCCTCCCTCTTTTCTCTCTCTCGCGCTCTCTTTTCTTTCTCCCTGGCTCACTCTTGTTTATCCGTATAGCCACTGTTTGTTTACACATCTATTTCTCCCTCCAGGTTGGCCGACAGTCCGCTCCTTCAAAAACGATTTCCCCTATACATCCCTCCATCCTCTGCTACTTGTCTTCATCTCCTCCGAGTGCCTGTTTACTCCCTTCCTTTATCAACATCTTTCCTTCCACTCCTCCTTATAAGTTATGCCTCCTTCTATTGGCCCCCCTCCCTTCTTTTTTTCTCTTAACCACCCCTCGATTGCTCTTGTTTTGTAAAAATGATAAGGCGGCTGGGAGGAGGAAGGGTCTCTGGTCACAGCCGAGGTAATTGCCACTTTATGGCTCATGTTTTGTGTTGAGAGTGCTTCGGTTTAGTCTGACTTTGCAGCCTTAACGCCAGAGCCCCATGACGTCGTGTCAGCTAAACTAACAGTAAAGGTCTGCAATTATCTGCACAGGCCGACTTTCAAAGACGTAATACGTCCACGAAAACAAGCAGATGGAGGATATTTGATGAGTAAGTCCTCTCATGCTTTGTCATCACAGTCACAAATCCATCTCATGAGCTACAGTCATGAGGAAAATAAGTACATCCCGAGGACTGCTGACTTTTTGGGATGTGTTTGGACGAGAAAACGTGAGATGTAAAAATATAAACACGTCATGTTCTCCAGTGGAAAAATGTTCACTAGTTATTTTTTCCCCCTTTGGAAGAAATTATTTCAAGTAGAAAAGCTTAATTTATTATTCTAAGTCCTCCAGTTCCAAGATGTTTGAGGGTCTTCCTGACCCTTTTAAATCCTCCCACTCCATTTCAGTCAGGTTCAGATGTGGGCATGGCTTCATTAAACTCGGTTTTTTTCTTGTTGAGCAGTTCTTTGGTAGGATGGTTAATGTGCCTTAGCATAACTGTTGCGTTGAAAGGCCAACTTTTGGTTCAGCTTTCAGACAGATGGCCCCACATTATCTTCAATCACTCTTTGATTGCAAACATTTACAGAGACATGAGAGTTGAGGAATCCTTGAGCATGTTTATGAGGTTTGAGGTCCTATGAGCGGGATCATTGATGTTTTAGTAAAAATGTGTACTTCATTTTTACGATAGTTTTTCTTTTCTTGGCTCTTAAATTGAGCTGTGAAGAAGCTGTGATGTGTTTTTGCTTATATATTTAGAAGTATAGCTTTCAAGTTAAAGAAACCCTTATTAAAGACAGCTTTTTTTATTTATCAGATTTGACCTATGACTCCTAACACCCACATTTTGTGCCGTGATGGCCGTCGACACAACCACTGAAACGGTCCGTACCTCCGCCAGGCTTTTAAAAAATCTCTCCTCAGCAGGCAGAAACTGAGTCTCTGGACAAAGAAGGAAATCTGGCTTTTGATTTATTTGTGATATTTTCCTGAGAACATCAAGAAGACATCTCCCTATTTTTCTCATTTCAATTTGAGATGCATTTCCAAAGATAAGACCCCAAATATCCAATATCGCGCTCTCACATTGGCGAATGATTCTTCCAAAAAGCCCCGACTATTATAAATTTTAATTCAGAGCTGTCCGTAACTTTATGAGTAGTTCTGCTAACAAACAAAAGAAAATGACAGAAGCAGTGTGGCAGATGTGATTGCAGTTATAGTTGTGGGCCTTAGTGACATGGCTGCTGAATGGCAAGACCTGCTTCTAAAAGGACTCCACAGAGACAGTGAAACATTTCCACCTTAATTACATATCTGCATATAACATATCTACCGTCATATGAGCAAAAAGCTGTCTTTCATTCATTTGATCCATATTGATCGGGATCAGGCCGTCGGGGACGTCCCCTGCTACAGTGAAGAAGACATCCTACCATGCAGGTGTATACACATGCACACTTTGGTTCTTGGCTTTAAGGATGACTAAAAACAGCATATTAGCTCTCCACATCGTCTTCAGTCTGCACACACATCGCATCACCCTTTTGTTCTGTCTACTACAGTATACCTCTAACTCTTTCTGTCCTTCTCTCCCTCTCTCTGTCCATCTGTTCTGCTGAGTCGTGCGATCATGAGAGGGTCTATACATCACCTCTCCACCTCCCGTGGGACAACGCAGTGGAGGAGGGGAGAAAAAGAAAAGGGGGAGAGAGTGGACTGGTTCTATCTCTCTTTCTCTCTTTTTTTCTTCTCTGCACACACACACACACTCAAACCGCCTTCACAGCAGCAGCAGCAGCTGTTAGCAATGACTGCAAATTGTTTTCCCTGCACCTATTTGTGGCACGCTACTGATTGCAAGGTCCTTTCTCTTCTGCATTTGCGTGCATGAGCGGTCACGTCCACGCCGGTCCGTCCGCATGCGTGCGCGAGCCGGATTAGCGTTTTAGCTGCATTAGGAAGAGACTGAGACCAACACTTAGTTTAATGGAATTTCCATTTTCTACTTTTTTGAGAGCACGGTGTTATCTGATGACGGATCAACGCGCTCTCGTGGAGAGCCGCATAGAGAGCCGAGAGAGCGAGCGATGAAGAGACGGACGGGGGGAGAAAGCAAGAGACAGGGAAAGCAATTGATGGGAAGAGACAGAGTTGTGTGACTGATGAAGGGAGGGGTTTTACTAAACACGCAGCGAGAAAGAGACAAACTGAGTGAAATGAAGAGAATTTAGAGAAAGACACAGTAATGCTCTGAATGTGGGAGGGAGGGCGGCGGCAGAGGGAGATGAGTAGAATGCAATAATGTGATAAAGCAGCTGAGGAATGGAGGTTTTTCTACACTCTGACGCTTTTAGTCCCATTTCTACTTTTTACGGCAGATTTCATCATATTACCAAAGGCCATTTTGGCTCTATTGTGGATAATAGGCTGCTGTGGAATTATTGGAGATGCTGCCTTAGATAATGGTCACTCTCCCTCGCTCTCTGTCTCCCCTGCATGTGAGAGGGAGAGGTAAAGCAGAGGAAGCAAAGGGAGGAGGAGAGAGATTAATAGCATACAAAGATGGGCAGAGTTGGGGGCGATGAAGATAGCAGAAGGTGCAGCATGTAGAAAGGCAGCTAAATGTGTAAGACAAAGTGAGGGGGAGATGGGTTGTGCTCCGTAGTTTGTGTGTTTGTGTGCACGCTCAGACAGATTTGTGAATGTTTTCTTCTAATACAATAAGTGGATCAGAAAATTGGATTTATTCGTCATTATAGCCCTTCTCCAGAGCAAGGAAAGCACCAGAATTCATATATTAAAGGCTCACACTATCTTAAATATCTGGCTTTTTTGGCTATCTTATCCACAGATTGCTTGCATCTCTGAAACATACTGAAAAAGTATGTTTTTGAGGAAAGCTGCAGCATTTAATGGGATTGAAATCACCAAGAAGACAAATAACATCGGTTGCTAGTTTGGTTAGGGATGTGCACAGTTACTAAAATAGTGGATTCAACATTGACACCCTCACTAGCTGTAACCAAAAACAGTAGTCATTTAAACAAATGATTCTTAATTTGCTCATGCTAAAAAGGTTGGTAATGTACTGTTAGACAGCAGCCCACTCCCTTCATATGGAGCAAGAGGGAAAGTGAGACAGACGACATCTCATAAGGTTGGTTCTTCAGTGTTTTGATGTAGGGAACGAAAAACTGTGGTTGTCTAGGCTGTAAAATGATTTAAAACTGCTCGACATTAATATACAGGCGAGAAACAAAGGCTGCTAATGCTAGCAGCTGAGCCAAACTCTCCACACCAGCCTGATATAGTGTGCATAATGTCGCACACAGTGCATCCTTTTGTCTAACCGTAAATGGTGTAAAAAGGGGCATGGCTTCCAGTTCTGAAACATAAAACCAAACAATTACGTAAATCTGCAGTCTTTTTAATCACCACCAGGGGGCAAACCTGTGGTTTTACAGCATAAAAAGGAAAACGCCCCTTAGCCCTTTTCTCTGTTACCTCAGCCGACACTTTCCTGATGACTTTATGGGGTCGTTCACTAGTTTTAGGTTCAAACATTAAGTTTTAGGAAACTGCGATCGTTCTAAGGCATTAGCTAATGAAAGTGCTGTTTCACAATTGGATCCACCCCTCACTCGTCACACTTTTAAAATGCCAAAACTGCAGATTGAGGCATAGTGGGACTTGAGTTTAACAAGTCATTAGCCAGTGAAATTTATATCATTGACTCAAAGTTGTACTTAATGTGACCCAAACTGAGTGAATTTATCTGAAAAGTGTTTACTGAGGTCAGGGCCGAGGCCTCTTTTATCATAGATTTAAACAGGGCTGCAATCTTTCCACAGCGACTGGGTTCGCCCCCTGGTGGCCATTAAAAAGCACGCAGGTTTGCGGCACTTCTGTGTTTTTCACGCAGTTTTTCACATTCTGTGTATTTTCACTTTTAAAGGGGAAAATGGAAGCTTTGTCCATCTTTTATAGAGTCTATGGCTGTAATTATTCTCAAATTCCTCACAGCTTCCACTAGACTAGCATGCTTTAACGAGGCATTAACCACAGCTCCACATGGCACATCACCGAAGCCATTTCTCTAAATATATTTAAAAAGCGTGCCTTTCACACCAATAAATCACGTAAACAGACTCTCGTTTAAACTGTTTATTTCACCGCATGGTTGGCTAACATCCTTTCAGTTTGCTGTCACAGTAGTCCCATAATCCAGTATCTCAGTTTGCATTTTTACACTGAGCTTAAACAGGAAGATGGAACAGCAGCTACAGACCTCTGAATTTACGTCCATGTTTATGAGCTTGTAATCTTCTCCTTCACAATCAAACATTATAGTTTTCCTTCTTACTTTGTATATTACTCCTCCCCAGCTGTTCAGATACAGTAAAATATGACACGGTCATATAAACAGGGTACATATATGTGTTGGTTTGGACTCTTGGATGGCTGCAACAGTGGATTTGAAGACATCATTATAAGATCTCCGTTATTAGAGAAAGTAATATTTAGTTGTTGGCCTGATTCATCGCTTCTTCGGTGTTGCAGCTGATTCCTACGATAGAAATATATGCTAAGAATTGAACCGATGGAGAGATTTAGTGCACGTACATAACTGTAGGTGTAAGCGTAGCAGCCACAGACAGCACAGTATAGATTGCCTATAAGCCCACAGCTATAGAAGACGATCTCACTGGAATATGGTAGGATAGAAGGTGGGGGCAGTTAAAGGGGTGGAGGAATCAAGATGGAGGGAAGGTGAAGTGGATTGAAGCAGAAGGAAGGATGTGAAGTCGAGAGGAGGAGAGAAAAAAGCGCCTGAAGAAACACAGGAAGGGAGAGAGAAGGAGAAACTGAGGAAGAATGACAGAGGGAAGGAGGGAAGGGGAACCCATTGCCCTGAGACTAAAGCAGAGTGAAAAAGAGTGAAAAGAGAAGGAGAGCGCAGAAGAGTGATAGCCTTACAGCAGCACCTAATGGCTTCTCTGGAGAGAGGGAGAAAGAGAGAGGGATGGGAGGAGAAGGCATAATGAGGGGGCTATGACAGAGGCAGAGATAGATTTAGAGAGGTAGATGGAGAGAGAGACAAAGAGAGGTGGAGGTTACACGGCCGCTCAGTAAAGATGGAGTCAAAGAAAACAGGAGAAGAGAGTGAAAAGCGGTAAATGGTGAAAGGGAGGAGAGGGTGGAGACGAGGGAGGTGAATGATGGCCGCTGAGGTGGGGGGGAGGGATGGATACAGCCGCTAAATGAGCAACAGTGGGAATAAAGATGGATGAGCGTGGACGAAGAAAAACAAATGTGAAACAGGTAGAAAAACAAATGAAAGCGTGAAAGAATGAGGCGGGCGAGAAGGGTGCAAACAAAGCAGGGCGGAGGAATAAATGGGAAGATGGATGGAGCTGAAGGGGTGGATGGAGAACAAGGGGGAGGGAGGAAATGGTGGCATGGGGTGGAGGAGTGAAGAAAAAAAGTGGAAAAGCAATCAGATGAAGAAGAGATTGAGAGAATGGAAGACAGAGCTGGTGTGACAGCAGAGGAGGAAATTGAAGAGGAGGCTGTTGAGTGAGAGATGGAGGATGCTGTACGGATAAAAAGGCAGTTTACTGTCACAACGAGGGGGAGGAGAGGGGAGGGGAGGTAGACGGAGAAGGGAGGATGGACGGATGCGTGGAACGTATCTTCACCTCCGTTAACAGCCGTGTAATAGCACTGATCACAGCTGTGAATAATTCAAAACCTCTAGTTGGGAATTCTCTCAGGGAAGAGACGGAGCAGTCGCCGTGGCGATATCACACGTACCCGCACGCCTTTGAGACGCACGCTCGTGTTTGTGTGTGTGCACAACGCATGTCGTGATATAGACGAGTGAAGAGAAGAGACAGAGCGGTCCGCCTGCTGCAGCTCAAAGTCGTCCCTCAGATGTTCCATTCTCAGCCGCCATGATTAGATTACACAGGAACACATCAGTCTTCTCTCTCATAACACACACGCGCTGACATCGCTCAATCACTCACACACACACCGTCAGATCCCAGCTTCCCTCTCGTCTGCCTCCCCGTTTTGTCTTTAAGGTCTCCATGGCGACCGTTTCCAAGGTGATTTACTGTAGCACCTGGTCCCTCTCAGGGTGGTACACTCGCCTGCTCGCCTCAATCACTCCCCGGCCACCAATGATCTCATCCCTCCGCTCTCCTCCTCTTCTTCTTCCTCTCCTCCTGCCGTGTTGTCGCAGACGTGATTTACACCCGTCTTCTGTCCTCCCGCCGCTCGTCATGTTCAGCCGTCCGTGACCGTTTATTCACCTTATATAAAGCATCAGGATGATATAGAGGTGGTAATAAAGGTATTCATAAGAAGGAGGTCATTAGATTAGCTTATGAAATGCTTTACAAGGCTCAACAAACATTAGTGATTAATAGTGTTGAACCAGACGCTTAATTGATTAGAGATGATTAACAGAAAATTTATAATCACCCTAAGCTCAGCGAGGAAGATGTGAGGGAGTCCTGGCCTGGGTTTGAACCGACACTGTCTAACCGCGGAGCCACGAGCAGCAGGAACTCCTTCGCGTCGATGGTTTTAGCTGTTTAGGTCCTTTTTAAAGGTACATCAGTCAGCCACAACACTAAAACCACCTGCCAAATACTGTGTAGGCCTCGTTTGTGTCACCACAGCAGCTCTGAGCTACATCAGTGTCCTCTGTTGTCTGACACCAGGGCCTTGGCTGGAGATCAGTGCAGATGTGTTCGGTGGGTCGGGTTTCTTCTGGTCCTCCAGGCACTCCGTGAGATTGGGCTGATGCGACTCTATGGGCTCTTTGTCACATTCTTTTCCACATTTTTGTGACGCTGGGGGAGGACTCTGCCATCTGAGAGTGTTTTTGCAATGAGGGGTGTGCTCAGTGACAGCCTCTCTACCTGTAAGATGGATGGATTTGGAACCCCAAACCGTCCCTAGTTACGCTTCTATTGGTCTGGCTGCTGAGGGACTTCCCATGATGCACTGAGCATTTCTCCTTTACTCCTGTCTTTGTACTCCTGCTTCATCTTTGTCTTTTCTCTCCTACTTTGTCCTTGTCTCTCTATGCTCATCGTTTTGTCTCTCCTCTCTTTCCCCTCAGCTCCTGCTGGTCACAGTAGATGGCTGCCCCTCCTCTGGTCCGACTGGAGGTCTTTTTCTGTTAAAAGGGAGTTCTTCTTCCCTGTTGTCACCATAAAGTGATGGTCACAGCGGGTCATCTGATTTTCTGTGCTCTATCTCTAATATTGCAGGGCTTTTACCTTGCAGTATAAAGCGCCTTGATGCATTTGTTGTTGTGAATTAGCTCTGTGTAAATAAAACTGAATTGAAAGTGTGTGCAATCCGGTCTGCTGTCCTAGCCTCAGGGGGCAGTGAGGAATACTTTGGGGGCTTACAGTGTAGGCGCTGTATATTTGTGTGTTTGGTTTGGACTGTATGATTAGATTAAAAAAGCTCATGCATGGAAGTTTATCTGGGACCAGACTCAGATTCCCGCCTTTGTACATTTTGGGTTGCACGTGCTGCCTGTTTTAAATCCCCTCACAGGATTTACAGTTGTGCAGTCTGAGGAAAAAACTGTAATTAATTCAATAACCTGGTTCTTTCGTATTTTTTCAACCTGTTCTTCCTTTAACAGGCAGTTTTTAGACGACATTTTAAGGTAACAGTAAGCTAAACTTACACACTGGCTAACCTGACAGTAGCTTAAAGAAACATCTTAAAATGTGCTACATTTAAAAGGAAAAAAACCTTCATTTTTAGAGGTTTTCCAACACTCTAGTGGAAACCCTGGCATCCAAACTTCATGGGAATAAGAGTTTCAGTCTAAAGTGTTCATATAATGCATATAATGTTCTCATTTTTAACTGTAATAATAAATGTGAATCAATACAGTTTTTTGTTGTTGTTTTTTTTTTTTTTGCAGAGATCATAGTTTAAAGAATTTCACGCTACACGACTGCAAACGAGCGTGAAGTGACATTCCAGGCTTGCTGCTGTCTGTGGGTGGCATCCTGTGTCTGCACAGAAATCCCTCGGTTAAACACAGAGCCTCCAAACAGCGTTCATGCTGCAGGGACTCATTTAGTCAAACTGATCCACTCCTGCATGCCTACATGCATTTCACAGCGTCGCTGCATGGCATCATGTCGCTTCAGTTATGGTTAAAGGATGATCCCCAAGAAACCCTGTTAACCCAGTCGATTGTTTTTGAGCCTGTGAGGTGAATTTTATGAAGGGGGAAAAAAGGAAAGTGGAAGGTTGAGTGTGTTTCACTTTGACATTGATCTGTAAATTATGTGTGCGTGAGGGTGAGTGTGCGTAGATTCAAAAGATTCCGAAATAGGCCAGTTAGGGTTTAAAGTAGAGAGATGTTAGAGATTAAACAGACCTCTGTGGGGAGCAAAACTCCTCTCCAGCAGTTTAAATATAACTCTCTTCTGGGAGAAACTGAGTAAGTCTACAAGTGTGTGTGCCTGTGTGTGTTTGAGGGGGCCGGGCTGGGTTAGTGGGTTTATGTGTTGTTCTACATGTGAAAAATATGTGGCTAAGAAACTTTGATCTGTCCTTATTGCTCCGTGCATATTTGTATTTGGGGAGCAAATGTGTTTACATATTCGGTTTTATTTTTCCCTGTGGGAGAAAACCTTCATGTTTTAGGATGAAGACTTGTTTTTGGGCCAGTTTAAGCTTCCAGGAAATTCATGTAAAGCGATGTAATGCCCTCTGAAGCGATGGAAACGTGACTGTGTGTGTGTGTGTGATTCTTGAAGTGATGTCTTCTTTACCTTGGAAGCTGTGAGGATAGTTCAACACTGTAAGGTCTGCCTTCACCATCTGCTTGGTGTTAGTGTGTATGTGGGATTATGTATATGCATGTGAATCACTCAGCAGGAGCTGCATAACATGCATAAAGCTTGCGTTTAACCATAAGCTGCATCAAATACTTTCTTCACCAAGTCACTGACTTCCTTTCTTTGTGCTAAACACATATTTAAAAGCATAGCAAGCTGTCTGTTTGACGACAAGCTAAAGACGACCTTTATAGAAGATTTTATTGATGCAGAAATCGATGTACAGGTGTCAAAAAGTGCAGTTCCACTAATGGCCACACGAGGCTACATGCAAACACAGTCACTCCCTACAGATTCATGTGTTGACATGCCTAACTTTACAACAGAAATAAACGTGTTTATAGCCTGAAATCAAAAAACTGTTTAAGCTTCTGAAGCTATCGCTCCTTCAGAACAATTCAAGAGGTTTGGGAGGCTGGAACCTGGAATATTTGAAAATTTTGCATCGAATTAGAGCACAGAGGCCAAAGGAAATCTTTTCTCTGAACAAGCCACAGCAGCTTTGAGAATCAGCTGGAACCAGAGCTTTCTGCCTTGGTTGTGCTGTCAGTGCCTTTTGGAGCATTTTTAATGGGTTCCTGAGAAATAGTTTGGCCTGTGGTACGGTACAGCCCTTCCAAGAGGTTTTTCTTTTAGTTGAATTCGATTCTAGTATTTTAATAGTTTATTGCTTAGCGCTAATTAGCAGAAATTCTTGTATACCGAGCATTAGCTGATACAGCAGCTTAGCATTCCCACCTGTTGTCCAAATATGGTGACTTCTGGCTCCAAAAAAAAAAAAACACTGCAGTTATTAAAAACAGTGAGGTTTCAACATGCAGGGTCCAGAAACTATCGGGTCATGTCATGGTTTCTATGTCCAGTTTTATATGCAGTAATCATCCTCTGTCCAATTCTGTTTCTATCTTTATCTTTTCCTGTTGTTTATTAGTCTCATATGTGGCTTTCCTCACTCGGCGTTGGATTCATTAGACTTAATTGCACTTAATTAGAGTTAATTACTCTTAATTATGTTTGAATTACATAAAAAGTAACAATGTTTTAGTACTGATGAATGGAAATTGATGATGGGTAATAAAAAGCCAAATGACAGTCAAGTTTAAGACAAAGAGTGGGAAAATGAAAACAGTGGATTATAGACTAAATAACGTAATTATTGCTTTTATCCTCAAAAACAAACTCTGGCTTTCAAATTAAAGGAAAATTCTGTCCCCATGTTTTCACATATTGTGGGAATTTGGGGGTTGACAACACAAAGGAAATTGTGTGCTATAGCCTGTATGTGAGCATACGGTGTCTTCTGCCATCCATTTCACAGCTTTTGAAATATAATCCCTCATGCGTCTGTAGCTGCTGTCTACATCTCCATTCATTCAGGCTGAAACCTTTGAAAATAACAAACTCCACTCCAGCAAACAGGCACATTTGGCAGTCACATTGCCACCTCATTCTTCACGATGCAGTGCTTTTGATTTGCATATTTTGCCACACCTCTCATGCGTCACGGGAGGGGGTCACAGTTTAAGGTCAGCCAGCATGAATCCCAAGGACATTCAGGCATGGATGAGCCCTGGCTGCGAAGGCGCCTTCTGTGACCTTCAGCTGGCTACGGTAACCAGGGACACGGCTTGGATTTGCCCATAAACCTTCACCTGCTGCAGATCTTCTGCTCATCTGAATAGAGACTTGGGGAAAAAACCCGATACATTTCCTGCTCACTGTCTCAGTCTGATTGCAGCTGTAGCCTCTGTAACAGACTAATGAAGCATCTCCTTATCCACCCAACCCTCGCTTTGCATCTCCTCTCTCCTCTTCACACCCTCCCCCTCCTCCTCTTACACAAGCGGGTGACAGATGTGAGCCACTCTGGAGAGCACGCAGACACCCAGCGCTCGGCTGCCAGGCGCCGATGCTCTTATAGGTTGTGTGTGAGTGTGTGTGTGTGTTTCTTTTGCATAAACTTGTAGTAGTGCTGTAGTAATCTGTCCCTTTTTCTTTGCTTTTCCAGTGTGGGTGCATGTGTTTAGGTGTGTGTGTTATTTCAGTGTAGCAAGTGCAGCCTTTAATCTCACTGCTGTGTGGTCGCAGATGGGATTTTCATCTCAGCTGGAGAGTGGATGTTCATGCCAACAGGGGTATTTCCAGTATTTTCTAAATGTGTAGAATTGAGGGGGGGCTAGTCCTGTTAGCTCATGAGCAAATTTCCTGCATTCGGAGGCATGGCTGCCGCTTAACAGTATGGCAGCAGATGTTTCAGTAATGAAGCTGAGAAAATGCAGAATTGTTACAACTGTCAATGTGTTTTATTCTACTCAATGGTAGAAGTAGTTGTTTAGCTTAGCTTACTTTAGCTAAATAAAGGGTTTAGAGAATTACAGGAAGTGGACCAAGCCACTGCGGCGCATTTAAGGGGGAGTCCATTTTTGTCTAAGATGGACCGTCTCCTAGGCTAGGCGCTTCGCTCATGTCCTATCGGGAGGAGTCCCTGGGGCAGACCAGTGCTCACTGAGTGGAACAGATCTCTCGGTTAGCTTGGGAACACCTTGGTATCCCCCCCGGAAGAGGTCGCCAGGGTGAAGAAAGTCTGAGCTTCTCTGCTTAGACTCCTGCCCTCCTGTGAGCTGAACCTAGATAAGAGATAGAAAATGGATGGATCCCTTATCTTCTACTTATCCAAAGTCAGGTCATGGTTGTAGCAAGGCAAACAGGGTATTCCAGATGTCCTTTTTCACAGCAACACTTTGGGATCCCCGGGAAGAACTGCAAAGTGTTCCAGGCCAGATGAAATATATAATCTGTCCCGCAGGTTCTGGGTCTTCCCTTCCCCTCCAAGTTGTATGTACCCAGAAACTCCACAGAGACCCATCCAGGCAACACTCTGATCAAATGCCTGAACCACCTCACCTGTCTCCCAGGAAGGAAACTCTATCCTGAGCCCTTCCAGCTCTCAGAGCATTTCACCTTATCACTAAAGCCTCAGTTATACTTTTCACGTCCACTCGGGTCCAAGTGGGGTAAATTTCATGAACAGTGAACATGAGGGTCCATGTGGATGTCCACCTGCTTGCCTGTTTCAATGATTGCGCAAACTCATCTGTAGAGAATTTATATTACAATGCACCGACTAGGTATGCGCCCCAGGCAGTGGACTTTAAAGAAATATAACAGGAATAACTACTTAGCCATTGGATCTCCAGCCATCCGTGTCCGTAACAGAGTATGATCAAGGCCTAAGGCTGAGCCCAGCCACCCTGTGGAGAAAACCCATTTTAGCTGCTTGTATGCCCAACCTTATTTTTGCGGGCATATCTCACATTTCATGACCACAGGCCAGGGTTGGAGGGTTGATCAGCTGATAAATCGAAAGCTTTGCCTGCCTTCCTTCAGCTTCTGCTGTCACAGTGTCCAATTTTCCCCAATGTGGGGGGTCGTTGCTCAAAATAATGCAGTACACATCGATTACTTTTAGAAAATATCATGCTTAACATTACTTAAGTACTCTGTCAAGAAGGTAATTTTTCACTACTGCTTCTGTAACATGGCCTGAAATACGCTGTCACATTATCATACCAGTGAACAATACAAACATGTTAGCACACCAATGCAAATCCCAGTACTAATGATGACACGCAAAGTTGGTAAAAAAATCAAATCAAAAGCCCAAGAGGTTACCTGTTTTGTTACCTTTTGGAGATGATTCAATTCAAGTTTATTTAAATAGCGCCAAATCACAACAACAGTCGCCTCAAGGCGCTTTATATTGTAAGGTAGACCCTGCAGGCTCTGGCTGCTTGGCTGGAGTCTGCATGCGCTCAGCGTTAAAGTCATTTTGAATTCTTTATCAGCTTTTATGCAGATGCTCACAAAGAGTTGGTTTTGTGTTAGCAGCAGTGATCTTTAGACAGGATACAGTTTGCTATTGTGTTCTTTCCCTTTCGTGCAATTACAGTTAAGCTACTGTTCATATCTAAATTCCTTAAAAACTGTTGACTGTGACGCCATTTCCCTCCAACCTGCACACAAACTGAAGTCGGATGATTGCAGCATGAGGAAAGAAAATTGCATGTTTGGAGGGGTTTTGTATCTACTTGTCTTGTAGGTGACTGAGGAGCCATAATTGCATCAGATTATTGAATTTAGGGCAGAAATATCTTACATTACTGCCATATAGAAAAATGTAATGTGATTACCGTAATGTGTTACACACAGTGCTGACTTTTTGTTAAGGGTCAAGTAACTAATGGTAATAGAAAATAAATTTTAAAAATCAACTTTTTTTATTTTACTGTAATCATCAGGTCACATGGCAGCAACTGAGTGAATTAGACATGGACAAGATGAAAAGTTGGGGGTGAAAAGGTGATTTAAGTGCATGGTTGTTGGTGTCAGACGGACTGGTCTGAGTACTTCAGACTGCTGATCTACTGGGATTTTCCTGCATATCTATCATTAGGGTTAATAGAGAATGGTAAAACTAAGAAAAAAAAAACAATCAGCTGCAGTTCTCTGGGTGAAAATGACTTGTTGATGTCCGAGGTCAGACTTTTTGATAGAAAAACAACAGTAACTCCACTCTTTACAACAAAGGTATGCAAGAGAGCATCCATCAAACCTTGAAGGAGATGGGCTACGGCAGCAGAACACTACACCAGGTGCCAATAACAGGAAACTTTGGCTAAAAGATTTGGACAGTAGAAGATTGGGCTCATTAGTACCAAGTGATCATCATTTAAACAGCCAAGGTCTCTCTGGGTGATTTTGCTGACCCATCTTCTGATGGCTGCTTCCAGCGGGGAAAAAACAGGCCATGTCACAAAGTTCAGAACATCTCAAACAGCTTTCTTGAATGCTCATTGTTCTGTCTACCTCGTCTCACACACAACCAGTTGGGAAAGATGGCCGCCCCCCTGAGCCTGGTTCTCCCGAAGCTTTCTTCCTTTCAAAAGGGAGTTTTTCCTCCACACTATCGCCAAGTGCTTGTTCAATAGGGAATCATCTAATTGTTGGGTTTTTCTCTATGTTATTGTAAGGTCAATAAGGGACTGCTGTTTATGAATTGGCGCTATATAAATAAAACTGAATTGAATCGAACTAAATTTTACTCGATGCCCTCCACAGTTACCAGATCTCAATCCAATAGAGCACCTATGGGATGTCGTGGAACGGGAGGTTTGCATCATGGATGCACGGAAGACAAATCTACAGCAACAGAGACCAAAATCTCTGAGGAATATTTCTGGCAACTTGTTGAATCGAAGTCTCAAACAGTTAAGGCAGTTCTGAAGCTAAATAGGGGTCCGACCCAGTACAGCTTTACCGAATGAAGTAGCCCAAAGTGTATTTACCTAAACTAATTAATGCATTATTATCTCTTATAAGTAAAGAGATAAATAAACAATGAAGTGACTAAACCAATGTGAACAGATGCCACTGATATATGGTGTACTCACTCTGTGCACAGAAAATCATGACCCTGAAATAGAGCACCAGACTGCAGTGACTCAATCAGACCCGAACAAACTGGGTGCCAGTCCCTGCATACCAATGCATTCACATAAACACAAATACAGTTAATGCAGCAGACGCATATTTCAGTCTCTCTTATACACGCACACACACACATGCACACACACATATTTCCGCTCACTTCATGTGTAATGTAATCACCTAGGCTCTCCATGCCTGCTAACCCAATAAAGCTGACAGTCTCCAACACACACAGTTACATACACACAAACAAACACACACATGCTCCAGAATACATTCAACTCTCTCTTGGTTTCTTCTCCTTTCCGCCTCAGTTTTTCTGCCACTAACCGTCCGACTTACAGGAACTGTTTCAGTTACAAACTTCAGCCTCTGACTGAGCTCTTATTTGTTAGCAGCTAAGCTTCAAGTCACTTTATCCACTGACCCATTTCTGCTGAACAGCTCAGAGTTTGGGGCTGACTCGAGCCGGTCCGAGGTGCCAAAACGAAGCGTCTGGGGGAGAGAGAGTTGGATCGACGGGGCTGACAGAGAAAACAGACACAGAGCGTGCTCTTTCTTACATTATTAACAACGCTCACACGAGAGGACAAAGAGAGTGGAAGATTGGTCGAACATATTAATGCTGCACGGGAGACTCGTTTGTACCCGTGTGTACTGTCTGCTGTTTGTTCGGGTCTGCCCGGTTGTTGCGGAGGGTGACCAGGCGCGGCGGCCATAACCGCTCCTCCGAGCGCCATCTGCTCCACGCTGCAGCAACTGTTGCCAGGGTACCTGCTCTCCTCTCCTCCCCTCCAGCCCACCTTTTACTCCTCCTCCTCTTTTGGCTCATCACCTCCATCGCATCCTCTCGATTTTTCTCCCCAAACAAGATCTACGCTCAAATCCTCCTCCTGTGGTTGTCCTTCTGCTCTCATGCCTCGTTTCTCTCCACACACATGCTCTTTTCTCTTCCCTCCAATTAATTTAATTTGCCTTTTCATTCTGAAGAGGATACCTGCTTTTGATTTAATGAGCTTTATTGGCGTGAGATTTAATTCTTTGTATATTAGCGACGCTCCAGTGAAGTATTAACAGCGCTGAAATAGTACTAATTCTAATTCATTTACTGTGTTTCCATTATTTTACTCTTCGTGTCTGTCTTCTCCGTGTGTCTTTATTTAACTAGAAGATGTGTCGGAGCTGTGCTTTCTTTAGGAAGATGCCACTGTGCTGCTTTTTCACCACCTCCAGGAAAATCTTTAAGACTTTTTCCTCTCCTCTTTCCTCTCTAACCCGTCTTTCTTCCGTTTTTTCACTCCTTTGCAGTTGTGTGGACATGACTCAGGGCCCCTTCTCTTCAGAGAAGAGATGGAACCAAAGAAAGAGTCGAGAAAAGAGGACTTTGATGGGGCGGGGGGTGTTTAGAGAGAAGGAAAGAAAAGTGGTAGAGTGAGAGAGGGAGAGATCGTAGATCAGAGCCGTCATGATTGAGCCATCTGCTGAGAGGAGGCCGGTGAGACCCGCACACACACGCCTGTGCTTAAAGATCACCACTGCCACCCGCTGGTCATTTCCCAACACTACAGCTCGCCGTCCTTCCCCACTCTCGTGCATCGTCTAACTGCTGCGCTGCCATCCGGGCACAAACATGCCATCCGAAGATGAGACACGTAGCTCTGAACATCGATCAGTCTGGTCTGGCTGTCTGGTGAGCCAGTCCTAAGCAGCCGATTCTGTTTGCTCCACAGGGCTTTTTGTGCTCTAATATATGAGGTTTATCTACACGTAACTCCTTTCTAAGAAGAGCCGAGCCTCAATGCGGATTATGAGGCTTTGGCTCTTTCAAAACATATTGAGTATACTGGTGTGTTACTGACGCGAGCCAGCGCTGTGATTTGGTGCTGTAATCCCGCGTTCGCTGTTTCATTCTTGCCCTGCAGTTAAATGTGATTTGTTGTACACTCTTTGTTCCTGTGTGCTGGTGCATTTTTATGCGAGCAAACACTCTTTACTGGTCTGAATCATTCTTTCCTCTCCTCTCAGTCCTCCCCCTTTCTTTTGCTGGCAGGCCTAAACAATGTCCACTCTCGTTCAGCTGTCTAACCTTTAATAGATCCATAAACACTCCACTCCCATTGGCCAGAGCAGGCCATTTCATCCTATTAGAGATTAGCATACGCCTGAGTGGAGGAGGAAGTGCTCTTTATATGCTAATGAGGAGATAATGTATGCAGCACAGCGAGGACAAGCCGGTGCCCCCGTTGGGAGGACTCAGGGTGGCCCAGCGTGCTGAATCTTGAGGCAGTCTTGTCTTTATCTTGTTTTTCACTGTCATTCACAGACAGCTGGACTGTGTCTTTGTGAGTTAAAATACATCACAAGGCTCGACTGCAGCGTTATGCCAAAAAAGGACCATGCAAAGCCGGCAGTCTAAATGCCTCCATCTCTGATAGTGTATAAAATATGCCTTCCTTATGTATCTGATCTTATTGTGTGGCATTCACTTGTGATAAAGAGCGATAACAATGACTCGGTGGAGAGGAGATTTTCAGAGTCTGAAATGGTTTTGTTAGATGCCGAGAAGCTCCTTTTTGTTTGGTTTTACGCCTTTAACCGAGCATACATGATTAAAAATGGCTTCAGTGGAATATTTAAACATCTTGGAAAATACATATACTTTGCTTTCTTGCAAAGAGAGTGTTAGCACTCAGAGTTTTGACCTGTATGGTTTACAATTACACCTTCGCGTGTATTCTTTTGACTCACTTGGCATTGCTAAAGAGAAATTCTTAACAGAAAAACTCTAAGAGTTTGTTTACCATGTGGCTAAATGCTACCTAGCTATACAGCATGTAGTGATTCACTGGTGACCTCGTGGAAGTTCTTTCTTTGCCTTCCCGTCATCGAGTTTCGTGTAATTTCTCCTGATATACTGACAGACAAATAGACAACATACATACAAGCTGGTTAGGAATAATATTATTGCAGCTGTAGCTTTATAGAGCTTTAGGGGGCGATCGTGGCTCAAGAGTTGGGCGTTCGCCTTGTAATCGGAAGGTTGCCGGTTCGAGCCCCGGCTTGGACAGTCTCGGTCGTTGTGTCCTTGGGCAAGACACTTCACCCGTTGCCTACTGGTGGTGGTCAGAGGGCCCGGTGGCGCCAGTGTCCGGCAGCCTCGCCTCTGTCAGTGCGCCCCAAGGTGGCTGTGGCTACAATGTAGCTGCCATCACCAGTGTGTGGATGACTGGATATGTAAAGCGCTTTGGGGTCCTTAGGGACTAGTAAAGCGCTATATAAATACAGGCCATTTATAGATGCTAGTTGGCTGATTTTTTTTTTAGCTTTTCACACAGAAGGTGGAGCTACAGCCTACTGTTTCCTGTCTTTATTCTATAGACTGTATATAAAAAGTTGCCATAGCTTCTGGATATGAGAAGGTTTATGATGCAGAACCATCATCAACCTGCATTCTTTCTAATGGTCAGCAGGGGTCAAGTCCTCTGACTACCCACTTTACTCTGTGACCTCATTAAATTCATTGTATTTTGTTAATTGTTGTCATTATTAAACTCAAGAAGGGTGACAGAGAAGGGCTTGCTTTAGGGAGGAGCCAACTGATGATGACATCATAGTGGCTACCTTCACCTCTTATATACAGTCCATGCTTTATCCTAGGCTAAGCCATCTGGCTGCTAGCGTCATATTTAAATGACAGCTGTGCAAGTGTGCTGTGATGTCTTATTAGCGATAGTCCACCTGACCTGCTGCCTTCTTCTTTCTAGGAGCAAGGTGTGGTGGGGATGTCACGACCACCTGGCGCCATACCACCTCCTCACCCCGCTGGCGGCGTTGCCTCTGGGGTGGGCCCCAACCAGGGATCAGGTCCGCCTCCGGTCTACCGGCAGGACGTGATGAAGCAGATGATGGTGATGGAGCAGGAGAAGAGGGCGCAGATGCACATGATGGAGCAGCAGAAACAGCAGCTCTTAAGAGAGCAGAGACAGCAGCAGCAACTCTTGGCTGAACAGGTGAGTTTATGTTCATGTCATTCAGTGGGGTGATGATTAAACAGGAAGGAAGGCCTCTGTGACTCATCTGTCACCCATTAAATTATCATTTGTGCGTGTGCGTGTGTGTGTTTGCCTTGTTTGTTCATACATCCATGTAGATTTGTCAGCATCTTCAGCTCAAACAAGAGCAGCTCATCCTCTCTTCTTCCTTACTGTTGTCTGGTTGCATGTATAATTACCCTCAACCAGCCCCCTCTTCACTACTTCCTTTTCATCTCTTCAGTGTGTGTCTGTGTGTGTGTAGATGTGTTTTTGTCACATGCCGCCTGCTGTGATAATATGGTGTTTTCTTTTTATTTCTCTCTCTGTGAGGGAATCAAGTGTTAAAAGAGTTCTGAACTCTGAAGTCACCACCCACTACGAAGGGTTTTAATTGGATCTGCAAAAACATACACAGACACGCAAATATGGGTGCCCAAAAGGAACGCCATCCTGCTGGGATTTAGTGTATGTTGTTAACCGAGTATAAAATGAGCAACCTGTCCATGCATACATTCAGGACCCGCTTTAAAATGTGCTTATTAATGACCAGACCTTTCAGGTTTCTCTTTATACCTGCAGAACAAACTGTGGCTACGTCATTACACTAATCAGTTATGATGCTGTTAATGCAAACGAGCGTCACACAGGTTATGTACGCAAATCTAATCCCGTCAGCACGCATCTTCCTCTCTTCTTCTCTACCAAAACATCTGTTTTAGTACAGTTATACCCAACATCTGCCTAAACCCAACAGTAAAAACATCTGCCTAAATTCAATTACAGCAACATCTGTCCTAACTCAGCTGTATCAGCATCTGTCTTAACTCAACCAACATCTGTCTCAGCTCAGCTGTATCAGCATCTGTCAGAACCTGTCTTGACTCAGCTGTGCCAACATCTGCCTGAACTGGCTGTACCAACATCTATTTTAACTCCACTGTATCAGGTGGCCAACATATAACAAACTCTAGCAACACCTGTCTTAACTTCATTATACCAGCATCTGTGTTAATGCAATTATATCATCCATCTTAACTCAATTGTACCAGTGCCTGTCTTAACTCAGCTGTACCAACATCTGGCTAAACTCAGCTGTAACAACATCTGTCTTAATGCAATTATACCATCTATCTTAACTCAGTTATACCAACATCTGTCTGAACTCAACTGTTCTGATATCTTCTTCTGCTGTCCCCAATGCTGTTTACCCAACACATCTTCCCAAAGCACCAAATCACAAAAGCAGTTGCCTTAAGAGGCTTTATGTTGTAAGGTAAAGACCCTACAATAATGAGGCGAAAACCCCAACAATCAAAGGACCTTTGAGCAAGCACTTGGCGACAGTGGGAAGGAAAAACTTCCTTTTAATGGGAAGAAACCTAGGATCAGGGAGGGGCGGCCTCTCTCAGGTAGAGGCGGCCTCTCCTGAGCCTGGGTGACTTTGTTTAGGATGAGGGGAGGAAGAGAGGACAAAGACCTTAGTGCAGCATTCGATACTGTCAACCATAATATCCTATTAGAGCGATTAGAAGGTATTACAGGTACTGCGCTGCAGTGGTTTGTATCATATCTATCTAATAGACTCCAGTTTGTGCATGTAAATGGAGAGTCCTCTTCACACACTGAGGTTAATTATGGAGTTCCACAGGGTTCAGTGCTAGGACCAATTCTGTTTACATTATACATGCTTCCCTTAGGCAGTATCATTAGAAGACATAGCATACATTTTCACTGCTATGCAGATGACACCCAGCTCTATCTGTCCATGAAGCCAGATGACACACACCAATGAGTTAAACTGCAGGAATGTCTTAAAGACATAAAGACCTGGATGGCCGCTAACTTTCTGCTTCTTAATTCAGATCAAACTGAGGTTATTGTACTCGGCCCTGAAAAGCCTAGAAATATGGTATCTAACCAGATTCTTACTCTGGATGGCATTACCTCGGCCTCCAGTAACGCTGTGAGGAACCTTGGAGACATTTTTGACCAGGACATGTCCTTCAATGCACATATTAAACAAATATGTAAGACTGCGTTCTTCCATTTGCGCAACATCTCTAAAATTAGAAATATCCTGTCTCAGAGTGACGCTGAAAAACTAGTTCATGCATTTATTACTTCCAGGCTGGACGACTGTAATTCATTATTATCAGGATGTCCAAAAAACTCCCTGAAAAGCCTTCAGCTGATCCAAAATGCTGCAGCAAGAGTCCTGACAGGGACTAGAAAGAGAGAGCATATTTCTCCTGTTTTGGCTTCCCTTCATTGGCTTCCTGTTAAATCCAGAATTGAATTCAAAATCCTGCTCCTCACATACAAGGTCTTAAATAATCAGGCCCCATCTTATCTTAATGACCTTGTAGTACCATATCACCCTATTAGAGCACTTTGCTCTCGCTCTGCAGGCCTACTTGTTGTTCCTAGAGTATTTAAAAGTAGAATGGGAGGGAGAGCCTTCAGTTTTCAGGCCCCTCTTCTGTGGAACCAGCTTCCAGTTTGGATTCGGGAGACAGACACTATCTCTACTTTCAAGATTAGACTTAATACTTTCCTTTTTGCTAAAGCATATAATTAGGGCTGGACCAGGTGACCCTGAATCCTCCCTTAGTTATGCTACAATAGACGTAGGCAGGTTTTTCTTTTCCAGTCACCTTTCTCACTCACTATAATAGACCTCTCTGCATTGAATCATATCTGTTATTAACCTCTGTCTCTCTTCCACAGCATGTCTTTATCCTGTCTTCCTTCTCTCACCCCAACCGGTCGCAGCAGATGGCCCCGCCCCTCCCTGAGCCTGGTTCTGCTGGAAGTTTCTTCCTGTTAAAAGGGAGTTTTTCCTTCCCACTGTCGCCAAAGTGCTTGCTCATAGGGGGTCATATGATTGTTGGGTTTTTCTCTGTATCTATGAAGTGCCTTGAGGCGACTTATGTTGTGATTAGGCGCTATATAAATAAAATTGAATTGAATTGAAAGACACGCTGTGGAAGAGAACCAGAGATTAATATTAACTAATGATGAAATGCAGAGTAGGGCTGCAGCTTAAACAGATTATTTTGGTAGTTGACTAATCTGCCAATTTTCTTTGATTAGTCGTTTAGTCAATGATTACTTGTCTCTTATCTCCACTTCCTGTGGGCAAACTTCCTGTTCTAGGCTCCAGTGACTCACCTGCTTAAGTCTGCCCACCTGTGATTAGCACCCTTTTGTCTCGTCCCACAGCATATGAAAATAATGACCTAGGAAACACATGAATTTGAAAATAATCAAATGTATTTTTAACATTACATTAAAAATGAAATGAATAAAAATATTAGGTAAAACAAGTTAAAATGCTAGTATTTAAACAAAAAAATAACATGCAAATAGGAAACAAAAAATGGCTTCTGTCCATAAGTTTAAATAAAGCTTCAAATTAAATCAGAAAGATTTTGTGCCCTGATATTGCAGTATAAAAAAAAGAAAGTTTTAAGCCTAATCTTGAAAGTACAGAGGGTGTCTGTCTCAAATCCAAACTGGGAGCTGGTTCCACAGAGAGGGGGCCTGAAAGCTGAAGGCATTCTGCTTTTAAATGCTCGAGGAATGCTGCAGTCTCAGAGCGAAGTGCCTTGTTAGGGGGATATAGTAATATGAACTCTTTAAGATAAGATGGAGCCTGATTATTCGAGACCTTGTATGTGAGGTTGCCGCTGTTCCCAGCATCTATAGAACTTCATCAAACTTTAACTGTATCAGTATTGTGGAATATCGGTGCCTGATCTTGACAGTATGAACAACTGTCTCAAGTCTCACTGCCTCACTGTACCGGAACCCTTATTGTACCTGGACTTAACTAACATCTACTGTAACAAGCATCTGTCTGTTCTCAGCTACATCTGTCTCTACCTTAAAATCTCCTTCATCAAACATTTGTGTACCTACATCTTTATATTATTTACTTTTAGCTGTTATTGGCTCTTTAAGAGCAGGCATGGGTCCAGCTCATATGGCCATTAGAGGAAGTGCAGCTTTTAGCACTTTACCACATTGGCTTCAATCCGGCTATAGAGGAGCAAAAGAAAAGTTCTTCTGCTAAACTATTCGTACTGTCAAGTGTGATTCTGTTCTTCTGTGTATCTCACGCCCTAATGATACAAAATTCATGAAATAGGTGTGAGCAGCTGTAACACGCTTTCAGCACACTTGCTTAACAACTTCCATCTGTCTGTGTCTGCAGCTCCAGCAGCAGCAACATCTCCCCAGACAAATCGGCCAGGGCCAGAGGAATCCATATCCCCAAGTCAATCAGTACCAAGGTGAGACACATGAGCACGTGCGTTCATGTCACCTGTGCAGCAATGCACACACGGCATGCGCCTGCGCAAGAATGGCTGCACCCCACAAGATTTTCTCACACATTATTATTTATTGGAAAATTAGAAAATGGATTTAGCACCCAGATGGTTATGTGTGTGTGTGTGTGTGTGGGGGGTGGCTACAATTACACACGCATGTTTTGTCAGCAACAAGTATGGTATACATGGTGGCGCTCCAAGACATTTAGGGACGTAACAGATTTTGCAGTTCATTCGGTGCCATGTTCACAGACAGATATGTATGCAAACAACAGCACTGACCAAACATCACCCTGAAACCAAGCCTCGTCCTTTCTGTCTGTCTCTGTCAGATACATCAGTTGGCGCTCAGATGCTCTCCAGCCTCTCTCTCTCTCCTCCTCTCTCCGGGAAAAAAAATACAAAATAAAAAAATAAAAAATTCTGCTCTGCCTGTTACCACGGCAACTTGTCTGTCCTGGATCCCCCAGAGTTCCGGTGAAGTCGGAGAGATGGATGAGAGCAGGGGAAGTGGGAGAGAATGGGAGGAGGAGTGAGAGCGGGGTGGCTGGCAAGTAGAGGAAAAGGTAGATGGTTCGGTGGGTAGAAGGAGAGGTTGAACGGAGAGATGAGATGATGAAGAGACAAAGAAAATACAGAGGAAGCGACAGAGAGAGGAGGAGAATGAGGAAGAGAGTCAGGCTGAAAAACCATTTATAGCCATCAGTGTCTGCAAATGAAAGAGATAATATGGAGAGGAAGAGGAAGCTCCGGTGTGAAACTCCGGCCTACAGATATACACATTAACTCAGCTGTCCTGCAGTGTATCTGTGATTGTGCTCATATCACCTACAAATCTCACAGTCGATATATTTGTGATCTGTGAAGTATATAGACAGTTACCTGCAACTCTACTCACTTCCTACTTACTGGAGTGAGTGATCCTCTTCATTCTCGCTCCTCTGTTACATTTTCAGCCTGAGCTGTGAGGTGGGGGATTAGTGGAATGATGTCAGAAGGGAGTTTATTATAGGATTTAAAGCCATTTCCACGCTAGCAGACCTCCTCAGCTCAGCTACTTCTGAACATCTAATAGCAAAAAGTAGAGGAGTGAGATGCTTCAGTGTGTTTAGTTTTATTTTGGTGGGGTAGGATTTGGGCCAAATTGGATGGGAAGCATTCGTTTCCAGAGTAAAGGGGCTGTCCTGCAACATAAATCTTTGCCTCAGCAATGACTTATTAGAGCCGTCTTATGGCCTTTGGTTCATTTAAGTGGCTCTACTGTGTAAGCTCTCAGATTTTCCCCTACAACTATTTCCTCATCTGTTTGCTAACTCCTCTTATTTTCCACTCCTAGGTACCCCTCAGGCTCTCCAGACCATTCGGGCTACCCGCCTCCTGCAGCAGCCGCAAACTCAGCAGCAGATGGTCCAGATGAGTTCTGTTCAGGCCCAGGGTGGTTCTGTGGGACCCCAAACTGACATGGGACTACCCTACAGTAACCAGGGATCCAACCAGGGTTCCCTGTATGGGCTCAACCCCTCCATGAGCCAAATGATCCACCAGCAGCAGCACCAGAGCCAAAGCGTCCAAGCCTCCATGGGTCTTCCGCCACAGCACAACCCCACCGGAGGGCCACCCCGGCAGGCAGGTGCGGGTCCTGGAGTCGGAGGTATGCCTGGAGGACCCGGAGGTGGTGGAGCTGGAGGTTATGGAGGGCAAGGGATGTTAATGAACTCCATGTCCCAACAACCTCTTAAAGGACCTCCTAATGCCAAAGCTCAAACACAGAGACTGCAGAGCATGCTGGGAGGAGGCGGTGGGGGAATGGCAGCAAGTGGCTGGCCGCAGCAGCAAGGACAGAGTCTGCAGGCCATGGGGGGTGGAGTTGGAAGGACTACAGGAGGAGGGGGAGGAGATATGGTGGGGTTCAGCTCTGCCCAGGGTTATGGGATGCAGCCGGGTCAACCCCCACGCATGGCTAAACAACACTTTCAGGGCCCAGGACAAGGGATGGGCCAGGGGATGGACCCCAGGTTGGGCAACCCAGCTGCGGGTATGGCTGGCCCAATGATGGGCCCTCACATGGGTGGTCAACCAAGGACCAACCAACCCCGCCCTATGGTTATGAACCAGGGAATGAACCAGGGGGTGATGGGCCAGGGAATAACTGGGATGGGGGGTTTCGTGCCAGGCCCTGGGGGGCCAGGAATAGGGGCAAGTGGAGGTGGAGGAGGTGGATCTTACGGACCAGGGGCAGTCGGGGTTGGAGGTCAGCCGCAGGGCTACCAGAGGACAGCCAATCAGGACATGTCATCCTATGGATACGGGGGCGGGCCCTCAGGCGGAGGAGCCTTCGGATTGGGGGACGGCTCGGGGGCAGAGCTGGACTCAAGTGACGGTTGGATGGAGGAGTTTTTCTCGAGCTAATAGCCAACGGGGAAAGTTGTTACTGGATGAAATAAAAACGTTTAAAGTTGGACAAATTTTAAAATCTGAGAAAGTAAAACAAAAACGATAACATGACGTGGACTGGCATGTTTTTGTTTTGTAAAACATGAGCAAGATTATAAATGAGTTCCTGTGTTACGTTTTGTGCGTATGTATGTGTGTGTGTGATGGAGAGAGCTATCATTTTGTCTTGTGCATATTAATGAAAAACCAATATAGAGATTAAGAAGTGTGTTTCCTAATTTTCCCTTTTTTCTCTATGGAATAAATTTTCTTCAGTGTTTGAAAGCGAGGCCCATTCACGCAGCAGCGCTTTGAGCCCGAGCTTCAGCAGGGGCTGATTGGAAACTGTAGACTGATGAAGGGGAAGCAAGACTTGTTCTCAAGACAGCAATTTATTTGTGTTTGTGTGTTTGTGCCACCCTGATCAGCGCTTCAGATCTCTCAACTACGCGAGGAGCTGAAGGGAGTAGAAAGCACTCTCAACGCTCCCATTCCTCCTCTTAGATTTGAGCCCCCCCTCGTACAGACACACAAACACACACACTCACAAATCTGATTCCCTCACGCTCCTTCACTCTGTTCCTTTCACTTGATTTCCCTCTCATCCTCCATTCCTCTCTCCTCCCGTCTTTCCCACCCTCTCTCCAGAGACTCGTTCCTCGCTCTCAACGCTCCTTTCTCTGTTTAAACTGTGCACATCACAACAGAACAAATGATGCTACTCTATTGTGCCACGCAGGCTCGCTCTGCCCTCTAGTGCTTTTGCTAGGCAACCGACCTGAGTGGCATTTTTATTTAATTTTTTTAAAGGGGGGTTGTGGTTCATTTCCTGTGTTGTGTCGCTGTGGTTGCACATGTAGACAAAGACAAAGGCAGTAAAAAGCTGAGAAAAGGAGGAGAGATTAGGCAGCTAAAGCAAGCACACGTAGACAACAACAAACAGACAAACAAGCGTCAGCCCGGGAGGATGTGCAGATGTGTGAGAGGCAGCAAACAGAACTAATATTAGGCTACACATTAAACCTTCTGTCTGCGTGACACAAACCACATCGCATGCATCAGGCAGACAGAAACAATCGCTGGGCACTGAATGTATTCAAGCACCACAAGTGACTTCTTCTTCTTAAAGAGACGAGAAAAAAAGCTCATTGAAAAGCCGCCCGCGGTGTTTTATTTTGTCGCTGTGTTTTTCTTTTACAGTGAATCTGGTAGTTTGTCAATTACACACGGAAAAGAAAGTTTAAATTAGTTTTTGCTGAGCTTTGTTTCTTAGTTCGTCATCTTTTGAAAATCTGTTTGGTAAAAAATCTGTGGCTCAGCTTGTCGTCACTCACCGTAGCCCTGCTTTACATCGTGGCTTCTCTCAGCTGTAAAACGCCCTCGTTTCAAACTATAACTGTGCTATACTGTAACACTACTGTGAAGAAATTCAAGTCGGGCCCTTCTGGCGCTTTACAAGGAGAATGAACCACTGCTAAGCCTTGAGTTTGTTTTAAAGAGAGAGAGAGAAGCTTCAGATAGCCTTTAAGGGACAGCTCACCCCAAAGATAAAATTCTCATACTTTTCATCAGGTGTGCAGTTTTATTTGTCCTTCGTCCGGTCAGCTGCAGAGATTTCAGCCTTCACTTAAGTGTAATGGAAATAAATTGCATTGCAGAAATCATGATCTGGTTACTCAGAAAACATCCACAAACCATGTGCTTTACCAAACTACAGCCACCAACAACATCAA